>NW_026652287.1:97860005-98085796 GCF_009828535.3 Hylobates moloch | reverse complement strand
GATACCAGCTGTTAGTCTGATGGGCTTCCCTTTGTGGGTAACCCAACCTTTCTCTCTGGCTGCCCTTAACATTTTTTTCCTTCATTTCAACTTTGGTGAATCTGACAATTATGTGTCTTGGAGTTGCTCTTCTCGAGGAGTATCTTTGTGGTGTTCTCTGTATTTCTTGAATCTGAATGCTGGCCTGCCTTGCTAGATTGGGGAAGTTCTCCTGGATAATATCTTGCAGAGTGTTTTCTAACTTGGTTCCATTCTCCCCGTCATTTTCAGGTACACCAATCAGATGTAGGTTTGGTCTTTTCACATAGTCCCAAATTTCTTGGAGGCTTTGTTCATTTCTTTTTATGCTTTTTTCTCTAAACATCCCTTCTCGCTTCATTTCATTCATTTTATCTTCCATCAGCGATACCCTTTCTTTCAGTTGATCGCATCTGCTACTGAGGCTTCTGCAATCTTCGCATAGTTCTCGATACTTGGCTTTCAGCTCCATCAGCTCCTTTAAGCCCTTCTCTCCATTTGTTATTCTAGTTATCTGTTCATCTAATTTTTTTTCAAAGTTTTTAACTTCTTTGCTATTGCTTTGAATTTCCTCCCGTAGCTCGGAGTAGTTTGTCTGAAGCCTTCTTCTCTCAACTCGTCAAAGTCATCCTCCGTTCAGCTTTGTTCCGTTGCTGGTGAGGAACTGCATTCCTTTGGAGGAGGAGAGGTGCTCTGCTTTTTAGAGTTTCCAGTTTTTCTGCTCTGTTTTTTCCCGATCTTTGTGGTTTTATCTAATTTTTGTCTTTGATGATGGTGATGTACAGATGGGTTTTTGGTGTGGATGTCCTTTCTGTTTGTTAGTTTTCCTTCTACCAGACAGGACCCTCAGCTGCAGGTCTGTTGGAGTTTACTAGAGGTCCACTCCAGACCCTGTTTGGCTGAGTGTCAGCAGCGGTGGCTGCAGAACAGTGGATTTTCGTGAGACCACAAATTCAGCTGTCTGATAGTTCCTCTGGAAGTTTTGTCTCAGAGGAGTACCTGGCCGAGTGAGGTGTCAGTCTGTCCCTACTGGGGGGGTGCCTCCCAGTTAGGCTGCTTGGGGGTGAGGGACCCACTTTAGGAGGCAGTCTGTCCGTTCTCAGATCTCCAGCTGTGTGCTGGGAGAACCACTACTCTCTTCAAAGCTGTCAGTCAGACAGGGACATTTAAGTCTGCAGAGGTTCCTGCTGAATTTTTGTTTGTCTGTGCCCTGCCCCCAGAGGTGCAGGCTACAGAGGCAGGCAGGCCTCCTTGAGCTGTGGTGGGCTCCACCCAGTTTGAGCTCCCTGGCTGCTTTGTTTACCTAAGCAAGCCAGGGCAATGGCGGGCGCCCCTCCCCCAGCCTCGCTGCTGCCTTGCAGTTTGATCTCAGACTGCTGTGCTAGCAATCAGCGAGACTCCCTGGGCATAGGACCCTCCGAGCCAGGTGTGGGACACAATTTCCTAGTGTGCCATTTTCCAGGCCCGTTGGAAAAGCGCAGTATTAGAGTGGGACTGACCTGATTTTCCAGGTGCCGTCTGTTTCCCCTTTCTTTGACCAGGAAAGGGAACTCCCTGACCCCTTGCACTTCCCGAGTGAGGCAATGCCTCGCCCTGGTTTGGCTCGTGCACAGTGCGCTTGACGGACTGTCCTGCACCCACTGTTTGGCACTCCCTAGTGAGATGAAACCGGTACCTCAAACAGAAATGCAGAAATCACCCGTCTTCTATGTCGCTCAGGCTGGGAGCTGTAGACCGGAGCTGTTCCTATTCGGCCATCTTGGCTCCACCCCCCAGTGCTTAGTATGTTCTTAAACTTTGGGAACTTGGGTGTAGGGACACACCTGGGAAGTTTGAACCCACTCTTTGCTCACATTCTCTTTTTTATGACATCCATTTATGTTCCTGAATGAAAGCCAAAACAGAATTAGAAAGGGGCATTATTTCCCAGATGGTGGAATATGGTAGAGAAACATCCCAGACATTAGCTTCAAGAAGACCTGGGCTAGAATTCCAACTCTGCTGCTTACAAGGTGCTAATTAACCTCTTTGAGATTCTATTTCGTTGAAGCTCCTGCTCATAAACCACCCACCATCCTAGGTATGATATTACTAGATGGACCAACAATGTAATCTGAGTAATAAAGACCTAGTGAAGGTGACATTCATGGAAGTTCTAAACTTTCCCTCCTAACCTGCTTTTAGCACAGATAAAGAGGGACATGTGTAGTTTAAGCTTTATCTCTTTATGTTTTTCTTGCTTTTTCCTGCCAAAGGTGCTCAAGGAAAGCAAATTGGACTATACAGTTATTGAGAAGTCGTTGTTGGATAAAGGCAAGATAACACCTGGATGATCAGGATTTGACAGTGAAGGAAATCTACAGTTCACAATTGAAGCATGTTGAGGACTGCTGAGTTACAGTTTAACATGACTGGGGAGGTTAGATCTGTCAGAGATAGCATGGCATGGAAGTTAAAGCACGTGGATGTTCTTAATCACCTACAAGGAATCCATGTGTGCCAGGAAAGTGTCAGGGATTAGAACCTTTGGCTCACAGCTGTCTAAAATTTACCAAAAGCTTGACTTAAGAAATAATGTTTGTGATAATTGACTGGGAGCTCCAGTTCTACAATTTATTCTCTGATTTAAACTGCACCATTAGAAAACCTGAATATAGACCACTTGGCTTGCTCATAGCATTTGCTTTTAGTTATCTAGGCTGTTTCTTGTCATCACTCTCTACTGGGGAATGCTAACAGACATGGTCCCATGAAGCAGATTGTTATATTTGTGGTAGGGACCCTGTCCTTCCAAGGGGTCTGCCTGACTGTATTTTTGTGACTATCGCATCTTTGCTCCATACTGTGAACAGAGAGATTTTTCTAATAACTAGGTATAATTATGCTATTTCTCTACACAACAATCTTAACTGGCTTTAGATTAGCTGCAGAGCCAAATTCAAGTTTTTTCAAGGCATTCAAGGTCCTTCCTGAGGCAGCCTCATGTCACCTGCCTAGCTTCATGTCTTCCCTTTAGCCTCCCAAACCTCTGCTTTTGCAACACGAAATATACACACACGCTGCTCCCTAAGCCTACCATGCCCTTCCTGCATTTGTCTTCGCGAATCACTTATTCTTGAAGCTTCATCTCAAACGTTACTCTTCTGTAAGATTTTGACACCCCTAAGCTGACTTTAGAGATTCTTCATTTGTTTAAGTCCCAATGCAAACAATGCTTTCATGGTTTTATAATAGCTCTTTTGTTTTGGGTCGTTTGTTGATCTGTCTCCTCTAAACTGTAAGCCCCTCTGGAGGGCAGAGTTGGTTTCCTATTCACATCTGTATGTTCAGTGTCCACTCTAGTGCCTGGGCCATTGTTACGGTACTTTTCTCTCTGTTGCATGCATGCTGCCACCTTCTCCACTTTGTTTTTTCTACTTGTTCTTATCTTAAAAATGGCTTGTTAAAACAACCTGAGTCAAGTGCTGGGAAGACTTGGAAGATCACCTTCGACACATCTTAACCTCTTTTTTGGAAGATGGTACAGTCCTGTGATAGACATACTTGTCCAAAAATTCACCTCCATTCTGATTTTGTGTGACATTTTCCATCATGTAGAACATGATTAGCTGTCTTTTCAAGTGCTTCTTTAGGCCAAGTCTATTAATGAGATTTTGTTTAGTCCAGTGTGAGTCAGAGCCAAGCATATTTGCTCATACATGTGCATTAGATGAACAGAGTTTGACTGGTAAGTGGCAGTCCAATCTTTAGAGCCGAGGTAATTTTCCAAAGCCGATTTTCTTAGTGTTCAGCAAAGTGGAATGTAATTTTAATTTGCAAGAAGAACTTTGGCTTCCATGAAACATAACTATCAGCTTTTTCTGAAAGCATTTCTTCACAATGATGCCAGGGAGGTCAGAATGAAATAGAGATACAAACAAATTTAATAAAAGGGAGACTCAAAACAAATTAAAAAGTCTGTCTTGGAATTTTATTTTACAAAAGGGGGGCAAAAAAGTTCAGTAAGTTGTTCCTGTTTAATGACGTCCAAATAAATATTAATTTAGTACAAATGCAAGAGCAAAACATCACAGGAATGTATATTTAAAGAGATTACACAGCCAATTTGAATAAAGTTTTAGCTCACCAAACGTTTAAAGGCATCAAAGACATTTGTCTTCTTGCAGAAGATACTTTATGCAGAGGACCACATTGGCCAAATTTTTTAATTGGTTCACTTCTGCAGTGCAACACATAAAAAGTTTATAGAGGCAACAATTCATTGGATATTGCAGCATCAGACCAGAGCATCAACTATTTATAATTCAGCCTGCCATTCAGACATGCGGCCACATCAGAATGGAATATGAAAATTCACCAAGCAGGTAGATTCTCATTAACCATTCATTTCTTTTTGTAAAGTTGAGGGCCATACAAACAATTCTTTCACCTTGGTCTTCCTATGTAAAGTAATAAGTATAAGTAAGTATACTATGCAGGTACCCAATGTGATAGAAAGATGGCTGTCCCACATGCAAATAAATGTATGAAATGATAAATTCATGGATGACATGATTTTCCGTTGTCTGCCCTATTTTCTCTTCTTCCTCCAATCCTACCATTCCTCTGAAATGTCAGGAGTACAGCTGGTGCAAGGGAAGAAGACAGCACATTGCTTTCATTTATAATTCTTCTCTGAAATATTAGTTTGCAAGTACAGAGTTGAAAGGAACAATTTAGAAATATTTACCTATGTATACAAATAGAAGTGAGGGTCATATTTTCTGATGGCCTATGGAAATGAGGGCTTTCTTGACACTCTGCAAATGGTAGCAGAACCCAGATACAGGGAGACACTGTTTGGCTAAAGAGTAGCCTTGGGAGCATAGACCATTGACTTTTATTTTTATTTTTTAACAGAAGAAACAAAGACAAAGAACAAAATACGAAAAGCTAGGCATTATCAAAAAATCAGCAAACACTCACTAGAACTTAGAAGCAGTGTTCCTTTTATTTAACAGACAGGACTACCTGATGATAGCTACTGTTCTTTTTCACCTTATAGAGACAATGGTCTGGAAGCTAGGACAAAGGTGACTGGTGCAATTAGAGCTGGTGTTACCACTGGCCTAAGAGGATTGCAGCTTGCTGGAGGAGTACAGAAGAGAGTTTTACCTTTAAGGATAATAGAAATCAGAGTCAGCTTCTCCCTTAAATAATGTCAACATCGCGGCCCACAGACTTCTTCACATGACATTTTTGTTTTGGATGTAACAAGGGATTCTGATGAGTTAAGATGGAGACAGAAAGAGAAAGAGAGAGCGATGGAATTGTTTCTCTGTTGCACGACCTGCTGTGGTAACTTGTGTAAGTCATGCAGTGGGTAAGGGGGTAGCCAGATTTCAAACCCACGTCTGGCATCCTCCTACCAAATCCCAGCACCATAGCACTTGCTCGCCATCTCTGCCATATTCCTCTGGCCTTCTTGGATGTCATCAGCATAGAAATTCCTTTACTTACTGATGGCTTTTGCCTTGCTCTGCCCTCAGGTGTTCTCTGGCTACTGAGTGCTGAGGAGTTAATGCCCCCAAGAGTAACTCACAGCTACTGAAGTTGGAAGGGGAAAGACTAACACCTCATTTCTTCATACTTCAACAATTCTGAGGTGTTGTCTACTCAGCCTCTCAGAGGGCCCCCAGCGGGACAGAGCCACAGCTGCCCACTGTGTAGTCCCTTACTAGTCCACCGTGTACTGGTCTTCCTTCCTTCCCTCTCACTCTCCCCATTTGCTCTTGGTGTTTCTGAGATCACCTCCCAAATACTACCTTCACCCAAGGCTTGTGTTAGGCTCTGGAGAACTCAAACAAAGATGACCACATACCCTTTGGGATAACTTTCTTATGTGAACTGATGACAGAATTATGTGGAATTTAGAATGAACAATTAAGACAGATGAGAAAGCATCATTGCATATGTCTGAATACTCTGGTGACTCTGAAATTCATGTGCTGCTTTTATGCACAAACCTTTGCCCCCTTTTAGTACTGTGGCTGTGTAGGAAAAAATATCTTCCCAAGTGTTTACACGTGTCTAAGCCAACACATTTCAGAATCAGGCCTTCACGTTGCCTGATGACGTCAGGGTAGCTTAGGAGTAATAAACTAAAGTTTGAGCATGACTGTGCGCCACGCAAACGCTCCCCCAAATGAATGAGACTGAATTAGTAATGATATGAAGAAAAATAAGCTTGCTGCATCTCATTACAGAATGTCCTGCTAGATTTGCATTTTTGTTTAATACTCAGATGCTGCCACATTAGAGCTGAGTCATGACTTCCACTTCCTTTGACATATTAAAATGAGATTGGGTAAACAGATATCTAGAGTGCCAGGCAGACATTAAGGAGAGCCTGAAAATGGTCTAAGTGATCAGCTAGGCCTCGTCTATGAAGCTGAGAGCCTGTGAGCATCCAGTTTCCTTTGGATTATTTGAATTTATTGTTATTATTAAATAGAGTAAATTCAAGCGGTGTTTCATTAGTTGAGATAAATGTGTGTACCTATGGTGAAGAGAAATTGGTTAAAAAAAAAGACCGCAGGTATGTAAAAATGACACCAGGGTCCTGCTGATAATGAAAAAAAGATATAATTTCTTCAGTGATGCCTAGTTTCCTATCATTATCAGGGAAGAAACGTTGCCAGCCTTCGGCATCGTAGTTAGTCTTCTAAATAGGCCTTCTCCTCTACTGATGAGATAATAGTTCATTTACACCCAAGATTATAAACGCAGGTTAGTATCATTCTTTCCCATTCAATTTGCTTCCCTCTCCCAGTAGCATCAGATTCACAGTCAGTTATAAAGGAGATTTATGGTTTTAAAATATCATCTTATTTTCTTCCTTTCTACTAATGAGTTTTATAAAATAAGTATGATTTTCTTAATATTCATTTTGAGTGTCAGAAATATACAATTTAGCAAGGAGCATGAAAGCACTATTAATGCTGCAATTTAGTGACAAAACATCTCTCAGTTTTCAAGTGCCTCTTGCTATATTTCTTCATTTCAAAGGATTTATTGTATTATTTCCTTGGCTGTAATGGTTGGGTCCTAGTGTAATAGGCTTATTTTGATATTTTCTCCACAGTGTAAGTTATTTCAATAATGGCTAACTCTACCTTTGAATGATGCCCAACAAGCAGGAAAACAGTGGGTGTCCCATTTTAGCTTTTCCTTCTCAGCACCTTCAAGGGATCACTTCATCTTTGACAAGTGTGTGTTGTCTGAATACTGACTTGGATAAGAGTCCTTTCTCTCCCCTCTGAGGAAATCCATGGCTCCCTGGTCATCCGCCTAGTTTTTAAAAGTTTTTAAAATAATCCCTACCACACTTGAGCTTCTAAAACAAAGATGTCAGTGATGACATGGATTGGAACAAGTTATGGACAGACGTGTCTACCCTTTGGGATAAGGCAGGTACTCGAAGTCTCATGGCTTCTCCATAACTACTAACTAAATCGGAATTTGGGTACAAGGGAAGGAGAAACACTGCTCAAGTTCCTACTTGTTCATAGTCTTCCAGATATCCTATTGTTGACCCTGTGAGTCTCTTAGAATTTTACCGGTATGTGATAATAATCATTGGCAGAGATAAAATAAACTTGATCCAGCCATTTGTAATTGACAAACAGGTGTAGTGTATCCACACAGGAACATCTTTTCTGGGCTTCCTTGAGGGGTGGGATAGAGAAGTGTTAAATGTGTTTCCAAGAAGCACTAAAGGTGATGTTTATACTATCTGGCTTTATGGGCTCCATGCTTATGAGCCAGAGAGTTTCAATGGTAGAAGTGAACTGTGTATGTCTATCTCAGGATGGCTAAGTGTAAATAACTCAGCCCCTGTTGCTGTTGGCAGATTCCTAAGGACCATTTATATTTTCATGCATCCAAAATTTAGAGAAGTCACAATTCTGTAGGCAATAAAACTAGGTATTTAAGAATCCTTTACATAAATTGGACATCTGTGGAATTTCTTTTTATTGTAAACATAATGTTAAGACCATATGCAAGAAAGTTTTAACAAAGAGAGAAAAATTTGAATATTGTGATACAGGTCATTTCTCCGTATTCAATTTGTTTTTGGAATCAGTCACTGATTGGAAAGAATAATATTCTCAGAACCGATGGTAATGCCTTTGCCTGGCCTGGTGGCTCAGACATACTATTTAGGGGAACCAAGCATCATTTGGCTATAACAGGAGAATTTTCAAACCGAGAATTTTCTCTTTGTGGTCAGTGGTGGTAGCCTCACCAATGGTTGTGCTGCTTCTGCTCTTGACAGAACACAGCAGCAAGATTGATCCTTCTAATGAGGTCCAATCATGTCACTCTGCTTCTTAACATCTCCAGTGGCAGCCCATGTTATTTGGAGTAAAAGCCTGTAGGCATGGGAGCTGTTATTGCAGGGACACTTTTACCAAAAGTGTTGTGGATACAGATCCCATGTCTCCAGCTTTCCAGCTCAAGTTATTAATTTCTCTTCTACCCACAACCCAACTGTAAATCAATAACATATTTTAAGTTTTTTATTCGATGGCATTCAACTTCTATATTAGTTAATGTAGTAGTAGTTGCTATAAGAGATAAACGTAAAATCTCTGTAAGCTAAAACAGTACAAGTTTACTTCTTATTGCCATGGTCCTTTGAGCCTGTTTGTGGTTGGACAGCCTTCCATGTGGTCAACAGGAACCCAGGCTTCCTTGAGGAGTGGGATAGAGAAATGTTAAATGTGTTTCCAAGAAGCATTAAAGGTGATGTTTATACTATCTGGCTTTATGGGCTCCTTCACTCCTGGAAATTGAGATTCCTCCCTCATCTAAATTTTTGGAGACTCCCCATTCAGCCAGCGAATAGAGGAAAGAAAGAGGGAGAATTGTACTACAAGATTTGTCTGCCTACATTCCACTGGCCAAAACTCAGTCACTTGATCACATCTGACTATGAGGGGTGCTGGGAAATGCAATCTGTATTCTGAGGATGAAAGAAAATAGTTTGTCGATCAGCTAGTAGGCACTGCAATACCTATTTGCCATTAATTCCCTTAGTTATTAGACCATGTGTCCTGTTACATGATTTCTCGTTTCCCAGTTGTTTATCTCTTGTTCCTAAATAGCCATCATAGTTTGAGGTTATGATACATTCTTATTGGGTAGTAGCAGAAGGAAGGGGCGAATCTCTTGGAATAAGACACACTTGGGTTTACATCATAATGGGGGCATGTACCCACCATGTGCCTTTGAGTGATTTATTTAACCCCTCAGACCATCAGCTTCTTCGTCTGTCAAAACAGGTATAAAATACCTGCCTCATGAAATGACGTAAAGAGAAATGTGTCAGACAGAGGTGAAGAGCATGGATCCTGGAGCCAGGCTCCTTGGGTTTGAATACTGGTTGTGTCTCCTATTTGCTAAATGATCTCGAATGAGCTTCTGTTTTCTTATCCGTAAAATGGGCATCATAATATTACCTACATCAGAGAGGTTTTGCGGGGAAATTAAATAAGTTGGTATATCTAAGGCACTTAGAATAGTGCCAGAAACATAGAAGAAATGATATACAAGCGTCAGCGCTAATCCCAGAGTATCTGGTACATATTATAGGCTCTTGATAAGTGGCATTTTCTCCGGGTCATTGATTGGTATGGTTTAAGACGTTATTCTTTTCAGTATCTCTTGTAGACTGAACGCCCCCTTGCCCACCAAAGATCTCCCCAAAGGGCTCTTCAGGGATGAGATTTCAAGCATCTTAATGGGATGTCAAGGAGCTGTTTGTGCAGAGAGCCCTGTCAAATGACCACTTGTTTTGATTACTTGAGGTTGGTTCTGGGTCCTGGTGGTAATTGCCCCAGAGAGGACATTTACCCAGGGCCCTTGGGAGTGGTTCTTACAATTGTGTGATGTGAGGTTAAATAGCACTCATTAACAATTTAGGGTGCACAATGGAGAGGGGAGGTTATTCAGGGTATTAGGCTCATCTGAGTTGAAGATTACAGTTTAAAAATTGTTTAAAGAGAAATATAATTAGAATAATGGGACAACATAATGGGAAATCAATGCTATTAATGTAACCGCTAATTACTGCATTAGAACATTTATCCAAATCCCTTCTCCTTAAAACTAAGAACATGAAATTAAATCACCACAGTAGATAATTCATGTAGAGGGACACAGGGATCTTGGCCTACTCTGGAAAATTTGCCCAGAACAATTTTCTGTTGTACCAAGCATCAAGCTGGACCCCATTCGTTTCAGGGTGAGAGTCTGTACAATACAAGAGAGGACTTCTATTTTTACTCCATTCATATTGATCATTTTAGGTCTCATGGATTCTGGGCATTAAGAATGCCCTAACACTGTCTGAAAGAGACTTTTGGCTCCTGCCTTTGACAGATAGACCAATGGTTTCATAATATGTAGAAACGAATGTGACAACCTGAATGCTCTGAGGACTGGGGTCAAAGGCCAAGTGTTCAGATTTGAGGTATCCAGGTATAGTAAAGACCCCGATCTTCTCAGTGTCAGTGTGAGTTTAGGTTGGAGCTCAGGGAGCACCATTTGAGGTGATGAGAGGAGTCCAAAAATAAGGTGCAGAGCTAGGAACCAGAGCAGGGGGCTCGGGACACCCAGCTAAATGGTAGAGATGGAGGTTTTTATTTTTTGAAATTGTGGAAAAGTACACGTAACATAAAATTTGCCATTTTAACAATTTTTAAGTTTACAAGTCAGTGGCATTAACTGCATTCATGATGTTGCACAACCACTATCACTATCTATTTCTAAAACTTTTTCATCACCTCAAACAGAAACTTGGTAACCATTAAGACATCAGTCTTCATTCTCTTCTCCCATTAGCCCTTGATGATCTCTCATCTACTCACTGTCTCTATAAGTTCATCTCTTTTGACGATTTAATGTAAGTGATGGGGGTTCGTATACCTGATTGTTCTTTATCACCTTCCCTGGGACCTTCACTTCTCTGTTTGTAGAACCTGCACTGACTCACGCAGAAGCTGCCTTTGCAGTTTCCTTCTTAGGGAAAGAGAAGAGGCGTTGGACCTTTACTAGGAAAGCCAAGTAAATGCCAAAGTGAAGTCATCTGTCCAGTTAGACAAGGAGTCAAGGTGCTATTTCTTTAAACACATGAAAAAAAAATAGCTGTATTTTGTGAAGACAGTAAAAAAAAGACAAGGAGCCTGACTGCCTGATTTCAAACTCTGGCTCTGCCACTTTCTGTGTGTCCTGGGGCAAGTTCCTTGACTCTTTATACCTCATTTCCTCATCTGTAGAGTGAGTTAAATGATAGCAGTCCACTTCATAAAATATTTGTGTGGACTAAATGAGTTATAAGAAGCTTAGATTAGTGCTTTTTTAAATATAGGGAGCAATGTATTAGCTACAAGTATGACTTACCAGACACTCCATATACATTGCTTATCTAATCTGCAATTCTCATATTAGCAGATATTACCTATTCTACAGATACAGATACTACTCTAGTTTACAGATGGGGAAACTGAGGTGTACAAAACTTATAAGCAGCTTGCCCAACATCACAACTAGTGAGTGAGTTGCAGTGTTCGGATTAGAACCCACGTGTGTCTACTTCCAAAACCCATCCTCCTTTAATGGCTGCCTCTCTAGGATTATCTTCAGATGTTAGATAAAGATGGGGAAGAAGGGAGCTAAGGCTTATGGAGAGCCTACTGTTGACCAAGCACTTAGTTCTCTTGCTCCCATTGGCCGTAGCCAGCCAAAATATGTACCAATGTTGGAATCAGCTTCTGCGGGACACTGTTGGAGGTGAAGAATGAGAACCTCTACGGGCCGTGTCTGTGTCTGCTGCATCTGAGGTCCCTTGTCCCATCTCCACATATCACATGGGTGGCATAACCCGCTCTCACTGCCTTTCTCTTCCTCCCACGTTAGGGACTTTTGTCGGAGAGTATTGAATACTGTGCTTGTCTTCTGGGCACATGTCCAAACAAGATAAGCTACTATTATGCTCAGCTGGGGTCCTTTCTCAGTGAAAAGGAAACTGGAGAACAAAAAGGTTGATCAGCCCAAGGGCAGCAGCCTCAAAATGACAAGGATTCTTTCTGGTGTTTTCCAAGGGAAAACCAGAGCTTAGCTTTACTGCCCAGTAGAAGAGTTTAAGAGGGTAACTGTGATCATCTAGGGTCACTTTCTCTTCTTTTCCTTACACACCCCTACAAGTGTCAATTCCTCTAGATCATTAATTCTTAAAATGTGGTTCTTTTACCAGTCAATTCCTCCAGATCATTAATTTTTAAAATACTGTTCTTTTATCATAGTCATCTGAGAACTGCTTTAGACCACTGGTTCTTAAACTTGAATTTATATCAGAATCATCTGGAAGGCTTGTTGAACCACAGATTGTTGAAACCCATCCCTGGAGCTGATAGTTTGGTAAGTCTGGGGTAGCACCCCGAGATTTGGACTTCTAATATTTTCTCACATGTGGCCTGTGGACCTGCATTTGGCTTCACTTGGGTGCTGGTTATAACTGCAGCATCTCAGGGCCTGCCCCAGGAGCACTTGCTTGTGCCACTCTAACTTAAATGTGCATGGGACTGTAACCCAGACATCTAGTTAATATGCATATTCTGAGTGGATTGGTCTGAGAGTCCACATTTCTTATGCGCTCCCAGGTGATGCCAAGCCTGCTGGTCCCTGGATCCACAGTTGGAAGAGTGAGTTGCAAAGCTTTCTGCATATTGGAATCACCTGTTTTTCATTTTTCTTTTTTTTTCTTTTGAGAGGAAGTCTTGCTCTATCCCCCAGGCTGGAGTACAGTGGCATGATCTCGGCTCACTGCAACCTCTGCCTCCTGGGTTCAAGCAATTCTCCTGCCTCAGCCTCCCAAGTAGCTGGGACTACAGGTGTGCACCACCATGCCTGGCTAATTTTTGTCTTTTTAGCAGAGATGGGGTTTTGCCATGTTGGCCAAACTGGTCTCGAACTCCTGACCTCAAATGATCCGCCTGCCTCAGCCTCCCAAAGTGCCATTACAGGCATGAGCCACCACGCCCAGACTCACCTGTTTTTCAAATATCCTAGTGCCTTCCCCCCATCCTCCAAAAGCTTCTGATTTAACTGGTGTGGGGTGGGTGCTGGGATTCAGTATTTGAATGAAGCTATCCTCAGGATTCTAACACGCAGCCAGGGTTGAGAATTTCTACTCTGGGTTTGCACATTCCCATACCTCTTGCATGTATGTCCTCCTACCTTCCTTTCTGCTTTCTTTCCAAACTCTTCTGTCTAAATTTCAGTTAGACTCCCAACTGATGGATCTCTCTGGCTCCTGTTTATCATTCAAGTCGCCTCAAGATTAGTTTTTCTAAAGCGAGTTCTGTATGGACTGCTTTCTTACAAAAACCTTCAGTGACTCCTCATGCACTTCAGGAGTTAAAAAAAGACCTTGCACTTTACCCTTTGTGCTCTTTGGGGTTGCTCCAACCTGCTTTTCCAGCCACATCTCCCTCTTGACTGAGCCCTGTATCTTAGAAAAACTAAATGAATCTCTCGTCTCTGAATGCACCTTGGGTTTTTCTATCTGTCTGCTTTTGCTGGGGTTGACCCTCTGACTGGTTTATATTTTCTACGTTTGTCAGTCGAAGGCGATCCCTGCTTTACGTACTCTATGAGAGCCTCCCCTATCCCTGCAGCTGTTGTAATCGTCTTCCCTCTGGTGCTTTATTTGTTGTGTTCTTATAGCACTTCGAGTTTTTTTCTTGTATTTCTGGAATTTATATTATTCTCTTACCCTTCTTTCCAAATTATAAACTTTTAGGGGCACAGAGGCTCTTTTTGCTTATTTTTGTATCCCTTGCAGGGGCTACTACAGTGCCTGGCACACAGTAGGTGTCCATAAAGATTTGTTAAATTGTATGGAATTGAGTAACAAGCCTCCGTGTTATTAATTCCATTTTGACCTCTCTGCCATATGCTGACATTTTAATTTTGCTGCCTGACATTTAGCAAATCCGTAGGGATTCTATCTAAATAAATGCTTTTCGGAAAGCTCCAAATGTTCTTCATAAACATATGGCGTAGCTTCCACGGTGTCTTCAAAAGTTCATAATGTTTTAATTGTTTGTTCTTTGTACGAGTTTGTTGGCATTTTGGCTTCCTCGTGTCCCAAGACAGTGTGGGATCCAGTGGGAAGTCAGAGGCCAGGTTCATTTCACTTTCAAAAACTCATTATGTTCCTAAAAACTTCGGAGTGCAGTGGTAATGAGCCATGATTTTGGGAAGCCAATCCAGCTTCGATGACTCCTCACTGTTCGGGTGGGACCTTTGTGGTAGTGAAGTAGGTGATGGAACTTGGGAGGGAACGGCGTTTCCTGCAATTAAATCATGCCCACAGCAGTCGCTTGCAATCCTATAGGAACAATTATAAGGAATCCCCTCTCATTTGGCACAATGAGATATGAACATTTTCTAACGGACTAATTAGTGTAGTTATCATATTTTAGCCAAAAATGTCAATGTGTAGGATTTAATTAGTCTGCCCTAGGATTATAAGATAACTTCTTAGTTTAGTCAGTCTGTCAGCATTTTTAGGATTTGGAAAGATACCAGGAACTATCACCTACATACTTGTATCAACTTTTAAGCCCTTTTAGCAAAATTACTATGCAGAGCAAGGGAAGTTTCCAGAAGTAAAAATCTTTTGAGTTAGATGGGTGGGTGTATTGTGACCAAAGGAATATGTAGTCAGTGGAAAGTGGAAAAACAGACCTTGACATCCTGTTGGTCTTACCTGTACATTTCAGGACTTAGGTAGTTCAAATGTTGTAGTCTCTGATTTAGACTTCTTTAGTTTCTAGTAGTAGTACCTGATTCTAGCTGGTTAAGCTACATGGAAATTTATTAGCAGGACATCAGATAACGCACAGAATTGAAGAAAATTCTTAGCTAAGCCATGCAATGTGGGGGACCAGAAGTTTTGCTGGCGGAATGAATGTGTTGCAAATAGTTTCGGTTCTTTTGGTTTTCAGGAGAAAAAGAGTTGAGTTGGCCTGTCTTGGGTCATTAAATGGGTTGAAAAGTGTCCCACTAAAATTCATGTCCACCTGGAACCTCAGAATGTGACCTTATTTGGAATAGGGTCTTTGTAGATGTCATTAGGTGGTGATGAGACCATATTGGATTAGGGGAGGCCCTTCATCTGATGAGAGTGTCCTTGTAAGTGACAAAGAGAAGAAACAGAGACACAGAAAAGAAGATGTTGTAGAATAGAGGCAAATACTGGAGTGATTTGTCTACAAATCACAAGGAACACTGCAAGGAACACTAAGGACTGCCAGCAATCACCATAAATTGGAAGAGAGGCATGGGATGGTTTCTCCCTCAGAGCCTCTAGAAAGAACCAACCCTACCAAAAGCTTAATTTTGGGCTTATGTCCATCTGAACTGTGAGAGGATAAATTTTTGTTGTCATAAGCCGCTAAGGTTGTGGTGGTTTGTTTCAGTGCCTCTAGGAAACAAATACAGGTCAGGTCCATTCTTGGTTCAGGAGAAGCAGGGTACCTTAACTGACAACTTCACTGTAACAGAATGCAGTGGGTTAAAAGAAAATACAGTGGTTGTCTTCAAAGACTGTGGGCAGAAACCACAGGAATGTCCACTACCTATTGAGACTCATACAGTTTTCATTGCATTCATATATTTTTCTGGGATGCTGGGAGACAAGGATAGGACATGGGCTGTGTCTTGCACCTGCCTCAGGTGAGATTTGAAGCCCATCCTCATTTTTCCCAAGTTACAACTAGTAATGCTACAAGTCTTTTAGGGGAGAATTGGTGGTATAGTAGTTGGCAAAAGATACCAGAAGACAATGTGTAGGACAAAGACCTTGTTCATATGGGTCTGGAAGGAAGACTCTGAAATGAATGAAAACTTACTATTGTAAATTGTTGTACTAATTAAAAGCAGCTGGGAATCATGAGTCCAACCTCATACCTGACTGAGACATTATGACAAATGTAGGTTGCACATCACCAAAAGAAGTAGCCCACATGTAGAGAAATCATAACAGGGTAAATGGAAATTGTAGATCTTGTTTGGGTGAACTCCCTTAAGTTCTTAGGTGTTTGGTGGCCAGAGTGGTATATGTGCGTTTATTTCCACTGTAAATCTAATAGCAACAACAATAACAGCAACAACTAATATTTATTGAGGGCTTCCTATGAACAAACAACTGTGCTAATGTGTTACGCATAAATCACCTTATTTAATTCACAAACAACTCAATGTTGTTGATATTGTTAGTGGCTATGATTTTGGGGTGAGGAAATGGAGATTTAGGCTGGCTAAACAACTTCCCCAGGGCCACATAACTAAGCGGTGGTGTCAGGATTTGTACCCTGAGTCTTGACCCCAGAATCTAAATTCTTGACTAATTGTTTAGCTAGTATATGCTTTATTGTGAATATGTATATAATTTCATTAAAGAATTATCACCTTTCTTTGTCATTGTTACAATCTTTTCTTCCAAAGCCCAGAAGCTGTGCTGTGTTATATATTCCTTGGAAACTTTCAAATGCCAATGGAGTGACCAGAACGTTCTTTGTGCCATGACATGTACTGTCTGCAAAGCTAATCTCTTTCCTACTGGGGAATATGTTTAAAAGGAACTGGTTATAGCTAGACTGAAAATCAATCACCAAGGCCACTGACGATGCTAAAAAAAAAAATCAAAAGCAGTTAGCATACAAATGAAAGTGATTCCCTATAACTCTATGTGGGACAAATTTCCTGAACCACACCAATAAATCAAGGCTGTTGAGGCTCAGTTATAAAGGAAGATAGATTGAACAATTTTCCTGTTACAAACAAGCTGTTTTGTACTATGTATATATCAGCCAGTTATTCAGGCCTAATTTAGGAATGTGCAAGTAAACATAGCTAAATATATTTAAATACACTGGCATTAAAAGTTGCCAAGTAGTGCTCTGCATCAATACAACCAGATTATTTCTGGAATCTTTTAAGTGTCTTTTTCATAACTGAAATGAGAAATTCTTTGCTATAAAAACATAGACTACAAGGATACCCCCATCTTTTCTTCCCCCCATTCTCTTAGGTTAATTTTTTTTGCTGTTATTGGTTAATGGAAGACTTTTTGAATTCATAGCTCCCACTGTTGGAGTATTTCCTTCCAGTGTGTTAAGTGACTTCCTGAGATTTTAGAGATACAGATGAAACCAGGCATGTAAAGCTGCTTTTGGCTTCCAGTATCCTAAGAAGTTGGCTGACTACACGGCCTATGGACTCTGTCAGGTGCTCAGGTAATTTCTATCAGGACTTTGGGGCTGTAAATGAATACAGATGATGTCTTTTTCTTTTTTACTAGCCCTAGGTTCTTCTAACGCACTGTTTTTGCATGTTTAAATTGCTCTAAGGGAATACTGCAGGCTGGGTAATTTATAAAGAAAAGAGGTTTATTTGGCTCATGGTTCTATAGACTATACAAGAAGCATGGTGCCAACATCTGCTTGTGGTGAGGGCTTCAGGCTGCTTCCTCTCATGGTGGAAGGCTAAGGGAAGCCAGCATGTCACATAGCAAGAAAGGAAGCAAGAGAGAGAGAGAGAGAGAGTGGGGAGGGGCCAGGCTCTTTTTAACAGTCAATTCTCGAGGGAACTAATAGAGCAACAACTCACTCATTGCCACACACGGGCAATGTGGTGGCAAGCCATTCATGAGCTATCTGTTCCTATGACCCAAACATCAGGCCTTACCCCCAACACTGGGGATCAAACTTCAGCATGAGATTTAGAGGGGACAAACATCCAAACTGTATCACTCACTCTGAGTTGGACCAAGACATGCTAGTATCCTGGGCACGGCAATAATGGGCAGGAAAATTCGAGGGCATAGCTTCCCACTGGTAATAAAATTTTTGTTCAACATTTATTTAGAGCTACGGGAACTTTGGAAATGCAAGACCGCAGGCAGCAGCTCTGATCCTCACCTGTATTGTTCTAAGTGACAGAACTCTGACCCCAAACATGGATGCCACACTCTGCATGGGATGGCATCATTGGTTAGATTTAAGAGCGGGGACTCCAGGAATTCTGCTCCCTGGCTTCAGATCTTGGTTCTTTCATACACTGGCTTGTGACCTTGGACAAGTTTCTTAATTTCTGTTGTAGGGGAGGAACAACTTTACCTCCACCCTCTTAGGGCCTCTGGCTGGGCCTGAGAATTCAATTGACAAAATGAATCAAGAGAAGAAAAGCATACAGATTTTTATGTTGTGCCTCTGTGAGCCTTTGTAAGAAAAGAAAGACTCAAATAAGTGGCAAAACCTAGCTGCTTATGTAGCAGGTTGAACTAAGAGTGGCAATTGTGGAGAAGTGACTGAAATGTAAAGGAGGTGAAAGGAAGATAAGAGTTATTTTAACAATTTCTGTTTGTACAGACTTCTCTCAGCCTCCACTTCCCATATCTGGTGGAAAGAGTGTTTCTTTTCTCCTGATACATGGAGGGCAGAGTGTTACTTTTGTATCTACTGTCTCCCAAGTGCCTCTAGCTTAAAATAATCCTTATGCCACAGTGGCATATTTTTGGGCTGGCATATTCTACCACCCTTCACTGTATATCTCAGATACTTCATCCATATGCATGTAATGATAGTATCTAACTTATAGGGTTGTTTCGATGTTTAAGTGGGATAATCCATATAGAGCCATTAAGATGGTTTCTGGCATATAGGTACCATACAAAAGATGTTGTCTATTATTATGCACCAAACAAAAGTCCTGGCATTAGTGAATATTTATTGGTCTCACCTGCCCAGCATAATTCCCCTTCTTACAAATATATGCCTTTCCTTTCCTTTGGGGAAGCATCCTTTGCCCACGCTTTGTCCATGTCATTTGGGTGGATGGCTTTTCTGGGCTCCCCTTCCCCAAAATTCAGAAGTGGCCTTGTGATCCAGGTTTGACCAATCGGCCTATTCCAGTCCCTCTTGACTACAGTGACTGGGTTGAGGATGAGCTTTGGCCAGGTTGGATCAATGAAATAACTGTCCTGACACTTTGGTAGAGTGTTGGGAAGAAATGAGGTGGCTAGGATGCAAGATGTAAGCCTGGAGGGGATAGGGACCACCATGTGGGCTGAGCTTGCCTGAAAAAAGAAGCCGGTATAGAGGAAAGCAGAGCAGGGAGATGGAGTGAGAGAGATGAATCTTGGAGATATCACTGGTTCCCAGCATCCTTGAAGCCAGACACACCTCTAGACTTTTCAAACATTGGCACCAATGGATGGTGCCTTTTGTTTGATCCAGTTTAATTTGATTTCTAGCACTTAAAGCTTGTGAGGTGAGTGTATGTCCTCATTTGTTTGGGACTGTTCTAGTTTACACCTATTGTCCCAGCATAATTATTAATAAAGTCCTATTTCATGCTCAGAAGTGTTTGATTGAGAGGATAAATTGTATGAACATCTTATTTAAAACCAAAAAGTCTAGACTAATAGAACAATACTAGAGCCAGACCTTTGTGGAGATGCATTTCCCAACAGCCTCACAAATTGTTCAGCACATGCTATGTTCTCACTGACGAGAGTGCTAATAAATACACTTGTCTCCACTTCTTTTCATATCTAGTGATGGTTTAGGGACCCTTTAAATTGGCGGCTGCTGCAATGATTCTCTCATTTCAGCTCTGACCAGACCTTAACAGTACTTAGGACCCTGGTATGTCCTAAGTTAAGCTTAACTTTTCTAGTTAAGCAATTAGCTTCCTCTGTCTGCTTCACACACAGACACACACATACACACACACACACACACACACACACACACACCCTCTCATCCCCTGACTAACACGTGTAAGTAGCAAGTATTCCACTCTGGGTCCCTACCTTTGTAAGTGAGTGTGTGTGTAGCTATGTGTGTGTATGTATATTTTCTTTTTTTAGAGGGAGAAGTAGGAGATATAAGTTGATCACATAGAAAAAATGCATATTTAGGTAACAAGGGTTATAATAATACAGTTAATATCTATTTAATATTTAATTATGTGAGGCTTAGGGCCAAGTGCTTTATGTGCATCATATCAAATATTCCTCAAAATTATACTATGAAAGTATGCACCATTAGTTTACACATTTAAAAAATTAAAGGAAATAATTGACAGAAACAAGAGCCAAATCTAGGTCTTCTTGATCCCAAAGCCCTTGTTTCTTTCTTTCTTTTGTTTTCTTTTATTTTTGAGATGGGGTCTCACTGTGTTTCCCAGGCCGGAGTGCAGTAGCGCTATCACAGCTCACCGTAGCCTCAACCTCCCCAGACAAAGGTAATCCTGTCATCGCATCCTCCTAAGTAGCTGGACTACAGGTGTGTACCACCACACCTGGTCACCTTGGCCTCCCAAAGTGCTGGGATTATAGACGTGAACCACGGTGCCTGGCCCAAAGTCCTTATTTCTAAGGGTAATGTTGTGCTGCTCATTCTATGCGTGGGAGTGAATATTCGACCTGAAGTCAGGAGCTCTGGTTTCCATTTCCCCATATGCCCTTTACGGGCTGGGTGACCTTGGGCAAGTCAATTTACCAAATGAGCTTTTATTTCCCTATCTGACAAATGAGGGACTAGATTAAATGATTCTAAGGTCTCTTGGGGCCCAATGTTTTTATGATTCTAGGTATTCGACTGTAGGGTCAACAGTTCAATTTTTCTTTAAAGGTCTAAATCTTCCCTTTGGGGCAATGCATGTTATAATGAACATCAGTCACCAAGGCTCCCAGATGCAAATCAAGAATAAAGGAGAGGGGGTGATTTGCCAGGGTGGTGAAGGAGAATAATTTCCTTCTAGATATTTGGAAAATGGTGAAATTTGCATTGAAAGTATATTATTAGTAGTAGAAAATAATGATTAATGCCATTTCATGTTTTTTTCACAAGTCGTGGTGGATAATGAACAATGATAACACTATGCATGATTGCTGATCCTGTGACATTCAAAACAGATTCAAAATTCTTATTCCATATACAGGACTCAGTTAGGGCACTATATTAAATTCAAACTTAGGGATCATATTTACAATTCAAATGCATCTCCTTTTTGCATATCTATTTTGACACAGCATTACAAATTACTATAATATGAATTAAAGATGGACTTTTGCATAATGGGGGAAACATTAAAATAAATCCTATTTAAATTTAAATCCCTTTTCCCCTTTCAGATTTTTCACCATATTTTTCCCTCAATATATTTGCTAATTATCAAAATTATTGCTGTTTAAATAGTGATTTGTATATCCGCATTTTATTATTTTCTACTGGTAGCGACTGCCAAGAATCAATGTTGATATCTTGAATCATAATTATTTGATTGTGATGTTTTTAAATGAAAGAATTTTAAAAGTACTTTATCCTGTCTGCATTTTAGTATTTACCTAATGTACATGGTATAGGGAGGGTCAATGTCAGAAGAGAACAGAGTGGCAAATGTGCTTCTAAGTATATTACAATAGAACCAGTGAAATGTGCAAAATGACAAATTAAATTTAATGTTCAGGTGCATTGCCAATTTGTTTGGGGGCTAAAAAGCAGCACTCTTTTCTAACCTGATAAGAATTAATCAGATTTTAATTACTCATTGTGCAACCTGGACTGTTTAGCACATCTATGTGAGTAATCACTGGGGCATCTCAATCCAAATGGCTAAAAATTTCCATTTTCTAAACCATCATGTGGTTCTCTGTTAATCATTTTTGGACCTTCTAATTTTTTTTTTTGCAGCCTCATTTCTTCTATGACATTAATAATTTCCCCTGGGGTTTTGCTTTATAACAGAGGGGAACAATTTGCTATTTTGTATAACTGAAGGTGATGTTGATCTCAGTGGCTCAGGCCCTAAAATTGCTTATACAGTATTGTGGGATGGATTTGTGTGAATTCAAATATCCTCTCTGTTTCCATCAACCAGAGAAGCTCCCTGAGGTTAAGGGCGCAGTTTGTCACTACAGAGATGGAGCCTGACATTTTGGCCTCATTAATGTGGTGGTATAACAAAGCGAGCAAACCTCAAACCTAATTTAGCAAAACAACCAAGCCCATAAAAAAAGGGCAGGAAAAGAAAATCAGAGGTGCTTTCAATAAACTTTTATTATGGAACTTAAAAATCTTTCTGAAAATTGCCAGAAGCTTCCCAGCTTTGTGCTGATACTTAGGAAGCTTCACTCACGAATGCTTGCAAAGTTATCACGCAAGGTTCAGTAGATACAATGAAATTCAGAATTGCATTCGTTTTTGTTCTTCTTCAATTCCTGGAGGTCCTTGTTTAGCCTTCAATAAAATCAACCCCGGACTAATCAATGAGAAATTGCAGAGAATATGAATCTTTCAAAATCAATAATTCATACAATAATTACATAAGCGTATTAGGGAAGCATGGTAGTGCATAGTCAAACAAATCCCAGGGAACATGCTCTTGAAATCTTTAAAATTCAGCCAGACGTGATGAAGTTTCATGTACTTTGCCCTGGTTTTGGATAGTGTTGGATGGAGCTCAAGAGGAAGAATATTGTAAGGTTTTCCTTTAGTTTATGAAAGTTAAAAAACAAATGAACATATGTAACTGCTTTGAAAGCTAAGTTGTTAGTAAGTAGAAAAGTTCAAATAAATTTTGCCAGAAAAGGGACCCTCTGGTCTGAGGTTCAAGCCTTTTATGTATTTGAAATACTAAGTTGTTCTCATCCCCAACGCAACCTGTGTGGGCAAACCCAGCAGTCACTCATGGCTGCATTTTCATGATCTGTCACAAGAAAAATTCCTTCTCCTTCTATCAGCCCTGGTCACTAATCTCATTGTTTTTCCTTGACCCATGGCTGTGGTGTCATGAAGAGATGATTAGGACCATAAATTGGGACCATAAGAATTGGAATATGAGACTGGAGTTCTAGGTGCGATTGTATCAGAAGATACAGTCTTTAAAATCTCAGCCTCAACCCTCATCCCTAAAAATGAGTTGTCTTAATCTGTTTGTGCTACAAAGTACCAGAGACTGGGTAATTTATAAATCATAGAAATTTACTTGTCACAGTTTGGGAGGCTGGGAAATTCAAGATCAAGGCATAGGCAGGTTTGGTATCTGCTGAGGGCCCTGGTCTCTGCTTCCAAGATGGCACCTTGAATGCTGTATCTTCACATGGTGTAAGGGAAGGAAGGGCAAAAAGGGCCTAAGCCAGTTCCTTCTAGCCCATTTATAAGGCACTAATCATTTCAGGAGGACAGAGTCCTCTCAATCACTTTCCAAAAAAACCTCACCTCTTAATACCACCATGACGGGGATTAAGTTTCAATATGACTTTTGGAGGGAACATTATCATTCAAACCATAGCATGGGGGTCACAATGATGCTGAGTATTTTAAGGTAAAACATCAGTGAAAGTGCTTTCTTAATTGTTTACCTTCTGTAGTCCCTGGATAGTTTACTGGCTTGGAATAGCTTTATCTCTGAGTAGAGGAGCCCCTAAGAACTTTATGGAGGGGTTCCATGAGGGAAGAGCTCTGGAGAACATGATGGGTGGGCTGTATTCATTTATTCTGCAAATATTTCTTGAGTGCTTACCAGGTACCAGGCACCATGCTTCAATGTTGGAGGTACAATGGTGAGAAAAATAAAGAACAAGGCCGGGCGCGGTGGCTCATGCCTGTAATCCCTGCACTTTGGGAGGCCGAGGCAGGCGGATCACAAGGTCAGGAGTTCGAGACCAGCCTGGCCAACATGGTGAAACCCTGTCTCTACTAAAAATACAAAGAAAAATTAGCCGGGTGTGGTGGCGCATGCCTGTAATCTGAGCTACTCCGGAGGCTGAGGCAGGAGAATTGCTTGAACCCGGGAGGCGGAGGTTGCAGTGAGCCAAGATCTCGCCACTGCACTCCAACCTGGGTGACAGAGCAAGACTCCGTCTCAAAAAAAAAAAAAAAAAAAAAGAAAAATCAAGAACAGAGCTTATAGTTTAGTAACTGAGAAAGACTTCATCATATTACCAGAAATAAAGGTAAAATGGAAACCGTGGTAAATGCAATGGAGGAGAGGAATATGGTGCTATGAAGACATACAGTGACGAGTTTAAGAGATGCTGTATCACTGGAGCGTACTCCCACCCTCCCATGTGCTTTGTTATGGAGAAACTCAAGCTACTGCCTACACATCAGGCCTTTTCCTGTCCTTTAATTTGAGAGGGGGATAATATAAATCTGAATATTTATATATTCTGCCCAGAATAATAGTTTCAGATCTCACTAGCTTTGTGAACTTTCATTTTGCCTAAATATCTTCAGAGGATTCTTTTAAGTTTGATGGCACAATAATATTTGAGTGGGATAGGTTTTTAAAAAGTAATCAGAACTTAGTTTAATACGTAACAATTTGATGATAAAGTAAATTTTATAATTAGAGTGAAGAGGCATGTTAGTGTTTTTATAGAGGCAGGCAGTGTCTATAGCAGTCAGACCCAGGTTTTCAGGTCAGATGGGGTCTGCTTTGCCGTTGAATAATAATGAATTAAATTTTTGCTTCAGGGCTTTTGCAAGATCGAAGTAGAGTATTCACATTTCTAAGATTCACTAGATTCTGCATGCCTCCAACTATACGTGAAATTTAAAGACACTTATGAGTAAGTTTTATTTTGGTGGGGGCAGAGAAAACAAGAAGAATTTTGCTGATTCATTTTATGTTTAGGTGGGGAGAGAGATCTCTTGAAGTGAATTAATGGTAGGAAGACTAGAGGCAGTTTGTTCCTCCCCATCTTGCTGAAAACGTGTGGCACAAAAAAAAGTTGTATTTCTCACTGCAATACCTTGAAGAAGGTAACTCTTGAACTTTCAAATAACTTTGTGTTTCACAGTGACAGTAGGGTGGTATCTGCATTTGGAAAATGGGATAGATGCCATAGAGACTTTAATCTTTTATATTTTCATAGTAATTTATATTTTACAAAAAAAAGCTTTGTTCTAGATATTTACTGAGAAACAACAGCAAAGAAAAGTTTTAAAACATCCTGAAGTTATTCTATTATAACTACCCATAGTGTAAAAAGGCATTAGATGCTAAGATAAAAATAAAAATTTAAATAAAAATAATTGAATCTTAGTGGGAACAGAAATAGAAAGAGGTCCAAAATATATTCAACTATAAAACTTGAGCTATTTGTATTTGTAAATAGATTTTTTTAGCCCATTTGGGAAATTATAGACTATGATTTCTTCAAAAATGTTTTGTTGTCTAACGCATTTGCTCTCTCTTCTCCTTCTGGGACTCAAATTACATGTATGCTGACCTGATTGATGATGCTTAACAGAAAACTGGGTCTCTTTAATTCCCCTACCCCCATCTCTGTCCTTCAGATTAGATAAATTCTATTGATTTGCCTTTAAGTTCATTAACCCTGTCTTTTTTAAGCTCCAATTTCCTCTTGGGACCATCTAGTAAAATTTTCATTGTAGATATTTTACTTTTTACTTTTATAATTATTGTGTGGGTTTAAAAAATAGTTTACATTTTTCTATCAAGATTCTTCATATTCTTACTCCTTATATCTTTAAAAAAAGTCTTTGAATTTATTTCTGTAGCTGCTTTAAAGTTCTAATCTGCTAATTCCAACATCTGGGTCATCTTGGGGTCTATTCCCATTGACTGCATATTTTTTTCTTGATTATGAGTCATGTTTTCCTGCTTAATCACATATCTAGTAAGTTTTGATTTTATTCTAGGCATTAAAGTTGATATATTTAGGGAGTCTGGATTATAATGTCTTCCTTTAGAAGGTGTTGAGTTTTGTTTGGCAAGCAGTTAAATTACTGGCTGGTTCTTTTAGTCCAACTAGGCTTGGTTTTCTTTTTTTGTTACGTTGAGTCTATTTTAGTTTTACACTTAGTCCTAGGGTGCGGGCCTTATTCTATGGTCTGATGCTTACTCCTAATACATGATCTTTCTAGAGTTGAACGAATTGCACAAGGCACTCAGCAAAGTATTCTATTCTGGCTGGGCCAGCCTTGCATGACCTCTGTTATCTCCTTCTAGAAGTCTCCTTAAAAACCTTCTTAAAAATCATGGCTCGGCCTTATGCAGACAATCTCTTCCATTTTACCTTACACAATCTAGACCTTGGCCAAGAACCCACTCTGAATCCCCACCTTCCTTCTGAGCCTCACTTTATCTGTGCAGCTTTCTCTTTCCAGTACCCTGCTCCAATCACTTTGATCACCTAGAACTCAAATCATTGTTTCCTCAGTTCAGTGAGTCCACCAGTCTCCACTTAATGAGATTCCTCCTCATAAAGAAAATAGCCCTGTACTGTCTGCTGTTCAATGTCTTATACGGTTGATGTATGCACTTTGTCCAGTTTGAGTTATCTTTAGCAGGAGGTAAATGTGGTACTAGCCTGTACCATTCTGTAATGGCTGGAAGCAGAAGTCTATCTACATACTTTTGCTTTAAATTGTACACAAATTATTTATTCCAAACAGTTTTCATATACTGAGACTTTGCCTAATATTATTACTAGGATCCTGTCTAACCAAAAAGTGAATTTGATTTGAAGAATAAATGGCTCAGAACAATGAAAGATGCTGATTTCAAATTGTAATGTTTGACTGCTGTAGAATGAGGTTGCCTTGATCTAAGAACAAAAAGACTGCCAGACAGCATTACTACTCAACAGAATTTTCAATTTTAATCAGTAAATTACCCAACACCTCTGCGTTTTTAAATTAAACTCCCTAAATTTAAACTATGACTTCGCACATGTGGTAACACCTTTGGGATTCCATGTAATAAAAATTTTATTTCAAAGGTGAAAGTTAAATAATGAAAGAGAAAACTTCCTCTCTCCCTCTCTCCTCCCTACCTACCCACCACTTACTTGTCCTTGTCTTTCCCTGACATTTATTGAGCCATCACTATATGTTAAATACTTTGCATATCATATCATATTCAGTCTTCGCAAAATAATCTTCAGCAGCAATCTTGGCTAAACCAAAAATTCAATCCAGAAAGTCAGGCTCCATGATACTTATTTCTACAAGTGATCCAAATAACAGGGAGGAGGTAGATGTTTATAGAGAAAGAGTGAATTCTCCAAAAAAAAAAAAAAAAAAAAAAAAATCACAGTTTTGCACAACTAGATTCTTGATGTTCCTTCTACCCCTGTGACCAGTTGTGATTTGTGGGTCTGTTAGTAGGGGTACCTTCAAAAGAATTCACTGCATTTTTCTCACATTGTGCAAAAATGACTTAAAATTATGTATAGGTGAGAAGAACCATGTTGTTCAAGGAGAGAACGTTGCCATATTACAGTTTATTGTTAGCTTGAGGTTATAATATCCCTTCTTCTCATATGTCTTGCCTCCTAGGAGAACCTTTCACGAAGTCATATGTCATAAGAATGCACTAGCTCAAATATAAACATCTTTTTTTAATTCATGACTCTTTTTTTATTTCTCTTCTCTTAGTCTCCTCATTTTCCCTAGTCCCACAGTCATAAATCTTGGTTCAACCTTATGATCTCACTTTAATGCAAAACAAATAAGCAACACAACATAACACACAAATACCA
Source organism: Hylobates moloch (assembly GCF_009828535.3). Classification (NCBI taxonomy): domain Eukaryota; kingdom Metazoa; phylum Chordata; class Mammalia; order Primates; family Hylobatidae; genus Hylobates; species Hylobates moloch. The sequence continues at coordinate 98,058,144 of NW_026652287.1, read as the reverse complement.
AGAAACCCTTGTACAATAACTTATTTTTCCCATCAAATTGAGTCAATAAAGATTGGAATATTAATTTATTTAGGGAGGTTTGTACCAGTATTTTTTTTCTGAAAGAAGAACCAATTCATGGTCACTGGTGCGTATCATAGCAAACATTTTCCATTGCCCATGTCATATGGCTCAAACGTACCCAAGTGTTTTGTGTTCATTTTTAAGGAGTGTCTCAGACTTTCAACTTCTGTTTTTCTTTTGTGTTTTACAGATTGTTTATGTCCTTTGGTATTTCTAAATCTCAAAAGTAGAAAATAAAATAATGTTAATAATGCCAGAAAATTAAGATGAGGAAATAACAAATGAAAATGAAAACAAGTATCACAAATAAAAATAATATAAAGATAGAAGTTACTCTCATTGCTCTTTTATATCCATGAACAATGGAAAGTTCTTGGAACAATTTTCTGGTTAATTTAATAAATAATGTGCAGTTTATAAAAATATAACCTGTGTGATATAGCTTTTTCCTTAACTTAGTTAATAAAACTATCTTTGGAAGGAAGTTGGAGGTTGAGATTATGTCACCTGTAGCCCTGTTGGTTTACTTAGGTAAACCTAATAAACCTAAGTAAACTTATCTAAGTTACTTGACTAGCTCTCAGACACTCCCTTAACTGACTTTCCATTGAGAGTCAAAGATATGATTGGATGCCGAAGCAGTTTTAAAAGACTTTTGCCTCTAGAGACACTAAGCAACAGAGGGTAGGTTTTATCCCTGCAAATAAACCTCGTATCAGGGGGAACCATGTTTTCTATTGCTTTTCTTATTTCCCCACAGTTCTCAGAACCAGCTGCTGTACCCAACTGGTATTTAATAAATACCTGTCTATTGACTGACTTGCAGACTTAGAAATGTAGAATATCATGAGATCAACAAGGGATTATGCACAATGGGAGAAATAGCTCAAAAAAGAGAGTTTTTCCTTGTTCATTTTGGTGTCTTATTTTTGGTAAGTTCTTTGTTCCAGAAGAAACTACTCGAATTTTGATCTAGTTTAATATATATCTTGAAAAAATATTTTATAAGTGTGATAAAAGTATGGACTTCAGACAGTAAATTCTGTTAGTCATTTCCTTTTAAATAATTTTCTACCTGTCTTTGGCCTGTGAAGATATCTGGATGTATTTAGATGCTAGCCAAATTCATTTTATCTTGGTGGGTGAGATGCTTCCTAGATATATATCTTTATAAATAAAAGAGACATCTCTTATATTGAGAGGATTTTTCTCTATTAACAACTAAACTCTGCAAAGGAGCTTCTGCATATTTTTAATGGGATTTGAATATTCATTTGCATATGTATTTTGAATGTTCTTTTGGAGACATTGTAGTAGGGCAAGTGGAATTTTTTTTAATTTCAAGGGACATTGAATCACAGTAAAAAAAGTTGATTGAGGAAAACAACTGAGTATTATACATATGAATTCCACAAAGATTAAAAAGCACAAACTATTAATAATTACAAGAATAAATCACCCACTTTATATTATCAGTAAGGAGAGAGAATCAAGGGGAGAAGTGAATGATGGCTTTGGATGCCTTTTAGTGATTTTCAAAAATTTCTGTCTAAATAGCCCCAGTACAAGACAGAGTAAATGATGGTAGTTCCTGAGGTCTGCCATTCCAACTTGAATTTTTCATTGTAGACTAAATTATAGAAATACTATGCTTTACTAGTTAAATAGCATAATGTTAGTTCCCCTGTTTTCTAATACAATTGATGTTGCAGGATAATGAACCATTTTTACCCTATGAATTTGCATATTCTCTGTCATCATTTCTTGTGCCCACATAGAATAATAACCCTTGAGTTTGAAAAACATGGTGCCATTATACCTTATATAAATATTATAACAGTGAATTTTAAAGATTTGTTTTCACATTGTCTTCTCCATTACTGTCTGATTCCTTGAGGTCAGGGAGTAAATCTGATTTTTGTCTGCATTATCAGAGGCTAGTTTAGTGCTCAGCAAACAGTAGCATTTGGTACTTGTTTGCTAAACGGAATTAAATTAGCGTGTATCTTACACTTGGACTGTGAAAGGTTTAGTCAGGCTGATAGCATCTTTGAGGAAAATGACTTTGGTGATAATTGTTCAAATTGCCCATCTTGTTGAGTTTTTAAGATGTGCTGAGGTTTAAATGGAAGCAAGATTGGAACAGTTGCTTAACTGAACATGTTCTCTTGGAGGAGTTCTCCAAGGCTTGTTTTGTGATCACCTGGATGGCTGTGGGGTCCGTGATGCATCAGAAGAGGCTTGTCTTCTCTTCAACTTTTATTGAAAATGACACACAGTTCTCTAGACTTTGTTTAAAAAAATCCCAAAGGTATATTAGTCTGCTAGAGCTGTCATAGCAAGATATCACAGACTGGGTGGCTTAAACATCACAAATTAATTTTTCTTACAGTTCTGGAAGCTGGAAGTCCAAGATCCAGGTGTTGGCAGGTTTGGTTTCTCCAGAGGCCTCTCTTTTGTCTTGCAGATGGCTGTCTTCCCACTGTGTCCTCACATGGGCTTTCCTCTGTGCATCCCTGATGTTGCTTCCTTTTCTTATAAGGACACCAGTCCTATTGGGTTAGGGCACTACCTTTTTGACCCCTTTTAACCTTAATTACATCCATAAAGACCTATCTCTGTATACAGTCCCACTGGAGGTTAGGCCTTCAACATATGAATTTTAAGGGATACAGTCCAGTACATAACAAAGGGTTGCTAAGAATTATTTACATCTAAGCTATGAATTGGGCTGTTAAAAGTTATCACGTGACTTGAGATTTCTCAGAGTCTGATCTGCACCCTATTATGAAGCCTGTGTTTCTGTGCTCCTGTGACATCTGCATTTTCTCCAGCACAGCCTCAGTTCCCCTTGTTCTTGGTGACAATGTCAATCACAGTGCCCAGCCTTCCACTGGCCAAGGGGTAAGTATATGACTTGAGCCAGGCTGATGTGATATTGTGATACAATGAGAAATATATATTTGCTTATCCCTGGGTCCTAGCACAAGAGCTTCTAAAACCTTTGAAATTTCTGAGTGATGGGGTAAAAAGAACATCTTTTTTTATTCATAGTGAGCCCCTTTTGACCATACCTGAATTTATGCTAATGATTGACTCTTGGAGCCCTAGATAGCTTCTGGGTGGGGGCTGGTTGCCAGAGGAACCAACCATGTGATTAGAGGTAGAACTGACCTGGGGGAGGGGACTGGAGATTGACTTAATCATCAATGGCCAGTGATTAGGTCAATCATGCCTATATAATGGAACCTCTGCTAAAAAACCAAACCAAACCAAAACAAAAAACCCTAAATGACAGGGTTTGGAAAGCTCCTAGGTGGGTAAGCACATCTTGGTGTTGGGTGGGTGATGAGCCTGGAGAGGACGTGGAGGCTCTGTGTCTTTCCCTACCCACCCTTCTCACTCCTTGCCCTGTGCATCTCTTCCATTTGATCGTTCCTGGGTTGTATCCTTTCTAATAAGCTGGTAATAGCAAGTAAAGTGTTTTCTTGAGTTCTGGGAGCCATTCTAACAAATTATCAAACCCAAGGAGGGGGCTATGGGACCCCTCTGGCTTTAGAGTGGTTGATCAGAAGTTCAAGTGGCCCAGACTTGTGGGACTGCACCTTTAATCTGTGGGGTCTATGCTAACCCTGGGTAGTTAGTGTCGGGATGGAATTGAATTATACAATACCCAGTGGGTATCTGGAGAATGGAGAATTGGTTGGTGTAAGGGAAAACCCCCACATTTGGTGCCAGAAGTGGTGTTGTAAAAACAGTTCAGAGCTGGTTAGAGAATGTCTTCCTGAAATTCCACTCTTCAGTGTAATGGGCCAAAATGGAAATGGCTTCATCTTATTCCCTGCATGGTGGCTTGCTAAACAGCCTGTCTTTACCTTCCTGCTGCTTATCTCCATAGATGCTGGGTTCCCGTTCTTTCCAAAACATGTTGGCTTCTCTTTCATTCCCCTTTAACCAATTTCTTCCCTCCCTCAGGACAGTTTTAACTGAAGTTGTCCAGAATGTGTTTTTGTTGCTTGAAATAATAACAATACTCTCTGGTAGTTACATGATGCTTACTATTGTTACAAAACTCTAATCTTCCATATGTACAAGTAGTTGAGTGGAATTTTTGAAATTAGGGACACGATATTTTGTTATCAGTGCTTCTCCAGTGTGATCTTGGATGAGTCACGGTATTCAGTTGCTGCAGTTACATAAGTGAATAAATAGGTAGACTTTTTTAGGTTGTACTTTGACTAGTCATTTTGGAAAATTCCTGTACTGTTATATCATTTTTAATGGCTTTTGGTTCTGCTCTATTTTTAAATTTTCATTGTTCTTTTGTGGGCATGGTAAAGATAAGGAAGGTCATGGGGTCTTTTTCTCTGCCAAAGTAGAACCTGGATCAAAATATCTGAGTACCAGCTCCCTGGAGGGATGGTCTACTATGTTCCTGTCCTTTGGAAATTAACGTTGAATATATTTAAGCAGCAAAGGAATGCACCCTTTTGTATCCAAATACAAAGCAAGGAAAACAGAAGAAGCCAAGTGACAGGTGTAAAGCCAATCTTCTGCTTAATGAGTAACCAATCCTTATGGGGATAACGAGTAGTGAAGGCACTAAGAAGAGGAGCTGCGCAGATGTCATCTTCTTTATTCTGACTTAGGAAAAGGCACGGAGATTATAACATCCCCGACAGAGGCATTGCTTCCCAGCTGTGATTATGGCCACAGTCTTAGCCAGTTGGGGCCAAGTACCATCTGAAAAGAGAGCAGATATTTGTGCAGCTCTGGAAGCAAAGGGCTGACATAGGTGTTTGTCATGGCAGGGAATGCCAGCATGAGTGGAGCTTCAAAGAGAATTGGAAACTACAGGTCCTTATTACAAATACAAATAGAGAAATAGAACACGCTTTGGTGCTAGAAGTAATGTAGGCTGTAAACTGCATTTTTATTTTAGTTAAAATATTTTTCTCTTTACCGTTTAATTTCACTTTTAAGGTAATATAGTGATATAGCATAAATTGCTTTATGGAATTTTTTAAATTCCATAAGTTGCTTTATGGAATTTTGTCAAATTGTTGAATATGAGAAGGTAGATTGTAGACCTAGCATTATTATAGTGAATAATATTGCTACCTGTGATTCTTAAGCAAACTATACATTCCTGGGGCTTAAAAAGGGTATGGGGCAGGGTGGGGGGCATTTTCAAAATACCTTAACCTATGCAAAATGGTAACAAAGTTTGGGATGAATGATTGTATTATCTTTGACCTTTGGATGGTTTCTTTTGCTGAAAACAGCTCTCTCAATAGTGGATGAACTTTTCTTTTTCTATTTTCAAATTACAGATGACATTTTTAGAGTAAATAGCCATTTTCCATGGAATTGTAAAGATATGACTATCAAGAAAGGCTTAAATTTTAGAAAGTGGCATTTGAAGCCAGAATTCCTTAGAAAGGCACAGAGCATGTCAATAGATTTTTTGATGGGCAATTCTTGTTCTTTGAGAAAGTTGGGGCTACTTTATTTAGGCTATATCTAAAAATTAAATTTCAAAATATGAGCCTTTTTTTTTTCTCTTCAAATAGTTTTCTTTGGTGTTGTAGTTGAGTTCATTGCTTGCTATTCTCAAGCCCTTCTAACAATTTTGGAAGTACCTAATTCCTTGAATTAAACTATAATCTACTTGAAATACCTAGAATGGTTTCCATTTTCCTCACAAACCCTGACTGATGTAGTGATTATGTGAGCATAAGATAGCAGGGTACAGGAAGAGAAGGCTGGGCACCTAAGAGACTTTTCTCGGGTTTAATTTTGCCTGGAGTTACTGTATTTACTTTCAGCCAGATGGGGACAAGTTAAAACGATGTGAGTAAAACATTTAAGATGGGTATGCGTCCAGCTAACACAAGTCATGCTTATGTGTACCATTGCAATTGTATATCTATGGACCCAGATAACATTAATCTTTAGTTCCTGCCCTGCAGAATAACTAAATTTTTTTGTCCTTGTGTGAAAGACTAGCAACATCTGGACATTTCAGGCTGTTTCAGTAGTTGCTTTGTTGGAGCTGGGGTGATGTGGACATATGTTTATTAAAGGAACAGAATGCAAGGCTGGTCAAGGTGGATTACCAGACTTGAGTAGACAGAATGGGCTGGTGGGATGCCTACTTCTATCATACCATGTTCATTCTTCCAGAAGTTTTATTTATTCAGTTAAAGAAGATGACTTCCAATGGTATAAATAGGAATTTTTTTTAAATAAGCAAGCGCATACTAGTAACTATGATCTCTTGCCAGAATAAGTTATCTTATTTTTTTACATTTCCTGCCCCTCATTATACAAATGTAAATTTCTTGATTTCAAGGACCTTATATGCCTTGTTTACTGCTGTTTACTTAGTAAATAATATACCCTTATCTATTCAAATCATTCCACAACTAAATAGTGAATCTGTACCATGACCCAGCACTGGGCTAGGCCCTAGGGATATAGTAGTGAAAAGACACGATAATATAGAAAAACATCACCATTATCAAGGCATCTTTTTTTGGAGTCGGGCTTTCAAAATTAAAAAAAAGTCACCATCTTTTTGTTGTGTGTGCTGTATATATAATAACACTGTTGGAGACTGACAGGGTGACAGACATGGCTTTTATTTTACCTGTTAAATGGGATTTATGGAGAGCTCAGAGAGGCTCAACGGCTAAACATTTTGATTTTATTTTAATTGGAAAAGAGAATTTAATTTTACTGACAATTATAGGGGAACGATGAATGTACTTAAATTAAAATTAAAAAGTAAAATAGTAAACAAGTTTAGTTTACTGTGCTATTGTAGTTTTTCTCTGGTACTTTGCATTACATGATCATATTGATAATCTTGTAGAATACATTAAATTTTATGGTTTATTATAATGAGAATATTACACTATATAAATTGATAAATAGATTTAAAAGAAAACACCTTTTCTTTGTATGTGAGAAGATTAAACTCTTTACCTTCAAAAGGGCTTAGAAACTGGGTCACCTTATACATTTTCTTCGTATTGATGGAATACAGGTCATTGAAGTCTAGCTTTGTTTAGCTCTTCTTACTCCATTTTGACAAAGTGATAAAGAACCTAATTACCAAACTACTCCAGCTAACAAAGATGAGAGAATCTTCTTCTCAAAAATGGATAAGCACGTTTTCACGGGTACTGAGGGCCCATCAATTTCTGGGCTTAACATTTCTTCTATTTAGAACCCAGGTGAGGAGGCATGTACTTAGGGGAGCATGGCTCTTGATTAGTCCCCCAGCCTGGGTGTTGGAGGGCAAAGACCTCTGTGCTTAGCATTCTGTTTCTTGGAAAAATGCTCCCTGAGGGCAGGGCCTATGTCTGTGAAGTGCTCATTATATATTTACTGAATAAATGAGTGAAAGTTTGAGAGCACCATTAGCCTAGGTTTCTATCTGCCTGTGCCAGAATTTCCTATGTGATCATGAGCAACTTACTTAACTTCTATCAGACTGTTTCCACATCTGTAAAATGGAGATTCTTACAGTATCTCCTTCACAGGATTGAAATGTATAGAATTGAATAAATGAGATAATTTGTGAAAAGAATTTAGAGCAAGCTCTGGCACACCGTGAGTTCTCAGTGAATGTCACCCTTGCTACTGTTACTGGAAGGGCCATCTCCACATTCAGAGATTTAGAGATTGACATCCAGAGAGATGAAATGACCTCAGCATGGCCACATAGAACCAGAGCTAGAACTCACTTCTTATGGCTCCCAGCTCAGCTCACCTTCCCTTTTAGAGATACCAAATGTTCTGGAGGTGTTTTCTTGTTATCCTAATATAATTTCTATGAATCCATTAGAAATTCCTAGAAATGCTATTGTCCCAGCATCCAAACCACAAATCCCAGAACTCCTCTATTACCCAGAAAGAATGAAAATTTCTTGTCAGAATGAGCTAACATTTCTGGGTCTGTAAATATGGTCACTTCACTATTAACTAGCTTCACTTCAGTGAATGCCGAATTTATCTCAATTCCTAGGACAGAATTTCTTTGTTGTACTTTCAATGTTCCTCATCTTGTTCCTGTGAATTTCCACATTGGCCATCTTTTTCAGTGCCCCTTCTCTGACTCTAAAAGTTGGTGTTCCTTAGGTTTCCCTCCTTTTCTTCTCATATATATTCTCCTTGGATCTCATGTATTTTTCTAGGTTTAAGTGGTTGACCATGTCTACATTTATGCCTCCAGCTCTGATTCATGTCCTCCTCTCCCTAAACCCTAGATGGGTCTATTTGGCTACCTGCTAGCTACTGTCATTTGGGTATCTGTAGCAGAGACAGGCTTGATGCTTATCTAACCCTGTTCCTCTTCCTGGGCCCACAGGAAGACTATAAATTCTAGCCTCTCCTGCATTTAGTTTGGGACCAAATGAATGAACATTAGCTCTTGTATTGATGTGAGTGGGAATAATATGCACTGATTCTACACATCTCTCTCTCTCTCCTGTCCTCATGACTGGAAGCAGTGCTCTGCAAGATGGCAGATTCATAACGTGGGAGGATCCTGGATTCCTGATCCACTCCTTTAAGGAGAGCTTTCCAGGAGAGCTGTCTAAACTGCATTGGGCTATAATAGAAGCAAGAAATAAAAGTTTAAGTCACAGAGATTTGAGGTGATTTGTTGCCACAGAAAAGCCTGACCTTTCTTTACCAATATAGTGATCCTCAGGTACCTTGAGTTCTGCATGTAAGTTTATTTTCTACTTCAACTGGTGTCACCATCCTCTGTTCAGTCCCACAATTCACAGTCGCCTAGTCTTCAGCCAAATCCAATGAATAACCAAGCCCTGTGGATTTTAATATCCATATTTTTTTCCTAGGAATTATGTATTTTTAAAAAACCATTACCCTGTTACAGGATCCTGCTATTTCTTACCTGCCTATTGACATGAGTCAACTTAAGCCAGGAAATCATCCTATTAGGATAGTTGGTCATTATTGAAAGTCATTCCCAGCAGGGAACATCAAAGAATACGTTAACACTGTAACAATACAGTTGGTGTCTGGAAATAAGTAAATTTCCAGATCACTGATGAAGAAAGTGGGGAGCTCCCTGGGCTATGCTCTGTGCCTATAGGACCCATATACAAAGAACAAAAGGACCCTCACACAATGTACAGATAGATAAGTGAGGGTTAATGCAATCAACCATGGATAGATACCTGGATACTTTTTAACTACCATCTTCCACTTCATGTTTTCATCCACTCAAACATGCTTTTGATAAAGGTCAGAAGGCCAACTGCTTACTGAGTGTAGATCAAAGCTGGAGCCATAGTCTGGCAGGGGTCTTCTTGCTAAGCTTAACCTTACCTGGGAGAGTTAGCTAGCTCAAAACATTTCTAATCACCTATGATCCCTCTTCACATCTCCTGTAGAGTGTGAGACTGTAGATGACAGCTCTCACACTCCCCTTTCCATTTAGCAATGCTCCCTTTATAAAAGCAGCTCTCATTTTTACCAACCTATATTTCCTTTCCCACAAAAAGTGAGCCCCTCCTTGGTCATGCCACTCTTGTTTAGAAACACCTTCTGGGATGGCATTAAGCAGGGGTCCTTCAATTTCTTCATTTCTATGGCAGCTCTCCCTCCTCCAAACCAGCATGCATTACCTTGCATATTTTAATAAATTAAAATAAGCCCATGTTTTAAAATGAGTTTTTCTTTAAATAATTGTTCAGTAGTCCACAGCTTTGGTTTTCCTTGAAGACTAAAAAGATCTCATGAAAACCTGGAGGCAGCAAATAATGGAGAAGCAATTTTGAGGTCTTTAGATAACTTTGTGCTGAGTTTTATAGGAAGGCTTGCTATTATTAGAGAGCTACACCAATGTTTAGTGACTGAATTTTCCTTGCCTGACTCAGTAACCTAGGGGACATTTCTGCACCAAGAACTGATTCCCATATACATAGGAAGTTGACCACAGTAGTCATTCTGACTACCAACCTTCTTCTGGACCTTTTTTCCCTGCTTGCGTCCTAACTCAAACCTGGACCTTAACCTGGTTCCTGTTTCAGGCCTGAAGCTTCCTTCTTTAGCTAAACTGGCCAGACCTGACAGATAGATAGCTACGTCATGGGAATAACAGTCATTCTGTGGCCTTTTCTAATTTTTACAGAGTTTGCTCTTTCTGCCCATCTGGATCAAGGCTCACTCATTCACACCTCCAGGTTCCAATTCTCTCCTCACCTGGTGCCTGCCACCACACCTGGCTAATTTTTGTATTTTTAGTAGAGACAGGGTTTTACCATGTTGGCCAGGCTGGTCTCGAACTCCTGACCTCAGGTGATCCGCCTGCCTTGGCCTCCCAAAGTGCTGGGATTACAGGCATGAGCCACCACGCCCGGCCTCTGTGGCCTTTTCTAAGAGTATTTGCCTTTAAAACACTATTGCCAGTTGTAAAATGAAACATTTTGCTCCCGTAGAGAAATTTAAGGTAAGCCAAATATAAGGATGCAATAATATTTTTAAGAAGAATATTCACTCTGAAATCCCATCATAACCCATAACCCTATGCAATGGACCTTCACCTAGTGTGAGGCTGGCTCCATTAGCATCTCATTGTCTGTCACAGGGAAAAAGGTTCTGTGCTATTTTTCATCTCCTGAGTATTCCTGATATGGAACAAGAGCAAGGACTTTAAAAAAATTGAGAACATAAATGACAAAGCATTTCTCTGTTTTCTTCTTTTCTAAAATGTGTACAGTCAGGTCCTTTCCTACCTCCATGTCTTTGCACACACCATTCTCTATGTCAGGAATGCCTCTCTTCCTACACTCCCATCCATCCTGCAAGCAGTACTTCCCACATGAGGCTCTTCCTGGTCTCTCCAGCTGCAATTACTTCTTTTCTTTGTATCCTGACTACAGCACTTTGCATTTTTGTAATCTATAGTGCACTCAGGCACAACAAAGTCCTGATACTTGTGTCATTTTACAAGGTGTCAAAATCACTGCCATCAGATGGGGTTCCTCAGTTTAGATTTTGTGTATATGATACTATCTAAAAGGAGCTCTTTATCTTGGGACTTTATGAAGAAAATAAAAATGTTAGCTGCTTTAAATTATTTTTGAAACAATATGGGGTAAGGATAAGTAAATAATAACTGAACCCATGCTATGAAATGAGAACCATGTGGAGTTAGAAGGCAAAATTACTTATAAATAAGGACTTATACATTATATATGGGGAGGATTCCAATGTTTGCTAATTTTCTCCTCACTAAGGAATTAATAAAATGCTCAGTAGTGTGGCCAACAGAAAGGTTTCTGTTCTATGCTGGCTTCTTTATTTTTACCTCTTTGTATCATCCAAGTTCTACTGGCTCTTGGATTCTATGTGTAACTCCTTGTTTTGAACCCATATCTATCTGTACTAAGATGTTGCTTACTTCTATCAGAGCCCTAATGCTTTCTGCAGAAAACACATAGTCTTGGATTTTTCCTTTGCTTTTATGTTCTGCAAAATCACCCTACTTTCCTCTTTCTGTACTTTGCTTTTCTGTAATGATAGGAAGTTCCCCCTCCATATCCTTGTATTACAAGAATAACTTCTTGATTGAGCTTTGAGCTGAAACTAGATTTTTTCTTGGGGTGCTGATATATTCGCTGAGACACCTCCACTTCTTCTTGTTCCTCAGGTGACACTGAGGTGCAGCTGCCAGGGGTGTAACCTCTCTATACCCGTGGAGCCCATCCCTTGGTGACATCTGCGTCTGTGTCTTGTCTGGTCTACTAGACTGTACCCTCTTGAAGATGTCAACAGTATCTCATTTGATATGTTCCCTCCAGGGCTCCTAGCAATGTTGTATAGGGTAGATGCTCATGAAGTGTTTAATGGATTGAATTGTATCAGCTATTACTCTGAGTGCACAAAAAGAGGTGCTGCAGCTCTGAAGAGCCTCAATTCACCTCATGGGGTTACATGGAGAAACTATCAGACTTATTTATGCACCCCAGTTCTCCACGGGTAACGTCAATGTCAATTAATACTAAACTTCTGCAGTGGAAAGAAAACACATTTTCACCCAAAGGCTGATCAGTTCCTTTTCTGCTGTATATCTCAGTGATCATAAAACAAGGAGACCCCTGGGACTCTATTCTATTTAGGCAAAGGCAGGTGTGCTGGGGAGCTTCGTATTTGTACACAAACACAAAAAGCAGGGCTTATATTTGCAGTTACTTGCAAAGGCTGCCCATGTTTTTTCCAGCATGTAAATTAGGACTTGAAGGAAAACATCTAATTGCATTTCACTCCAACTAATTGCCAGCTCAAAATTTTAGATTAGTGTGCACACCATACTTAATTTTTTCGTTGCCGTTATTAATAACACGCTTAGTTCTGTAAGAAGAGAAATAACGAGCTGGAATTAAAGACTTGAGGGCTGCCCCACTAAGAAAACGCTTTGGGGAGTGTGATAAGGAAACGATGAGAAATGTCTCAAAGCCATGGCTGAAATTCCAGACAAAGGTTGCCTGGGTAGGGTGCTCCTCTGTTGGTTTGCTGATAAAGGTTAGATAGAGCGGATATAATAGAGATGGTATTTGGAGTCATTGCATGTGTTTTGCCACAAGGAGGGGCCGTGGTTACAACCCTGGATGTGTCCTTGACTTGTGTTAAACCAGTAGCCTTTCCTCTTTGAAAAACAAAACCTACTTAAAAGAGCTTTTTTTTTGTTGTTGTTGTTTGTTTTCTTTCTTTCTTTTTTAAATGTGCTCACATCCAGAAAGAATGGTATGGTCTTTTGTGAGTAACATAAACATACTGTGATAGCCTTATGTTACTAAATGCACATTACAAAGCATAACAGAATCATAGTCACACACAAAAAATAAGGACAAGCTACAGTGTTGACTGGAAATAAAAAGGGGGAAGCTTTTTCACATGTTGTTGCGCAAAGGTAACCGGCAGCTTCAGAGTTCTCCTGTTTTCTCAACCAAGAGTTATTCTCTAAAGGACACGATGAACTTTTTGTCCTTCCAAACACAGAAGTCAAAAAAACATAGCCTTGAAGCTCAATTTAGCAGTAGCAGCTTTGCAAATCTATTTACCATTGGGGAGACTTTATTCAAAGATGGTGTTCCTGGGTTTCTCAACGAAGGGGTAGAACAGAGACTAGATGGACTTTGGAAAAGCTTATGAATTAAATAATATGCTTTCATCACACTGTCCCTCTGTGTTTATCCTCTACCATTCTTTAATGGGCGCCTATCTGTGCCAGGCATGGTGCTAGATGCAGCAGCCACCTCAGGGACAAGACTGGGTGAGATCCCCACTGTTCAGGTTCCAGACAAGAGGCAAGCCGATGTTAAAAAAAAAAAAAAAAACAGAGACACAAGCAAATATATTCCTATCAATATTGTTAAGTGCCATGAAGGAAACATACAGGGATTAAGACCACAAAAGTTGCATGTAACTGAAATGGGGAAGGTCTGGGAAAGCCTCTCCCAAGGAATGACATGTAGGCTGAAAGCCATAGGACAAAGTAGCATTTAGCCAAAGCAGGAGGAATAGATCTTTCCAGACAGATGGAAGGACAGGTGTGAAGGGCCTGCAGTTTGACACATTGGAGGGAGTAGAAGACAGCTCATGGGGTTGGAGCTTGGTGAGTGAGGGGGAGAGTGACTGAAATGAGGCTGGGAAGATGGGCAGACAAAGGACCACACAGGGCCTTGTAGACCATGGTAGAGAGTTTAGATTTTATCCTCAAAGTGACAGAAAGCCTCTGAAGGGTAGAAGAAGGGAAGTGATAAGAATCCATTTAAAGAGATCTCAATTTAGAGAAAAGATGGGAGGGCAGCAAGAATGAAAACCAAGAGACCAGTTGGGAGGAAGCTTTCACGGGGTTGGTGAATGTGCTGGTCACTTGCCCGCCTGTTTTCAAATCCATTCTCCACCCTTCTCATACAAAACAAAATATATTTCCCAAACTCCTCAGCCAACCTGCTTTTGTGTGGGTTGTACTGATAGCAGGCTGTGGAGGGAGATTTGAGAACTAGAAAAAGGGAGAAACCAGGGTATTTTCCATTGTCCCTCCTTGTTTCATGGGGCATCCCCAGCAATGCTGGTCCTCTTTGGTGTCAGCTGTTTCCACATAGACCCACTGGATAGTCCCATTGTCTGTGGCCCCAGATCCTGCAGGGCAGTCTTCTACATGGTTTATATTTCTATCTGGCTTCCTCAGTTCTTGAACTTTAGCAATACTAACTCCTTCCAAGATTCTCCCAGCCCTGGAGGTGACAGGGGCTCCCTACTGATCTCTGGGTCACATCCTCATTCCCTGATTGTCTTTGCAGCTCTCCCAACACCTTTGTAATGAGCTCTCTCAGTTTCCTCTATTCAGAGCTTGGATTTTATTTTCCTAACTGGATCTTGACAAACACGATGAGCAACAATGGCAGTTTGAACCCTAGCAGTGTAGGAAGAGCAAATATATGGATTTGAGATAGTTTTTGAAATTCTGTGTGAACTGACTTAAGACAGTTGAGAAATGAGATAGATCTGCAAGCTACATCTTGAATTTCCTAGCACCCTGAGCAGGATTAATTAATTTCTGGCCAAAGTTAGCTGGCATTAACTTGACTAAGGAAAGCAAATGAACATCTTGGACCTGCCCTGAAGCCCTCATCAGTGGTCGTGAAGTCAGGAATTGGAGTCAAGCTAATATCACTCCACCCACAGACTCCCACCTTTACATTCTAATCTCTAGAGTTGAGGTCTGAATAATATTTCTGAGACAGCAGAAAAAAGTTTGAATAAAATCCTGTGCAAAGGTTGAATAAAACCCTGTGTGATAGTATGGCCTTAACACAAGAAGGGATGCTTTCTCTTTGTTGAGAATCTCATGCTCTACTGACTGAGCTAGCCAGGTGCTCTGGTGTTTCTTTGTTAAGAAGTGATTTTGCCCAACTATTTCCTAGCTTTTGTTTCCTTCTTCTTAAAAGATCAATAGCCTTTCTTGTTTCTTTGGCTTTTTGAAAGCAGACTGTTGTAGGAGTTACCATCTGTTCTGACCCTGTCTCCTCCTGGTACCTCTGCTCCATCATGCCATGACTGGACCTCTTGTTTGTCTTGACACACTGCTCTGTCTGCCTTTTCCCTTTGTCCAGTTGAACCCCCATAGGTTTCAGGAGTCTGTGAAGCCATAGGTGTGGGGGGAACAGAGTGGAACAGAGCAAAGCAGCAGTGACGTTCCTGCTGTGGTTTCTGGGGAGGCTGTGCACATGAGGATGGTACAAGGCATGCTGCTTCTATGAGACTTTCTTTGGATATGTAAGCCTTCAGTGTAGACTTTTAAGGAAGATATTGAGAGTTTCTTGTAGACAAGATTTTTGTGTCCCTGGAGGCTGGAAATAATTAAGAGATTATTGTATGTGGGCGTTGCTCAGAGAGTGCAATGGTTTCAAGGCCTATGGGTTCATAAAAGACTTTCCTTCCTCCCCTCCCCCTCCCTCCCTCCCTCCCTTCTTCCCTTCCTTCCTTCCTTCCTTCCTTCCTTCCTTCCTTCCTTCCTTCCTTCCTTCCATCTTTCCTTTTCTCTCTTTTGTCTTTCCTTCTCTCCTTTATTCCTGTATACATTCATCCAACGAGAATTTTGAGCACCCATCATTTGATTATTTGGGACATATGCCAGCAGCTCTGAAGTATATGAAAAAAGTATAAGACAGAGACTTGTTCTCAAAGGTTGGATACAAAATAGACACATCTGAAAATGTATAGCAATAGTAGGGTAAACATAGGTTTAGGAATGAGGAGATCAGTATTTAAAACTTAGTGATGCTTTTCACTAACTGATCTTGGGCAAGTCACATGACCACCCTAAGTTTCAATTTATCTACAATACGAAAGGAGTGAATGAAAAAACCTCTAAGTCCCATCATTGCCCTAGGATTAATGGGCACAGTTATCTAGAATAATCTAGAGTGGTGGTTTCTGAACATTTTGGTCTCAGGATCCCTTCTTACTCTTAGAAATTATTGAGGCCTTCAAAGAGCTTTAGTTTATGAGGGTTGTATCTTTTGACATTTACTGCATAAAATTTAAACCTGAGACATTTAAAAAATATTAATCCACAAAATAACAGACTCATTGCTTATAAACACATAATTATTTTCATGAAAAATGACTATAGTTTTTGACCAAGTGCTCACGATTGTCTATTACTTATCCACGGAACTTTTGCTTGACCAAATTTTAATCAGGCTTCTCTCCTTCCCATGGGCTCCCAAACTTTGGCTAGCCCCCAAGTTCGAGCAAGCCCTAAAGCACTAAGCCGCGAAACATCCTCCCTTAACAGCTCCTTCTGAGAACTAACCACAAGAGAAACATTTCTTGTTGAAGTACCTGATTTTGCCACCTGTTCACCCACCTGCTTGTCCTCCTCACCCATATAATCCCTGCCATCTCTGCTTACCCTTCCCTATGTAAGAAAAACCTTTTTCTGTTTAATTTTAAGACATTTGCTCATCCTGAGGTCAAAGCATTGTCTTTATTGCAATTGTCTTTTCAAATAAAGTTACTCCTTATCTAAGTCTGGTGTTGTCTCTATTTGGCATTTTCAAAACAAAAATATTGAATGAGAAGAGTGGCATTGTTTTAAAGTTTTGCACATCTCTTTCATGTCTGGCTTACTGCGGGCGCTGCATTCCATCTGTTGTGATACGTTGCTTTGGTTGAAGTCTGTGGAGGAAATATAGCTGCACATGGCTATGTATCCAATAGTTGAAAAAGGAGGCCCTCAAAGACCTTCTGACAGGGTGTCAGGATTGCCCAAAACCAGATTTGAAAACTGCTCTTCTGGAGACTGGGAGGAAGCAAAGAGCCAGATGTTGAACTGGATTCTACTGAATAGATTTCTCATGACTTACTGAAGGAAAAATAGAACTTAGAGAGCCGAAGTCTGTAGAAAAGAGCCCCACTTAAAAGATGAACTCCAAAAGACAGCTTCTGCAAAAAGCGATATAGAAGACATTGAGATGGTCTGAAACAGCCCTGAAGGTGTAGCTGAGAAGTTAACCCTTTAAAAACATGAACATTTTAAAACAGATTTATTTTCCAGCCAATGTGTTGACTGCTTTTTTTTTTTTACAAAAAGTTCAACCTTCATGATTTTCAGCAATTATGGGGTGTATTATGGAGCATTGCATAGCAAGAGATTGTAATAATGTGAAGTCTTTACACAAGGGTCAAGGATTCAATGATATTCTGTGGTAGCCAGAATAAAAAGATCCCCTGATAACCCTTGTTATCAAGGGTTCCCTCCTGTTGAGTGTGACTGGAACCTGAGACACGATGAGAGATCACTCTTATGATTGTCCTGTTGTATGGCATAAAGAACTTTGCAGATGTAATCAAGGTCCCTAATTAGTTGAGTTAATCAAAAGGGCCATTATCGGGTAGATCTGACCTAATGGGCTGAGCCTTTAAAAGAGGGCTGCAGATGGCTTCTAGGAGATGAAAGTGGACCCCATCTGGAAGTCAATAAAAGAACAGGGGGCTGAGTCATACATCTGCAAGGAACTGAATTCTGCCAACAGCCAGGTGAGTTTGAGAACCCCTAGCTCCAGAAAGGAACTCAGCCCAGCTGACACCTTGATTTCTGCCTTATGAGACTCTGAGTGAAGGACCCAGCTGAGCCATGCCTGGACTTCTACAGAAATGCTGGTGCAATGAACAGGTGCTGTTTTAAGCTGTTAATTGTGTGGAAATTTGTTACGCAGCAATAGGAACCTAATATACATTCCGATAAGTATTTTTATGTTTCATGGCCTGTCTTAACTGAACCTTGGAACCTTCCTGGATTTCCCCATAATCATGAATCGCAATGACAATACAAGAAAGGAGGCTAATGATCAAAACAATTCTATAGCATTGCCATACAGGGAACCACACAGGTTGTCCCTCTTGGGTGGCTTACAGATACTGTTTTAAAAAGTCACTTAGAAGAGGCATTCCTTCAATTTTCCTTTTTAATAATCAAATCTTATTTATTCCCTTTCTTTAAATATTAAACAAGCTTTTAAAAAAATACCTGGTTACTCAATTCTTTCCCACATTTTTCTCTGATGCAATACTTTTACCACCTTTTTCTGTCATGTTCTCTCTGTTCAGAACTCCTGTTCACTCTGCTGCTTTTCTTTTTCCTTATTGGTCACCCTCCACAGATTAGTTAAAGTGGCCTTTAAAAAATGAAATCAGTTGATCAGGCCATGCCATTTCCCTGCTCTAAGACTGTTGTTGTCCGAATGTTTGTGTTCCCCCCAAATTCATATGTTGAAGTCATAACCCTAAATGTGACCATATTTGGAGATAAGGTCCATATGGAAATAGTTAAGGTTAAATAGAGTTATAAGGGTAGGGCCTTATCTGATAATATCAATGTCCTCATAAGAAGAGATGCTGAAGAGTTTGTACTCTCTCTTGATGTATGTGCACCAAGGAAAAGCCCTATGAACACACAGTGAGAAGGCGCTTTCTACGCCTCTCACAAGCCAGGAAGATGGCCCTCACCTGGAACTGAAGGGATGGAACTTTATCCCAAATTTCTCAGCCTCCAGAACTGGGAGAAATAAATATCTGTTGTTTAAGCCACCCAGACCACGGCATTTTGTTATGGAAGCCCAAGCAGAGGAACACAAAGCCTTTCTGTGGCTTCCTGTCACTTTCAGAATGAAACTGGGGCTCTTTATCATGGTGTCCTTCCCTGGCCTTATCATCTCCTTTTCCTTGCTGCTTCACTCACACTGGCTTTATGTTAGGTCTTCAAACATGCCACGCTCTTTCTCAGTGTGGCCTTCACTTTTGTTGTGACCTCTTTTAGGACTATTCGATCCTTTAGATCTTAGCTTAAATGTTAGATCCTCAGACAGGCCATCCCTGAAAAACCCTTTTTTAGTAGAATTCCACCTCCTCTCATGGTTCATCATGTTAAATGATGTATTCCTTTGGTTGATGGCTTCTTGTCTGACTTCTACACTAGACTGTAAACTCCATGAGGCAGGGACATGTCTCTTTTATACACCACTATATCTCCAGTACCTGCCTCACTGCCTGGTGCATAGCAGGTGATCAACACATACTTGTTGAGTGAACAAAGAGCTGACATCTGAGGAGCATTGGTTTTTGCTGTATCGCATGTAGGCCTAAAAAGCCAGAGCTCCACATCGTGTACCCAACTCTTCACTTTGCTTGCTGAGTGCCTTGATGATAAGCTCTGCTATTGACAAGAATTTACACTTTCAGGAAGCTGGTGACAAATGAAATGTATGGTTTTTTTTTAGAACACACACTAACTCTCCAAATAGTTCAGTCAAGTTACCAGTGATGCCTATGGTAGAAAATCAGTTAGATAATGTTTACAGCGAGTAGTTTCCTATTCCATGCTGATCTCCTTGAAAATAATTCTGACAATGTGGTCTGAAAAGATAGTATTGAAGAATTTTTCACTCATCCTGATCTCTCTTCAGTTTCACAAAGCCAGTTCTTAGGGCGTTGGGTAATAATGCTTCTGTCTTTAAAAAAAATTTAATTTTTATGTTTCCTAATTAATACTCTTTAGGATTTTTTTTTTTTTTTGACAGACTCTCCCTGTCACCAGGGTGGAGTGCAGTGGCGTGATCTTGGCTCACTGCAACCTCCGACTCCCTGGTTCAAGAGATTCTCCTGCCTCAGCCTCCTGAGTAGCTGGGACTACAGGCACGTGCCACCATGCCTGGCTAATTTTTTTTTTTTTTGTACTTTTAGTAGAGACGGGGTTTCACCATATTGGCCAGGATGGTCTCTACCTCCTGACCTCGTGGTCCGCCTGCCTCCCAAAGTGCTGGGATTATAGGTGTGAGCCATTGTGCCCAGCCAATATTCTTTAGGATTTTTAAAACTTCCCCTGAAAATGCATTTCTTTTTGAAAGCATTTTTGTTTTTTAAGAATATAGACTACAAATGTAGGGTTTCCTCAGTGTAAGAAAACACAGAGAAAGAAAAATCCCAAATTGTTATAGGGTACAATTTCCAAATTTGGGTGCATGGGGAATAATATTTTAAGTATTTTACTTAAGCTGATTAAAAGCTAAGTCTGAATGCAGAATTGATTGCTTTATCCATGGTGGATAAATGATGAGATGGAATATATTGGAAGATGGATGGATGGAAGGAAGGAAGGAATATATATAAACCACTATAATGATGAGATGGAATAACCATTATATATCATGTGTTCTTTCTCTCTTGTAGACTAAAAGAGTTATGTTGGGTGGTTCTTCCTTCTGCACTTTCTTTGCTTTAGCAAAAGATGCGCTTTCTCCCCGGAATCACAGTTGAGACCAGCTTCACATAGTCTCCTAATTACTCAATATTCCCTTTAAAAGGCTTCCTTTCTCATTAAAACTTCTCCACTACAAACAGGCATGTTGCTAGAGCACTCAGCGAGGCCTAGGTAGCTGATTTAGGGCTTAATCTTTAACCACACCATGCCTACTAACATAGATAACAGGAATATTCTCTTGAATACCAGGAGAAATACTGCTGCAGATGCTGCCCCACTCAGCCTTTAAGGCTTAATTCAACTCCCACATTTTCCACAAAGACTTCACTAACACTATGTGTCTACCTGTGTGTGTCAAACTCAAATGCCCACAGGCACGAGGAAGAAACATAATTTTGTGATTTGGATAGATATGAGACAGTAGCGAGTGGTGGGTGCTGTAGTAGAGTGCTTGACTCATCTAACAATACTCAGTTGCTTCCAAAAACTCGAATGGCTGGCTGGTTCAATGATGGATGATGATTTCTGTTCTACAGCAGTTACTAGACCAAACCCACTTGCTGCTTAGAATTCACTCTGGCATCTTAAATTTCTGGGGCCTATGCCGATAGGTGGTTTTCTTATGTAATCACCCCAGAGAAAAGGATTTTGCCTCACACGTTTGTTACGTGGAGTGGAATTGGTCCGTGGAGCTGTCCCCATTCTACCATAGGCCTGCAGCAGATGCTCTCTGATTTTATATTGATTAGTTGTCTGATGGACATATTGGCGTACGTGTGTGTACTATATTGTGGCTATGTCCAGCTTGCTGCAGTGCAGCTTTCCCCCGAGTGTGTTCTGCTTAATGAGGGGCTGCCAGACAGAGTTCCATGGTCAAACAATTTTGGGAAAAGCTGAATTTAGCAAGGTTAAAGTTGAATAGTTTCCATTACTGCAGGATTTTTTTTTTTTGTAGCCTTAAAATGTTAATGAACATCATGCATTTTTAAAAGGGGTATGATTAAGAGACTGTGATTGGCACTCTCAAGCCCATTCCACCTACAAACTGCATTTCCCAGACTCCCTTGCAACTAGGCTTCTGGATGAGAATTCTGGTCAGCTGATTACATGCATTTTCACAAAATTTGCAAGGTGAAAGGGAGATGCAGGCAATTTTCCTACTGTTGTTGATGCTGGTAAGTGAAGTTGTTGTTTATAGGCAGTTTTGGCTTTGTCATGTGACAGTATAATGATGGGCCCGTGAGATAAATAGCCTGGGGCAACCCCTGACTTCTGTTCCTCTGGCCCTTCCAACAATTTTGTAATCACCAAATTTCTCATGTCAAATTCCTTTACTGCTTGAAGCACTTAGAGAGGTTTCTGTCTCCTACACTGAGACACAACTGATACAAGAGATACATAATGTAAAATGATTTTGGTTTCATGGCATAATTCTCAAGCCCATTGTTCTTCAGAACAAATTTTGGGAAATTTTCTGTGGAAAGAACACTGAAACCAATATCAGAAGGTCTATATTAGAGTCATGGGTTTACCTTTTACTAGGCTGGGGAAGTGACATCCCTTCTGAGCCTTGAGTTCCTCTTCCTTATTTGAAATATAAGGACAATAATTCCTGTCCTCCAGATCTCCCAAGATTGTCATGAAAATCAAATGAGGTGATGAATGTGAAAGTGGTCTGGAAACTGTAAATTGTTATAGAAATATGAGGAATCATCATTAGTCATGCTGCCATCTATGAAAATGAACGTTAGATTCATAATGCAGGAACATCATTCTCATAAGCATTGCCTGAGTAGTGTATGGTTCCTTGAAACATTGGGGATTTGATAGATTAATCAGTTGGCAGCAAAAATACCACCAGCCTTGCTGAATAGATGATCAACCAAAGGGAGCGTTCCCCAGCTCCCAAGGCAGCCCCTTTAACAATAGATGAACACAGACTTCTCTCTGCTCCCCATCTCTTCCACATTAAAGCCTTTGGGGAGAAAATTCTTAATATCTTTAAAATAGACCAAAGGAAATGCAGCAAAATATTTTTCTTCTTTTGATTTTCTGTTGGTGAAACGGGCCCTTTCATTAGCAGATTGAGTACAAACAGCCCCCACAGTCTGCTCCAGTAATTTCCAAAACATAATTTACATAAATTTAACTTTGTAATCTTGTGGTTGTATTACTGCGTTAAAATGACAGTGTGACACATGATGCAGTTTCTTATGTTGGCAAGTCGACTGTTTACCAACAGCTGCTCAACTGAAGGTCTCCCTTTCCCTCATCTTCCTTTCCTTTCTCAGGATTTGAAGTCAGTAAGTATCCCAAATTCTGGCCTTTTTTTAGAAACGAGACAAGTATATCCCTTTGCTTTGAAAACAGAAAATTTGAAATTAGTGAGTGGCTCCAATTAATCTACTCCGTTTAGGACTCTGAAAAAAACTCACCTTAATGTAGGCAGTTCAATCCAACAAATGTCTGTGCACATCTAATGTGTGAGGTCTTGGATTTTAGAGAAGCATGAAGACATTCTAGAAGTCATCTAGCTCAAAAGCTTCCTTTTGTTTTCATTACAATCTAAAATCTTATTTTAGATATCTCAATTGCAATAAACAGAAAATAAATACCACTATTAGACCATAGGCTTCTTGAGGCAGGAATTATGTCTGTTTTCCCACCTCAGTACCTATTATGTACTGAGTTGTGCTCAAGCCACCAGGAATATACAGGATACAATACTCTTTTAAAGTACTTTTTCCTTTTTCTTTCATTTGTCACATTTGAAATTGTGTGTTTAATGTCTATCTGCTTTTCTAGACTGTAAGCTCCATGAGAGCAGGGACCTCGTCTACTTTGTTCACTGTTGTATGTTTCATGTCTGGGGCTGTGCTCTGTACATAGTAGTTGCTCAATAAATATTTATTAACTAACTTGGAAGCTGTTAGGATTGTATCTTCTGCATCTTATGTCTTAGTTGGTTCCTGCTGCTCCCTACCCTACCAGTCAATTACTCTCACAAGGGTGCCAGTGACCAGAGTCAATTTCAGCTTTTGCTACTTATTACAAGACCACTCTCTTGCAGTTGGCCCTTGTACAAGAGCCCCACAATTTAAGCTAGAGATTCTACTAGATGTTGGAGGGTAAAGCCCTTTGTGGGCTTATGGCTGATTTAGGGAGCAAGAATATGTACCTGATTAGATAAATAATTATATGAGTCAGGAAAAATTAATAACCATTGAAATGTTACAGAATGGCTGGGTGCGGTGGCTCACACCTGTAATCTCAGCACTTTGGGAGGCCGAGGTGGATGGATCACGAGGTCAGGAGATCGAGACCATCCTGGCTAACATGGTGAGACCCCGTATCTATTAAAAGTCCAAAAAAAAAAAAAAAACACAAAACTAGCCAGGCATGGTGGCACACACCTGTAGTCCCAGCTACTCGGGAGGCTGAGGCAGGAGAATCACTTGAGCCTGGGAGGCGGAGGTTGCAGTGAACTGAGATCGTGCCACTGCACTCCAGTCTGGGTGATGGAGCAAGACTCCATCTCAAAAAAAAAAAAAAAGCTACAGAAGTTCTGTAACTGGAGTAATTGCTGAGAACCAAGGATGTCGTTGGGAAAACGAAGAGGAAATAGAACTTGGACTACGTCTTAAAAAGTAGAGTTTAAACATGCAGAGAGCAGATAATGAGGTAAAGAAAGACCCCCAGCATCGTTTTGAGTAGGACTTGCAGCATGCAATGTGGGAGGGATGAAATCAGACCTTAAGGAGAACATTGAATGCAAGGCTGAGGATGAGGTTTTAACCTGTGCCTGATTAAAAATGATTGACGCCATGAGAAACAGGTGAAGCTCATCCAATGCTGTGTTTCTAATAGAACACAGTGGCAGTAGTGGGACGATTACTCATCATTAATATCCCCTCCTCCCTAATTCCTGGATTTATAGTTTCTAATTTCATGGTGTTTTTTCCCCTTTAACAAACAGCCTCAACTTTTTCCCAGCTTAAAAACCACCACCCACTCAGCCAACCAAATCAGCAAACACCCTGGCACTCCTCATCTCCATTTAACTATGTTCCACCTTCAGTCAAGTTCCTGGAAGAATGGCTCATGTTCTCTGTATTAATTTTCCTACTTTGTATTTATTTAACCACTGAAATAGCTCTTGTCAAGGCCACTAAGGAGCTTCTAGCTGTTGATTTAAAGGGACAGTATTCAGTCCTTATTGCACTTGATTTTGTTGTAGTACACAATCCCTTATGTGCCTTCTTTTCTTCCAAAAAGTCTCTCTTGCTCTGGCTGTCAGCATGCCACTCTCTCCTGGGTTTCATTATACAATGCTAACCTCACTCAGGGTTCTTTCTCCACGTGGCTTTTATATATTGCTATTTTCCAGAACTCTCTTCCTGATCCTTTTCTCTTTCTTTATGGTCCATGCAAATGTGGGAGAGTCAGTGGTGAGAAGTCTCAGCTTGTGATAAAAATTTGGGTTCCATCAACATGTAAGGGGTAAGTGAAGGCATGGGATTAGGGGATAATATGTAGACTAAGAACCAACCTAGAGAAATCACATTGATAGAGGAGGAGGAAGAACAGTCTGTGAAGGAGGTGAAAATGGAGAACCCAAGGGAGTTGAGGGAAACCTGGGGGGGACTGGGGAAGTGGAACTCCAGTAAGTAGAGTTTCCAGAAATAGAGTCAGGATTGGAAGGATCTGTTAAACTTGGGAAAAGCTCACTAGTGCGGGCAGAGTCCTTGTGGTAGAGACAGAAATGAGGTGCTCATGAGCATCTTTGTTTGTTTTGTGTTGCTGTTTTGTGCTGAATATCTGATACTGGGTAATTTACAAAGAAAAGAGGTTTATTTGGCTTACAATACTGGTGGTTGGAAAGTCCAGGATTGGGCAGCTACATCTGGTGAAGGCCTTAAACTGTTTCCACTCATGGCTGAAAGAGGAAGGAGAGCTGACATGTGCAAAGAGATCACAGGGCAAGAAAAGAAGCAAGAGAGTGAATCCAAGGAAGCTAGACTCTTTTAACAACATGCTGTCTCAGAAACTAATCCATTCCCACTAGAACCAGAGGGAGAATTCACTCACCCTGGTGGGATAGCATTAATCTATTCATGAGGGATCTGCTTCCATGACCCAAACATCTCTTACTAGACTTCACCTTTCAACACTGCCGCAGTGGGGATCAAATTTCAACAAGGGTTTTTGTGGAGACAAAGCAAATTATAGCAATGGACTCAAGTGTGAATGGGGGCTGGTGGTGAGAAAGTAGAAACAGCTAGTATACACTTCCCTTTCTAGAATTGTGGCTGTGATGAAACAGAGGAATCAGGTGCTAGGAAAAGGAGAATATTATTGTTAAGATGGGAGAGACTTGGCTTTGTCAAGTACTTTGGGCCAAGCTAAAGGTAAAAAGCTATTAATTTTATATATCATCAAGTTTACAACCAGTCAATAGAAACAGGAAAGCAGAGTATGTAAGATTCCAAATTTTCTTGTGTTGTGGGTTCATTTCTGTTCTTTAATATATGTCTCATGTTTCATTTCATCTCTTCACAGCAGTATATCATAATTTAATTTTTTCCCTTGATGTAGGTATAAATGGAGATGCTAAAGCATATTTATGCACACAGGGTCATCTCTAGGTACATGCACTAAATATTAATATTCCAATATCCTCTTTCCAGCTCATAAGCCAAGCAGAAATGCATTTTTCATAGCAATGAATTTTTTTTCTCAAGCACAAGGCTATTTGAATGGGCTCTCTTTGCTCAGAGGAAGCAAGTACGGTTATTATTACATTTTCTTGCAGAGGAAACTATTTGGAAAATATGCTTAGTACAGGAGCTAAGTTCTATATTTAATTTTTGATCTATTCAGAGACATAATGCCCAAATCCAACAGATTGAGATGTAACACATATTAATTGAACCCCGATATTGCTGGCTTTAGTTTGCCACTATATCTTCTTGAATCTCACAACAGCTTTCTGGGTTTCCTCTGGGACATCACCCTTCTGTCCTTCAATATGTGTAGATTGATTGAGGATGACTTTATCTTTGGCTCCAAAGAAAGTCTTATGACCCAAAACAGGATAATCAGAGCACTTAATTTCCTTGTCCACACCTACTGGTTCAGAGGTAATCCTGTGATCCAATCTGGGCCAAGGAAGGCTCAATTAGGGATTTGGGTGGAATGATATCGAAGAGCTCTGTAACTGTGAAGATTTGAGTCTGGAGCTGTAAGCCTCCATTTTGTTCTGCCAAGAAAAGCACCAGTTGAGGATGAGGTTAACACAAATGAGAGCACAACTGAGCGACGGAGAGAGCTGGCATCCTGGTGACCTCAGCTGGGTTTTTGTCATTAGACATATCTAAAGCACTGGCCCTGAATTTTTTTTTTTTCTTCACAAGCCAGTAAATACCCTTTTGAGATACATTTCTTCTCCTTGCAGTTTCAGGAGCCCTGACAAAAACACCCACTTGGTGCCACATTCTCATGTGTGACCTTATGCAATCCCAATCCCTCTGGAAAAGGATTATTAACCTCCTTTTATAGATAAAGGTCACAAAACTGCTAAGTGACAGAGTCAGGAATGGAAACTATTAAGTCTTGCTTGATCCATTACACCATAACTTCTTCCCATGACATGCCTCTTTAAGGTTTTGTAGGAGGGATTTTCAGTGATGAATGCTATTGCCATACTGAACCCTACTGAACTTTACCATTAAGGTAATGGTGAGCACTTTCTCTAATTTAACACTTAACTCTGCCCTTGGTTCTAAATTTAGTTTATTTACACTCCCTATGTCCTTTATTTCTTCTTCCTTTCCATATATTAGTAACTGTTTTTCTAGACCCCTATTAAAGTTAATAGACTCAAGAGACAATTATTAATATGCTATCCTCTTCTCAACTTAAAACAGTATTCCTCAGCCTGCCACTGTGTATTGATTTGACTCTAATATATCTGATTTGCAGGCAAAGTAGAGGATGACTCTTAGCACTTAACACAGTGTCTAGCACATAATAGACACTCAAAAAGCATTTGTTGAATAATTGCTTGAGTGCCCATTGTGTGCACCAAAACAATTTACCTGTTGCCCTCAGGAATGAGTCTTCTGCCATTTGGCCTGAACCATTTCTCTCCTTCACCTGGCCCGTTATTCATATTCATATTTAGCTTTTCTTTTGGGTGTCAAACAATGGGAGTGACAATGTGTAAATATGTCCATGCAAGTTAGTTTCAGAGAACCTGGGTGCAAGAGTCCTGTTTTCTTTTTTTTTTTTGTAGTTTTTAAAAACATTTTTATGGGTACATAGTCGTGTATACATTTATAGGGTATGTGAGATATTTTTCTACGGATATACAATGCATAATAATCACATCAGGGTAAGTATGGTAAGGGATTCTTGTTGTAATATTAAGCCCAAACTCTTTCTGCCTCAGTAAGAGTGACAGACAATTTCTCTTTTTTTTTTTTTTTTCAAAAAATTGAAAATCCTGTAGACATGTCTTTCCTTTTTGAAAAGGAAAAAATAGGGGTAGTCAGCTTATATTATTTATATTGTAATATTCTGATTCATTTTTCAGATAAATAAAGTTATATTTGATGAACAGTTTTCATTAAGTTTTTTTAAAAAAAGAAGTAGTGGATGCTGTCCTGTTTTCTTACTTAGTATCTATTTGACTTTAACCACGTCATTCACTTTTCTGAGGATTTTCTTCAAATATGTTGTTTTGGGGATTAAAAGCAAAATAGGTATGAAACCTTTATTCAAATATTATTTATTATGGGCACATTGTACACACAGTAAGAAGGCAAGGGAGAAAGAGGTAGGATGTACTTTATCCCGGTAACAAATCCAACTGAATCAGCACATAAGAATAGCTGGGAAGTACAAAGGATAACAGAAGGAACATGAGAAAGAAAAGTTTTGGTTCAACCCCTTGGCACTTTCTCAGTGCCTTCATCTCGTTTTAGTTTTCTCTACAACACTTATCTCATTCTAACATACTGAATTTGTATATATATTATATTAATGGTCTGTTTTGCCCATCTGAATTTAAGCTCCATGGGGGCAGGGATTAATTGAGTGTCTGGCACTAAAAGCCATTTGTCAAATGAGTGGAAAATTAGACGGGAAAAAATCAGATTCAGGAGCCTGCAAAGTTGGTAGGAGAGCAAAAATCTACAGCATGAGGATTACTCAGGAAATATCTTTAAGAATATCCAGGATCTGGAGTGGGGAACAACCTTCATATACTCATTCTCCAAAAAAACATTTTTTCTCTTCATAAATATTATTATGAAAGCCACATTAAATAACCTTTACAATTTTAACATTCCTCCCAAGTAACAAGGTGTTCCCAGAACAAAATTGTGGTGATATAATCACCGTAATATTCTGAGTGTTAGAACACCTCAAATCCTGTGCTCCTTCTAGTGGGCTCAGTACTCCCTTTACATTGACACCCCTGATGTGTCATTGTGTCCTTTTTCTCTAAGAAAAAGACAACAACTGCAACAACAACAAAAATCCCCATAATCCCTAATAGGGTATAAGCTTAGCAGTTTAAGTACCCTTTTGCTATCAAGTAAACAAATGCTTCAAGTACATAACAGATGCTTAGGTCCACTTTGGGAGAAATGCATCATTATGGGCTCAGCCAGATCTTGAGAGCTCTTCTCATCACACTTGCTCGTCTGTTTCATGTGGTGCACACCTGTACAAATTTGGCATGGGCTCGGGTACAGTGTGGGAGAGTCCAGGTTCCACACAAACCTCCCGTCCTTATTTAGTTCTCCTAGTGTTGCAGACTGTTTTTCTCTCCACCCATAAAAAGAAAGGATTCTTAGCATGTCTGGAAGCTGCCTTTGCCCTTTAGTGAAAGAATTAAATACAGACGCCCAGAAATCAACCTGAATCAAAGAGCACAGATCCAATTTGCAACTATTTTAAAGTAGGCAGGCAAAAAGACAGATAAAGGTCTTTAGAGTTTTGTGTCAAAAAATAACAGAGATTTCACAGAGTGTAATCTGAGGGACAGGATCCTTATGTATTTATTATATGAGTCTCTTTTTGGGAGAATTAAGTTGTTTTGGCTTGCATTTGATTACTCACAGAAGTTCAACACAATATTCCTATATATTTTAA
Organism: Hylobates moloch; assembly: GCF_009828535.3. Taxonomy (NCBI): domain Eukaryota; kingdom Metazoa; phylum Chordata; class Mammalia; order Primates; family Hylobatidae; genus Hylobates; species Hylobates moloch. The sequence goes on along the minus strand of NW_026652287.1, from coordinate 98,028,611 downwards.
CAAGTATTTGATGGCCAAGTGCACAGAAGGAGGAAGGAAAATACAAAAGCTAAAGAGTATTTCAAGGCTAAAGATTATTTCTTAACTTTTAAAAATGTTTACTAGAAGGTTAATTAGCGTAGAAAATACTGAAAGACAGGTTTTCATTCTTGTTTTCTAGTGTATATATTAGATTCTATTATAATATGTGAGATTGCAAATATTGTGCTTTATTAGACATAAAATGGGAAACTCAAAGCTGTGTATGATTGGATTTCACTTTTGACCTTCACTATAAGAGTAAGGAATGTGAGAGTCCCCAGAGCTGAGCTGCCTTCCCCTTGTGGAAAGAAAAGCAGAATGGTCCAGTGAACGGTCCTGAAGGTATACCCCAAGGTGCTCCCTTCCATGTGGTAAAGGTTTGACTTAGCAGGACTGGGATGTCCAAACCCTACACATTTCAAAAAAGGCTCTGCCCTTGTCCAGCTCTTGGGAGGTAACCTCTAAGCCCTTGAAATATCCTGCTTGACATGAATATCTTTGTTCACCTGTGACCTTGAACCACACCAGATGGTTTATATTCACAATGTGATTTATGATGGGGGCCGTGGGCCATGCAGTATCAGTTTAATCTCTAGAGGTGCTGGAGGTTGAGTAACAAAGCTCAGCCACACTGGTGCTCCGTATCAACATGACTGACCCCCAGTAAAACTCTGACACTAAGTCTTGATGAGCGTCTCTGCATGGCAATACTCTGTATACACATTGTCACACATTATTACTGGGAGAATTAAGTGCTATCCATACAACTCCACTGGGAGAGGACCACTGGAAGCTTGTGCCTGGTCTTCCCTGGACTCTGCCCTATAATCTGTATCCTTTTGCTATAATCAACCTTATAATCTGTATCCTTTTGCTGTAATCAACTGTAACCGTAAGGGTAACAGCTTTTCTAAATTCTGTGAGTCCTTCTAGCAATTCCTTGAACCTTAGGGTGGTCTTCAGGACACTCAGCAACACCTTTCTTTCAGTGGAAAGGGCTTCCCTTACATTCATCTTTGCAGCTTGTCTTCTGAGCAATTCCTATAAAAAGCTGGCTGGTACCTACATGCAGACTATTTGGAAACCAAGTTTGGTCTGTTGTTTTGTCCTGCTTACAGGGCCATTCTCATGTTAATACCTTTAAAAAAGAGAACAGGAGCCTAATGTTCCTTCTTTAGAACGCAGCCTCACAGCAAATATAACTGAGTCACAGCCCAAGCATGCCTCTGCTGATGCTAAAAGATTGGGAGAGGATCATTGACTTTTATTCTTTTGTGATGTCTGGCTAGGATACTTTTTGCAGCGTCTTGAAGATGGTAGCTTTCAAAAAGTCATTAATCTGCCACCTGCAGGAGAAACATGTGACCCTTTCTGTGACCTGTGTGTTGCGTTTCTGTAGGGAGGTGTCAATCATTATTGGACTTATTAAAATTATCTTCAAAACAAATGTTGATTTTCTTCACTATTGTCTCCACAAACTTGCATTAGACTTAGAGTCTGATGCCAAGGAATTTAATACATCTGTCTTCTCTCTTTTGGAGCAGGAGGACAGATATATTGAAAACAAACAACAAGGCTGACAAAACTTCACAGGAGACACTGCTGCACAGCCAGTGATGAGGACTGAATTCTCCATTGTCTGCCCCCTACATTTTGCCTGATGTCAACTGTAGTTCTGAGGTGTAGTGGGCTGGTAGGATAATAGGTAGTCCTATCTGGCTGGAGTAGGGAGGAGAAGCTTGGAGAGGTAAGGGACAAGCCCAGGAAGGCTGTAAAGGCCGAGCTAATGAGTGTGATCTTCAAAGTTAGTCCAGGGAGCTATGGATGGTCTCAGGATTTTGCCCTCCATCCACTCTTGGTTCCAGTTGCAAACGCCTGCTGATCATGATAATGAACCATCTCCTTTGCCAGTCCTTCTTCTGCATTGCTTTCTCTCTCTCATTCAATCTACATCTCTCTGCTCTCTCAAACCTAACTCAACTTTAGTCCTGTTCAGGAATATGACTGGCCTGCCTCAACTTGGTTACCCCAAAGACTCCTTAGTAATTCTGCACTCTCTCCCCCACAGAGTTAACCTAAATTTCTATAGCAGGGACATTACTGAAGGTGGTTTGTGGAGGCAATGTTTGGTACACTGACCCTCTGCTTTTCCATATACTTTCAATATAAAATTATCCATGTCTTTCTCTGGAACACTTTTTAGCATACAAATCCAATAAAATCACATTTACCAACCCAGTCACCTTTTGGAAATCATATCTAAAAGTTATTTGAGTCAAGTTTTTCCTGATGAAATAATAATGCAAAAATAAGTCTTAATATAAATGCAAAAGAGCTAAGGTTATTTTTTAAATTATAGTAACTTAAAGGTTTGAGGAAAAAATTACAGCAGTAGCTTATTCGTTGATATAAAAATAATACCAAATGGTTTAAGAAACCTGTAGGTGAAATGCATGTTTCTCCAGAAACACAGATCTTTTCCCTCCCCCACCATGCTAGAACTTTGTAGGCACAATTGGTTTTTATAAAATGAACAAGGTGGTGCAGGCTGAGGGAAGGGGCAGCATTAAAGTAAAAGCAAACACAAGAATTTGAAACCTTCAGTAAATGAACAATTGGTAGCCCCCTGTGTTGCCATATTTTCTTCTCTGCTTCGTCCTCATATTTTCACACAGCTAATAAGGGGAAGAGCTGGGACTCCAGCAGTTCTAGCTCCATATTCATATCTCTTTGCAATTTACTACAACTGCTGTCAACAGTGTTCATTAATCTTTGAACATTTTCTTCTTTATGACTACTAGACCTCACTACTATCACAGGTATCTCTAAACACAGATGTCAAAAACAGAACCATTCTTTCTCTTTGCCTTCAAAGTTGCTTCTCTTTTGTGGCCTGGTTACCAGCATTGTCTTCAACTCAGACACTCAACATATCTACTTTGGGTCATATTTGATTCTTCTTTCTTCCCCACTATGATAAATTCATTCTTACGGATCCTGCTGTCATGATGCCTCTCAGTTTCTCCTCTTCTTTTCTTTCCTGCTTCTGTCATGTTGGTTCAGGTTTTCATTTCTTCTTACTTACACAACTGCAACAGTTCCTAGTTGCTCTCTCAGCTTCCAGTATTTCACTTTCTTCCAATCTATTCTTTAAAACAGAGAAACTGTATTTCTGTTCCTCTTATACCTGGAGTATCCTTTCCCTGTCTGTACCATATAAAAATTTATTCATCCTATGAAGACAGCCCAACACATCCTTTCTTCTTTCTCCACTGTGGTACAGTAATTGCATCAATGACCCCAAATAAATGGACTCTTTGTTTCTATGTCCTATCGTATAAATCCATTTTCATGCTGCTATTAAGAAATATCTGAGACTGGGTAATTTATAAAGAAAAGAGGTTTAACTGACTCACAGTTCCGCATGTCTGGGGAGGTCCCAGAAAACTTACAATCACGGCAGAAGGCACCTCTTCACAGGGCTGCAGGAGAGAGAATGAGTGTAAGCAGGGGAAATGCCAGACGCCTATAAAACCGTGAGATCTCATGAGACTCACTCACTATTATGAGAACAGCATGGGAGAAACTGCCCTTGTGATCCAATTACCTCCACCTGGTCCCACCCTCAACACATCGGGGTTATGGGGATTATGATTCAAGATGAGACTTTGGGTGGGGACACAGCCCAACCATATCATTCTGCCCCTGGCTCCTCCCAGATTTCATATCCTCATATCTCAAAACACAATCATGCCTTTCCAATAGTCCCCCAAAGTCTTAACTCATTTCAGTATTAACCAAAAAGTCCAAGTCCAAAGTCTCATCGGAGACAAGGCAAGTTTCTTCTGCCTATGAGCCTGTAAAATCAAAAGCAAGTTAGTTACTTCCTAGACACATGAGGGTACAGGCATTGAGTAAATACACCCATTCCAAATTGGAGAAATTGGCCAAAACAAAGGGGCTACAGGACCCAGGCAACTCCAAAATTCAATAAGGCAGCCAGTAAACCTTAAAGTTCCAAAATGATGTCCTTTGAGTCCATGTCTCACATCCAGGTCACGCTGATGCAAGATGTGGTCTCCCATGGCCTTTGGCACCTATGTCTTGTTACTTGATGGCACCTTCCCAAATTGCATCAAGCTTAGTCTTTGATTTGCTTTGACTAATGGAATAGTAACAAAATTGAAGCAACCAGAGGCCTGAAAAAAAAAAAAAAAAACGCATGTGTCAATTTCTGTTCCCCCCAACCTTTCTTGATCCTCTGAATTTTCTCTGAGGACACATCTGGGGAATTCTGCTGGAAAATGAGACACATAGAACAGCTCAGCCCAGGTGATATAGCCAAAGCCATTCTGGGCTGGCCATTCACCACCTGACTGCATATGTAATTGAGCCAAGCTGCAATTAGCAGAATCATTCAGCTGACCCTTAGACCCGTGAGAAATAATAGGTGGTTGATGCTTTGAGTCCAAGTTTGGGGGTGATATCTTATGCAGCAATGGCTGATACATCCACTATGATTCTTTCTGAATTATTCCCAAGGCATTTCACATATACTATTATTGTAACATTTATTGCGTTCTATTCTCCCGTAATACTAAATTTCTTTAAGTCGGGTGCTAAATTTTTATATCCCCAGTATTTAGCACATTCCCTAGAGCACATAGGCATAGAGTAAGTACTTAAAACATGTTTACTTAATAATTTAAATGTATGCCAACTCATCCCTCTCCAATCTATTACAAAGCAATTGAGTAAAAAAAAACTTTTTTCCCATTCTATTTTTTTCCATTTTATTCCTTCGGGTTTAGCAAGACTGTTTTGTCAAGACAATGTGTTTAACTGTGAAATAAACATCTACAAATATTCTAAAATTAGTGTTTGTTTATAAATGTTTCTTTCTTTCAAACCTTATGTTTGAAGATTAAGTACCTTTGTAAGCTGAAGCTCCAGTTCATGGTTTACAATAGTCCAAGGGAAGGAGGTGTATTGGATCTTGGATTTGGAGAGAATGTCTTTGTTCCAGGATAGAGACAGTATAGGGATTTAGAGAAAGGAAGGAGGGAGCCGAGAGATTGTTGAGCAATTATTGCAAAGTCTGCCTTCCCCTTTACTGTAGACAATGGTAAAATCTATATGGCAATTTAATGGAATCATCTTTTTCCTCTTGGAAAACCCAAATCAAGTTTCTACTTTTGGTCTTTGATGATGGTGATGTACAGATGGGTTTTTGGTGTGGATGTCCTTTCTGTTTGTTAGTTTTCCTTCTACCAGACAGGACCCTCAGCTGCAGGTCTGTTGGAGTTTGCTAGAGGTCCACTCCAGACCCTGTTTGGCTGGGTGTCAGCAGTGGTGGCTGCAGAACAGCGGATTTTTGTGAGACCACAAATTCAGCTGTCTGATAGTTCCTCTGGAAGTTTTGTCTCAGAGGAGTACCTGGCCAAGTGAAGGTGTCAGTCTGTCCCTACTAGGGGGTGCCTCCCAGTTAGGCTGCTCGGGGGTGAGGGACCCACTTTAGGAGGCAGTCTGTCTGTTCTCGGATCTCCAGCTGCGTGCTGGGAGAACCACTACGCTCTTCAAAGCTGTCAGACAGGGACATTTAAGTCTGCAGAGGTTCCTGCTGAATTTTTGTTTGTCTGTGCCCTGCCCCCAGAGGTGGAGCCTACTCAAGGAAGCAGGCCTCCTTGAGCTGTGGTGGGCTCCACCCAGTTTGAGCTTCCTGGCTGCTTTGTTTACTTAAGCAAGCCTGGGCAATGGCGGGCGCCCCTCCCCCAGTCTCGCTGCCGCCTTGCAGTTTGATCTCAGACTGCTGTGCTAGCAATCAGCAAGACTCCATGGGCGTATGACCCTCCGAGCCAGGTGCGGGGCACAATCTCCTGGTGTGCCGTTTTCCAAGCCCGTTGGAAAAGCACAGGATTAGGGTGGGACTGACCTGATTTTCCAGGTGCCGTCTGTCACTCCTTTCTTTGACTAGGAAAGGGAACTCCCTGACCCCTTGCGCTTCCCTAGTGAGGCAATGCCTCACCCTCCAAAATCAAGTTTCGCAGAGAAAACTATACAGGCAACGCTGGCTGTTGTTTCCATGCGGAGAAGTGAAAATGACTAGATAGTTTTAATTATTTTTGCAGAAATATGTGCATATATTTGACAGTCTATAAATCTTCCCTAAAACACTCTTTATGTAGCACAGTGAATTTGTTTTTCTTATTTATAAAATATTTAAGTTATGCCTGTATCTCAAACACAGACATACCTTGTTTTGTTTTGTTTTTTGAGACGGAGTCTCGCTCTGTCGCCCAGGCTAGAGTGCAGTGGCATGATCTCGGCTCACTGGAAGCTCCGCCTCCTGGGTTCACGCCGTTCTCCGGCCTCAGCCTCCCAAGTAGCTGGGACTACAGGCACCTGCCACCATGCCCGGCTAATATTTTGTATTTTTAGTAGAGATGGGGTTTCACCGTGTTAGCCAGGATGGTCTCAATCTCCTGACCTCGTCCTCCGCCCGCCTCAGCCTCCCAAAGTCCTGGGCTTACAGGCGTGAGCCACTGCACCCAGCCCAGATGTACCTTGTTTTATCGTACTTTGCTTTCTCCCACTTTGCAGATATTGCATGTTTTACAGATTGAAGGTTTGTGGCAACAACTGTGTCAAACAAGTCTATCAGCATCATTTTCCCAACAGCGTGTGCTCACTTTGTGTTTCTGTGTCATATTTTGGTAATTCTTTTAACATTTCACACTTTATTATTAATATTATCTGTTATAGTCATCTGGGATCAGTGATTTTTGATTATTATTGTAATTGTGTTGGGGTACCATGAACTGTGCTCATATGAGATGGTGAACTTAATTGATAAATGTGTGTTTTCTGACTGCTCCACCAATTGGCTGTTCCTCTATCTCACTTTCTCTCCTTGGGGCTTCCTAGTCCCTGAGACACAACAATATTGAAATTAGACTAATTAATAACCCTCCAATGGCCTCTAAGTGTTCAAGTGAAAGAAAGAGTCACATATCTCTTATTTTCAATCAAAAGCTAGAAATGGTTAAACTTAGTAAGGAAGGCATGTCGAAAGCTGAGATAGGCTGAAAGCTAGGCCTCTTGTGCCAAACAGTTGGCTGTGTTGTGAATGCACAAGAAAAGTTCTTGAAGGAAGTGCAAAGTGCTTCTCTAGTGAACACATGAATGATAAGAAAGCAAATCAGCCTTATTGCTGATATGGAGAAAGTTATATTGGTCTGGATAGAAGATCAAACCAACCACAACTTTCCTTTAAACCAAAGCCTAATCCAGAGCAACACCTTAACTCTCTTCAATTCTGTGAAGGCTCTGAGAGGTGAGGAAGCTTCAGATGAAAAGTCTGAAGCTAGCAGAGGTTGGTTCATGAGGTTTAAGGAAAGAAGCCGTTTTCATAATAAAAAAGTGCAAGTTGGGCCAGGTGCGGTGGCTCATGCCTGTAATCCCAGCACTTTGGGAGGCCAAGGCAGGAGGATTACATGAGGTCAGGAGTTTGAGACCAGCCTGGCCAACATGGCAAAACCCTATCTCTACTAAAAATACAAAAATTAGCCAGGCATGGTGGTGCACACATGTGATCCCAGCTACTCAGGAGGCTGAGGCAGGAGAATTGCTTGAACCCTGGAGCCAAGATCATGCAACTGCACTCTAGTTGAAAACAACATTAATCTCCTTGTACATTTCCGTCAGAGACCTTGGGTGACCATGTATATTGTCAGTGAGCAGTAATATTTTGAAAGGAATCTTTTTTTCTGAGCAGTAGTAGGTCTCAATAGTAGGACCTGATAACCACAACGTAGACAGATGTGCTGTTATCCAGGCTTTGTTTTTTTGCAGTGAGCTGAGATCAGGCAACTGCACTCCAGCCTGGGCAACAGAGTGAGACTCCATCTAAAAAAAAAAAGTGCAAGATGAAACAGCAGCAAGTTCTTGAATAGAAGCTGCAGCAGGTTATACAGAAGATCTGCCTAAGATCAATGATGAAAATGGTTACATTACATAACAGATTTTCAATGTAGATGAAACAGCCTTTAAGTGGAAGAAGATGCCAAGTAGGACTTTCATAGTTAGAGAGGAAAAGTCAGTTTCTGGCTTCAAAGGACACACTGGGTCTCTAGTTAGGGACTAATGCCCCTGGCGACTGAGTTGAAGCCAATGCTCATTTACCATTCTGCACATCCTAAGGCTTTTAAGAATTATGCTAAATCTACTCTGTCTGTGCTATATTAATGGAAGAACAAAGCCTGGATGACAGCACATCTGTTTACATCATGGTTAACAGGTCCCACCATTGAGATCTCCTACTGCTCAGAAAAAAATCCCTTTCAAAATATTACTGCTCATTGACAGTATACATGGTCGCCCAAGGTCTCTGATGGAAATGTACAAGGAGATTAATGTTGTTTTCATGCCTGCCAATACAACATGCATTCTGCAGCCCATGGATCAAGGAGTAATTTAGACTCTTGAATCTTATTATTTAAGAAATACATTTTGTAAGGTGATAGCTGCCATAGATAGTGAGTCTTCTGATGGATTTGGGCAAAATCAATTGAAAACCTTCTAGAAAGGACTTGCCATTCTAGATGCCATTAATGTAATTCATGGGAGGAGGTCAAAATATTAACATTTACAAGAGTCTGGAAGGAGTTGATTCCAGCCTTCATGGATGAATTTGAAGGGTTCAAGACTTCAGTGGATGAAGGAAATTGAGATGTGGTGAAAACAGCAACAGAACCAGAATTAGAAGTGGCGCCTGAGTATGTGACTGAATTGCTGCAATCTCATGATAAAACTTGAATAGATGAAGAGTTGCTCCTTATGGATGAACAAGGAAGTGATTTCTTGAGATGGAAACTACTCCTGGTAAAGATGCTGTGAATACTTTTAAAATTACAACAAAGGATTTAGAATATGACATAAACTTAGTTGATAAAGCAGCAACAGGGTTTGAGAGGATTGACTCCAAATTTGAAAGAAGTTCTACTGAGGGTAAAGTGCTATTAAACAATATTGCATGCTACAGAGACATCTTTCTTGAAAGAATGAGGAAATCATTGTGGCAAACTTTACTGTGGCCTTATTTTAAGAAATTGTCACAGCCACTCCAGCTTTCAGCAGCCGCCACCCTGATCAGTCAGAAGCCATCAGCACTGGGGCAAGACCGTCCACCAGCAAGAAGTTTATGACTTGCCAAAGGCTCAGATGATCATTAGCATTTTATAACAATGAAATATTTTTAATTTATGTACACTTTTTTTGACATAATGCTATTACACACTTAATAGACTGCAATATAGTGTAAACATAAGTTTTATGTGCACTAGGAAACCAGAAATTCCATGTGTCATGCTTTAATATGATATTTGCTTTCTTGTGGTTGTCTGGAACCAAACCTGCAGTATTTCTAAGGTATGCCTGTACCAGATATTGATTTATAGCCTGCCTGGTAGAATACTGTGTGCGCAGGAGATATTTAGTAAATTCACTTACCATTTCTCAGCCAATCCTGCTTCTGCTCCTTTGAGTTTTCTGAAATGTTAGACATTCCTATTTCCAATCTCCTTAGTACCAGAGTTGGCACAATATTTGCTACGTGTTGACACTTGGACACTAACTAATGGCATCATCTAGAGAGGAACAAGTATGTTCATGAACTTCATTTCTTTTCAGCCTCCTATTGTCAAAGCTAATTGCTTGTTTAAGTAAATACATCTGACTTGATTTCCAATTGAAGATGTTTTTGGATTCCTTGAGTATTGAATTTCACATGCAGTGATCAAAGGAAATTTGGGTTAATGTCCTGAAAACTTTTTTTTTTTTTTTAATTATACTTTAGGGTTTTAGGGTACATGTGCACAATGTGCAGGTTTGTTACATATGTATCCATGTGCCATGTTGATTTCCTGCACCCATTAACTCGTCATTTAGCATTAGGTGTATCTCCTAAAACTTTTAATCAATACAAAATACTTTCCTTGCAGAAAAAAATTGGCCTTGGTAATGGACGGATGAAAATCAGGGGTCAAAAACTCAAAGCCCACAGGAGCCAGACAGGTAATAGGACCGAGTCAAGTAGGTGGAGATAGCGGTGCATAGGGGGTTGGCTTCCAGGCCAGCCCCTCCTCCTCTGACTGTTGTAATGTGGGAAAGCAGGTGCAGGATGGTCAGATCATGAACGTTTTAAAGAAAATCTGGAAATTCAGACTGTATTTCAATGTGAAATTTGAGTTTAATTGTCAACAAATTCAAGAATATGGATTTTTCATATGGCTATCAGTTTGCTTCTTCTAAGCTAAACAAAAGCAGTTTATGGATCTCCTCATTGTTCCTTCCTCACTATAGGAGTAAACCATTATTTTGTTTTGACTTCTGACAGCTACATCACAGGGTATAATGAGACATTACACCTACACATACTTCAGGTGTCCTAGGGGACACCTGAAGCTAAATTCCAAGCAAGCATTATCTATTAAGTAGAATGTATAATAATGTGAATGTTTTTGAATATACTTATTTCTTATAAAAGTATTGCTTCCTATAAAAATGCTACAAATTATGTTGGAAATGGCTGGGAAAATGCCACCTTTTGTGAGTCGGGGGACGATTTTCTTGTGACACAGGTGCTCCTCTGACTCAGTGGGGCCTTCCTCGCATGGACGGCTGAGGTCCAGGTAAAACTATGCCACAGCCCAGTGACATAAAGGGCCTTGGGGAGCTGTAGCAAGGAAAAGCTGGAGGACTCACATCTTACCCCAAAGAAAATCTCTACTCACGCCCTTCGTGATACACTGTGTTTCTAGATTATAACATTGTAACATTAAAGGTGAACTTTGGGGTATAAATAAAGACAATGCTGTCTTTACCTGTTTCAAACTGATATAATTGATCTGTTGGTACATAATAACCGTGACCCTGTGTCCCAGAGAGCCTTCTGGTTGCACTGGCCATGCTGATCCCTCCCCTGGACTCCTGAGACCACCTCCAAGATCCAGGCACTAAAGGGTTAATGCCTGTCTCCCACTGCTAAGGGCAGAGTCCATTCACATTTGCCAGTGTGCAACATATACCAGTTTTCATTATCTTGTGGTCTAATTATTATTATGGAACAGTCATACCAGAATGCCAGTACTCCACAAAAGACAACGTGGTTCATGTATTAGAGGGTTTTATTCTTACTGCTTTCCTTTTGATGGTAATGGGCTAGAGGGAAGGCTGAGATGAATGGGAACAAACAGCTCAAGGAACATATTTATTGTAAGAAAAAGCCAGAAGTTTTTTTCCAGTCCCAATATATAGTAGATGCCTGTTTTAATCCATTTTGTGTTGTTTTTAACAGAATACCCGAGACTGGGCAATTTATAGAGAAAAGAAGTTTATTTAGTTCATGGTTTTATGGGCTGGGAAAGTCAAGAGACATGGCACCGGCATCTGCTCAGCTTCTGTTGGAGACTTGGAGCTGCATCAAAGCATGGCGGAAAGTCAAAGAGGGTTAAGAGAGAACCAAACGGGAGGAGTAGCCTCACTTTGTAGCAACTCTCTCTCCTTCCTATGAGAACTCACTCAGTACTGCAGAAACAGCACCAAGCCATTCATGACCCATAACCTCATGACCCAAACACCTCCCACCAGGACTCATCTCCCAATGCTGTCACACTGGGGATCAAATTTCAACATGAGTTTTGGTGGGGACAAACCATATCCAAATCATAGCAATGCCCTTGTAGCATATTCCATGGATTTCATCTTATACATTCTATTATTAGAAAATTTTGACCAGCTAATTTTAAAGCACAGATTTTTTTCCCCTGCTGATATGCAGGCTCCACACACATACCCGGTGGTAGCTGTAAAACAATTGGAGAATTTCCTGTGTTTAGTGACCTCAGAGTCACACTTCAAGCCGTGCAGTGGTCTCTTGCTAGTACGATAAAACATATATAAGTCGTGGCTGGCTGAAGTGTCAGAAGCAGGTATTTTAGTGTTTTAATAATCCAGCTCCACCATTTTGGTGGTTGCTGTACATGTTTCTATTTTTGTCTCCAGTTGTAACCGTCAAGAAAGGAGTTAACCAGATTTCTGCAGATGCTTTTGTAAAAGTGTCATTTGCAAAATCAAATGTTCAAGAAAGGGATCACACTTCTACACTTCCACACGTGGTCACATGCTTTCCAGTAAATGACCACTAGAGAGCCTGGGCAGAGAGCAAGGATGAAGCAGGAAGTCAGGGAGAAAGTAATGAGGACACAGAGTTCAGATTTCACAAACAAGCCTTTTCTCTAATTGCTCCCTCCTGTTGCAGGCTTTACCACAGCAGCGGCAGCCTCTGACCTTAGCCGCCGTGGTCTACCTGGGTAACAAGAAGCCACGTGTCAGCAGAGAAGGGAATAGATCAACACGAACACAGAGAACAGACCCCATTCTGATAAACATCAAAATCACACATTATAGTTTGGAGACTGTTAGTGGCTGAACTGTGTACCCCTCCAAAAGATATATTGAAGTCCTAACCCCCAGTACCTGAGCAGGTGACGTTATTTAGAAATAGGGTCATTGTAGATATGATTAGTAAAGTGAAGTTGAGGTCATGCTGGAGCAGAGTGGGTTCTTGGTCCAACATGACTGGTGTTATTTTTTTTGAGGCAGAGTCTCACTCTGTCACTCAGGCTGGAGTGCAGCGGCTCAATCTCAGCTCACTGCATCCTCCACCTCCTGGGTTCAAGTGATTCTCCTGCCTCAGCTTCCCGAGTAGCTGGGACTACAGGCATGTGCCACCATACCTGGCTAATTTTTTGTATGTTTTAGTAGAGATGGGGTTTCACCGTGTTAGCCAGGATGGTCTCAGTCTCCTAACCTCATGATCTGCTCTCCTTGGCCTCCCAAAGTGCTGGGATTACAGGCGTGAGCCACCGCGCCCGGCCATGACTGGTGTTTTTATAAGAAGAGTAGAAAAGACATAGACGTAGAAGGAAGAAGGCCATTTATGGTGGAGGCAGTGATCAAAATGGTGCATCTATTAGCCAAGAAATGGCAAGGATTGCAGTAGCCCATAAGAGGCTAAGAGGAGCCCATGAAGGATTCTCTCCTGTAGTTTTCAGAAGGATAATGGCTCGGATGGCACCTTGAATTTGGATTTTGGATTTTAGATTTCTAGACGCCAGAATTGTAAGTTTGTGGTACTTTGTTATGGCAATTCTAGGACATTACTACAGAGACTATGTTACAGCCGATGTGCATAAGGCACAATTTCAGATGTAAGGATTTGTTAAATCTTAGAGTGCTCCAGATGTCTGACTTAGAGAATAAAATCTGGTGGCTCGCTGTGATGTCAGTGTTTTCCTGCTTGTAGAACTTACAGTTCTCTGGGGGCATGAGAGCTCAGAGACTGAGACCATGAACTTTTAGGGTCATACTTGGTCTCCATCAACGAGGGCTGTGTGATCTTGGGAACACTACTTAATCTCTTTACTTCTCAGGTTTCTCATCTGTAAAATGGAGATAGTGATAGTATCTACCTTGCAGATTGGTCATGAGGATTGAATGGGGTAAGGCATTAATTCATATTCATTCAACAATTACTTATTAAGTCATGGTATATTCTGCACTTATAGCCAAATAGGGAAAAATAAACAAGAAAAAAGAAAATTACAAACTGGCAAAAACTCAGAAAGAGACTGACAGGGTCTTGGAATAGAGTCTTAATGGAGGGACCCACTTTAGATAAAGACTACTTTTATCAAGAGGTGAAATTTTTGATGTAATACCAAAAGGATGAACTGGTGGTAGCCAGATGAACAGTTGAGAAAGAGGTCTCAGACAGAGGGAGCAGCTTGTGCAAAGGCCCTGGGGTACAGAGAACATGGCACGTTCAAAAAGTGTGTTTTGGTAAGGGGTAGATGGCTGTATTGCTGCCATAACTGCCTCAAACTTAGTTACCTAAAACAACACCCATTTATTATTTCACAGTTTTTGTGAGTCAGAAGCCTGGGCACAGCTTGATTCTCTGCTTGGGGTCTCCCAAGGCTGAAATCAAGATGTTGACCAGGCTGCAGTTTCTACCTGAGGCTGGGTCTCCTCAGTAGTCATTGACAGAATTTATTTCTTTTTCATACTATCCCTGGGGCACCCTCCATCTTCAGGCTAGCCACAGCAAGTTAAGTCCTCAGGTTTCGAATTGCTCTGATTGCCCTACCTGCCTCTGCTTCTGAGGGCTCATGTGGTTATATTGGGCCCACATAGGTAATCGAGGATTATCTCCCTATTTTAATGTCAATTAGCCCTTTTTAAACCTACTCGCTGTGACATATTCATGGGTGGGAGAGCTCCCCAGATTGGGGATTGGGGCATGGAATCTTCTTGATACCCATAATTCAGCCAACCATATGTTATGATGATTGTGGAGATGATTCTGATGATATAGAGTTTTATGGGTCATGGTTGATTTTAGAATTTAATGGCAATAATTATAGCAATTAATATTATCATGTAACTACCATGTATAATATCTATTTAGTAGCACTAAGCACTCTGCCGACATTATAAACATAATCTTATTTTATCCTCCTAATAGCCCTTTTAGAGAAGTACTGCTATACTCCATTTATAGTTGAGGAAACTGAGGCCCAAGAGTTCAAGTGACTTACCCAAGAGCACACATCTTCTTGCCAAATCCGTATTGAAACTCAGATCTTTCTGGTTCCAAATTCCATGAGCATTTTTATTTAAAATCTCCCTTATTTAGATATGCTTTCAAGATAGATATTTTTAGAGATTTCAATAGGGACTTTTCTGTTTTTATGGGCAAAAGCACCATTGCATACAAATAATGTTTTTCTGTTTGACCCTTAACCGTGCTTAGGGGAAGCTTTGTAATTCCAATTATTAGGTCACAGCCAAGGTCTAGGGCAGATATGGAACTTCATATGTAAAATAGAGTTTTAAAGACTCTCTGGAGCTCATAGAGAAGAGTCAAAGCTTGTTCAGTTTTTGATATACTTTTCTCAATATTTAGTTGGTGAACTTTTAATTTTCATGGGACCAATATGTTCCTGAATCCTATCTCCTGGCTTGCCTTTGGATATACCTTAATTATTGTTGAAAGCATCGAACTTTGAAATCTTTCAAAGTAGGTAGGAACTGCACACCAGTAAGGCAGTGTTTAATAATGGGGTAAAAACATCCACATGTTAGGCTTTTTTAAGGATCTCATTAACTATCCACAGTTTAATGACAGAAAGGTAGCTGCTTCTATGAATTGCTTCATAACAACTAGACAGAGCTTCTAGTCTAGGTGATTATAGAGAAGCACATTTTTACTTGAGGCTAGAGAATAGCATTTACCTGCATCCCATTAGCCAACCGTTCACTTCTTGGTCCACTCTACCAAGGATGAAGTTCTAGAGATCTGACTCCATGTTGGGGAGAAGAGGTGACTGTTTACATATTAGTCACTACTCCCTGCCAGCTGCCTACAAGCCGTGGTCTGTGTGTTTAAGGATCTTGTAGGCAGGCGATAGAGAGGACTGTAGTTGTAGAGCCCACCTCCAGAGAGTAGACAAACTTTTTCTATGGGCCTGGTGAGAGGCGGACTCTGCGCTTCTCTAGGAAAGCAGGTGGAAGTATTGTAGGGGAGGAGGGAATAGGGAAACAGCATGGCCCACTGAGTACAGCTGCCTGTGTCCTGCGAGATTGCCTGGAGCACTTTGCAGAAATGGTCAAGCCCAGTCCCCAGATACCTGCTGATTTAGCGAAACTCATAATTAGTTTATATTTCATGCCCATTGGGTGCTGCCTACCTGTGCTAGCTGTAGCTTCAGAAACACTTGCTTGGGGATATGTTGCTAGAACCCAGGGCTTCAGGAGAGAATAAGAAATGTGTTCGTATTCACGTTGCCAAAAACCATTGCTTTGCAGCTGCAGTACAGAGACGGATATCAACACATTTAAGCCATGCAGGAGGGGGAAGAATTCCACCCAGGATGAAACTTTGTTTGCCAAGTTTCTTGCTAGTCTTTTCTATACAGGGGGCAGGAAGCATTCCCAGAAAGAGAATGCCAAATGCAGTAACAACAAACTAAAAAAGGCAATTCGCGAGGGAGCAAGATCTTCAACAAATGAAATGTGTAAGTGGTGATATTCCAGCAAATTAGCTTCTAGAGAAGTCCTTAGGCAGAACTGTAAGCCATTATAATTAAGGATTTGGAAAATATCAGTATTTAATTAGAGCCTCTTTTCTTGGTGAAATGCTGTTGTTTTGCTGTAACTTCAGGTGTAAACAACTAAACATACCCATTTCAAAATGCGTTTTGTCAAAAGCCTAGAATCAGTGCTAATGTTAATTTGCTTATTGCGGCTTCCTTGTGTATTTTTGTTTCTGATCAGAGCTAAATTTTAACAGCAATTTATCTTCAGTTCCCCCAAACAACCATCTCATTCCCAAGCTGTTATAGGTGCTTATCCATCAATACCGGGTAACAAGCACAATTTTTCTAATATTTAATACATATTTCTGGGGGTTGTTACAGACAAGGAGTTTTTCAAATCTATTTCCAATGTAATCAAATATCTTGACAATAAGAAAATGTTTCTACTTTATCTGTTAACAATGGCAAACATTTTAGAATTGGTTTGTGCTTCCTGAAATACTGATTTTTAAAAACCTAGTCACATAGGGAATGCTTAGTGCCTAACTCACGATCTGTCTTAGCCTTCACTTTTTGCACCTGTAATTCCTGACAGCAGACAGGCCCTTATTCCTTTGCTTATGCAGGGATACGTGTAACTCAAAATGTTTTCCTGCCTTGATGGAGAAGATGAGGCATCATCAAGACTAACACTACAATTTAACGCTTCGGAGAAGCAGTGTATGTCATTACTCCCTCCGTAGCCAAGCACACTAATTAATATGTATTGCACCTGTCAAGCCAGCAGCCACGGCCAATCCATTCCAGTGGCAGTTCAATGGGAGACTGGACACCATATTTCTCCTTGGCAGACATGTTTGGGTCATCAGCAAAGACAGACTCCCCCTTCCCCAGTGAGACATCGTAAACTCTCTCCTTTCTCTTGTGAAATTAAACCATTTATTCTCTTCGTGTTAATTTTATTCTTGTTGAGAATCGCTGTAAAAAATAAGTATATGGGATGGGGGAGTGGAGAAAGGATGAGAAATAGCTGCATGTTCGGGGTCAGCTGTCTAACATATTTATTAGAACAAGAGCTTTTGGAGCTCACGACCTTTGCTTTTTATCAGACATCCCTTAAAGGTTACAGGCATGTGGGGGAGAAGATGGTTATAAATCCTCATGAAGTTTAATCAAAAGTGGCAGAACACCCAGCAGTAAACAAGTTATTAAAACTATTTGCCTTAAAACTTTGTTCAGCATTATCAGCAGAACTCCATCATCAACAGGTAGCTGGCAATGGAATTAATTAAGCGAGGGTGAAATAATAAATGAATTCTGATATTGCACCTACAGCAAGGAATTTGGCACTTGGAGCGGAGAAGTTTATATCGATGCTGTGAATCACTCTATAGTGCATCTGAGCGAGCCCAGCACGGCCGTGGAACTGAGTTTACTAAAAAATTTAATTAGAAGAGCATGTAAACTGTACTGGAGAAAAGTAGGGCACCAAATGCTGCTTTATTTATTTTATTTAACTTTTTTTTTTTTTTTGCTAAATCTAATAGGAGCACCTGTTTCATAAGAAACTGCACGACCCAAACTGCCAAGCTATTGATTAACAGGGAGAGTTCACATGGACTTTTCACTGATGATTATCTAGGCCATTATATTTTTCCTTTGAAATAATTCTTCTTCCCTTGAGAATGATAATATTAACAATGATAATAACAAAGCAACAATAGCAATAATAAAAAAGCCAACATAGTCTGAGCTAGTATGATGCCCCAGGTACCAAGTGCTTTATATACATTATCTCATTTAATTCTTACAACCCTTTGAGGTAGGAATTATTAGTTCCATTAAACAGATGAGGAATTGAGGTATAGAGGGGTTTTGTAACCAGTGTCAACCAGGCAGAGTCTCTCAAACTCCAAAGGTGTTCTCCTAACCACTCCCTATTCTCTAGGCTGTGGGCTGCTTTGGAGGGCAATACAGGGTACTGGGAGAAGAATTAATTTATACGAGATAGCAGCTCCTCCTCCACCTCCCTATTGCTTGTCCCTGGCTCTTGCTTGGGTCATTGTTTTACCTTGGCAGTGTTCTTCCTGTCCTGAACTTTTATAACCAATGCTAATTTCTATTTTGATTGTCCCCATCTTATCTTTAGATTCCTTGATGTCTCCAGTATTAATCATTTATGTTGGAGTCCATACTGCTCTAGTCAGCTCTCAGTCCCTCTGGGACCCCACTGGAGTTTTCCATTCTCTTATTCCATCTCTTTCTCACTTACTATTAGGTGTGGATGTCTGCAGCATCTTTAACTCCCCCTTTACAGTGTGATATTCCAGCATATTCAACCACAGCCACCTTAAGGTGTGTTTATGGGCTTACCACTGCTGTAGACTTTGAAAGCCAATTTAGTAATTTTTAACTTTTTTTTTTTGGGGGGGGGGATAGTTAATGATGACTTCTTTGGAGTTGATAATACCATAGTTTGAAGGTAGGTTCTCAGAACTGAGTCTGATGCTGAGAAGACTACAGCACAGCAGTTAAGATCACTGGGCTTTAGAATTAGAACTGGTTGGGCAAGGTTGGCTCATGCCTGTAACCCCAGCACTCTAGGAGTCCAGGCAGGCGGATTGCTTGAGTACAGGAGTCTGAGACCAGCCTGGGCAATATGGTGAAACCTTGTCTATGAAAAATACAAGAAAATTAACTGGGTGTGGTGGCATGTGCCTGTAGTCCCAGCTACTCCAGAGGCTGAGGTGGGAGAATTACTTGAGCCAGAGAGATTGAGGTTACAGTGAACCATGATCATTCTATTGGACTCCAGTGAGAGAGAGCCTGTCTCAAAAAAAAAAAAAAAAGGAATTAGAGCTTTCCACTATTGGGCTGGCCAGCCACCTAATGCCTCAGCCTTAGTTTCCTCATTGTAAGATAAGGATATTTATTTCTCCTCCTCCACAGTGTTCCTATAAAGATGAATTGAGATAGATGACTTATGTAAAACCCTTAGCACAGTGGCAGGCACACAGCAAACATTATTATCAGAAATTTTGCATGTGATTTTTACAGAAAGGTCCTCAGAGCAGCGGGGGTGGCAGGGGCAACAGCAGTATCACCTGGGAACATGCTAGAAATGCAGATTCCTGGGCCTACCCCTGACCTGCTGAATCAGAGATTCCAGGTGTGGGTCCCAGTCCTGTGCATTTTAATAAGCTCTCAGGTGATTGCGATGTTCTGATGTTGGGGAACCACTAGAATGCATGCCCATATCTCCCATTGATATGAGAGTTATGCTTTGATGGCTGCACTTCTAGTTTCCCCTTCATCTTCTTCCTTCTGGATAATGATCATGGCTGCTTGCCTAGCATCGTTCTCTCTCTCACTCTTGTCTCAGGTACAGAACTCTGCGGGCTTCTTTACTCAAAGTAAGATTTCTACTGAGAGACTTTGCTCCAGTGCTGGCTCACCTGTTTTTTGAATGTGTCCTGCTTCCCCATGCTGTGGCTGTGAAAATTGTAGGATCCTCTGGGAAGGGGCTAATTCTATGCTTGGTGGATTGTCTGCTTCACTTTATATGCCTAATGATTACTCCTGATAATAATAATTATGGAAAGCTTTTCTTTGACTTGATTACTGCTTCATGCTAAAGAAAAAAGAAATCCCTTCAATTTTTCTTTCCTTCTCTGAGACCCGATGAATGACTATTACCATGTTAAATCATTCACCTGTTTAAAGCAAAGATTTTTATTTATGTCTCTGATGTTTGTTCTTTAATATCTTTAGAAAGACATAAAATTTGAATTAAACTCTAAGTGGGGACTTGCACTGTAAACAAGGATCGGTAGATTTTCCCTTTCTTGTTTGCCATACTTAATTCAACCCTGGAAGCCTGGTGCATGCATCATTTCCTCCTCATCTCTGTTTCACTGTTGAGTGAAGTGTTTTGAATTAATTTTGTTAAATTATTAATAGTTCATGATCAGAAAACGTTCAGCATTGGAGTTTATGTTTCATCATGCACTGCACAGCAATTGGGTAGATTTCATGCATGCAAATGGATATGCTTCTACTGGTTGGGTGTAATGTTGGCTTCCACTCCAGCCTATCTGCAATGAATTTTTGTTAAGACCAAATTAATAATGAAGTAGGTATTTTAATTTTAATGCAATCAGGACAGTTTCCTGGAAATCAAATGGTTAGATATAGAGCATGGATTGGATCATTCATTTTTTTCAACAGAAATATGCTAATTTGGAGGCTGAGGTGAGAGAATTGCCTGAACCCAGGAGGTTGAGTTTGCAGTGAGCTGTGATCGTGCCACTGCACTCCAGCCTGAGACCCTGTCTCAAAAACAAACAAAAAAATGCCAGGCACTAACTATGTGTTAGGCACTGGGAATACAACAGGGTGTAAAAGAAGACATGGACCGTGCTCCTATGGAGTTTACAGTCTGGGAGGGCAGATGGATATTTATTAATCACAAAATCACCTGAATAAATGTAAAATGACAACTTTGGTAGCTCTTACAAAAGAAGACAGATATGCAAGTGTGAACCCAAGACAAGGAAACCAACATTGTCTTTTCTGAGAAGTGGTGTTTGCCCTGATGTGAAGTGGGAATATGATTTAACTCAGGCAAGGGGTGGGGTGAAAAGAGAAGGACATTTCAGGCAAAAAGAGCAACATTTGCAAATATCCTATGGCAGGAGGGAGCATGGTACCTGAGGGGGACTAAGGAAAGGTCAGTGTGATTTGAGGTTGGGGAACAATGGAGAGCCACTGAGGAGTTTCAAGCAGGGGAAGAAGTAAATAGATTTTTGGCAAGATCATTCTGGTTGCAATGTGGGGTGTGGATTGTTAGGAGACCAGGATGGATGTGGGGACATCAGCAAACAGGCTATGTCAGAAGAGATAGTAGGAAGTGGCTAGATTAGGGCAAGAGTAGTGGAAGTGGAGAGAAGGAATAAATGTAAAGACAGTTACAACATAAAAATGATAGGATGCTGACAGGTAAGGGGCAGAGAGATGGTCCTCAGATTCTGGTGTACATGGGGGTGCTATTCATCAAGGTGAAGAAACCCTGGGAGAGAACTGGGTTTGCTGGAGAAGCTCATGTTTGCTTTTCGGCTATTTCATGTGATGAGCCGAGGAAGTAGCTGAATGTGTGGGTCTGGGGCTCAGAGGAAAGTCTGGAATAGTATATGTACATAAATGTGGTGAGGTAGCCACAGGCATGGGTGAGAAGATGAGGGCCTAGAATCCAACTTTAAGGATCAATAACATTTAGTGCTAAGTAGAAGAGAAACCAAGGAAGAAACAGTCAGAGGGAAAAAAGGAAACCAGGAAAGTGAAGTATCACTGAAGCCAAGGAAAGAAAATATTTCGAAAAAGCAAGAGTGGTCAACAGTGTCAAAAGTATGCCTAGAGATGAAGCCAACAAAAAGCCTACAAGATGTTGAGCAATCCATGGTTTAGTTAATTTGACATTGGATCTTGGGGAAATAATGATATAATGGTCCCTGGAGAATGAGCTAGATATGTACTGTTGAGGTTTCCTCTCCTCCATGAACCTGTCCTCTTAGATCACAGAGCGGGAAGATTACAGAGATGATCCACTGGCATGAAAAGCAGCAAAGTCCATGCAAAAGCAGGCTTTGGAGGCAGACACCAGGTTGAAATTCTGACTCACACTATATAGCTTGAGTGGATATCTTTAACTCCCATCATTTTCCTTTCTTTATGTATAAGACAAAGGTACAGGTAGTTGTGATTAAAGAGAAATATATCAAAATTCTAGAAACGCACCTGGATCACAGTAAAGGTTAGTAAAAATTGTTCAACCAGTAAATAAATGATGACTTCAAGCAAGGAAATGATGAAGAAATATGGATTTTAGCAGGATGACTATATATATGTATAGATAAAAAAACATATAAATATGTAAATATATACACATATATACATGAACAGTTTCACAATTGGATGAATGACTGCAAAGGATAATCATTTCTGTCACCTTAAAAGGGAGTTTCTAATAGTGTGCCATAGAGTTCTGTCCTCTGCTTCAGGTACTTTCACTTTTCCATTAATGTCTTTGGTGAGAATATAACAAAAAATTTATGAAGCGTATAGATAAGATGACATGAACATGGAAGTGATAGTAAATATAGCCCGTGACAGAACAAGGAGTAAAAACAAAAACAAATGGTCTGAATGTGATCAGATAAAAATTTAACAAATGTAAGGACACAGTTCTACTCTTGAGTCAAACCAACTTCACAAATTAATCACCATGCAATTCATGCAGCTTTTTGAAAGAGATTTAGAGTTTAACTGGACTGTCATTTCAATATAAAGCCATGGTGAGAGATCACTGCCAAAAAAGCTGTGGCAGACAAGCTTGTAACCAACATAATCCATGTATCTGTCTTCTTTTTGGGAACCAGACTCTATTTCCCAACCTCTCGTGTGACTGTTTTGCTAGTGGATTATGAAAAGAAGTGATGTGGGTTACCTCTGGGTCAAGGTAGTTAAGAGCTCTAAGCCTTCTTCATACTCTCACTTTTCCCTTGACTTAGGGCTGGAACCAGTAGGGAACACTGAGTCTCTAGGAGGTGCCAACATCTGGGTTCATGAAAGACTCTGTGGAGCAGAGTCCCTCTCCAGCCTTTCCCTCTTGACCTGTGACCTCAGTCAACTGATAAATGAGCAAAAAAGAAATCATTAATGCATTAAGTCATGGAGATTTGAGGCTTGTTACCATGGTGACCATAATTATTCCTAGCTAAAAACAACCACTAAAAGTAAAAACAAAAAAAGTCTTCAGTTATGTTAATAGAACTATGGTGCCCAGATTAATAAGAAATGATATTCCAGAAGACACTCATCCAGGAAGATGCTAAATGACTTGACCAAAGTTTTGTAGCCTGTTAGCAGAAGTGTAGGCCACATCTATAGCATATTTAGTTTTTGGCTTCACACAAGAAGAAACGGACACACTGGAGGAGTTCTTGGCATACAGTCGGCACTTAATAAATATCTGTCAAGTGAAAAAATATTGGCATGGATAGGTTCAGTGGAATGACCACTGGAGAGATGGTAACATGAATCCAGGTCCTATTAAGAGTGGCTGGAGAAACTGGGATTATCTAGCTGGGATCCAAAGAGACAGGATAGGTCTCATAAACTATTTTAGGAACCATTTTTTGGAAGAATGATTGGATCAGTTCTCTGGGACCCCATAAGGTGAAACTAGAACAAACAAGCCGAAGTTACAGTAAGACATTCCTGTTCATTGTTATGGCTTTGGAAGTCACTAATCAGTTTATCCAAAGGAGAAACAGCCCCTCGTAGCATTGGAAATGTTTAAGCAAAGAGTGAGTGACCATCAGTTGGGGCTACTATGGAGGGGATTCAAGCACTGGATGGAATGCTGGATAAGATGCTTCTTAAGACTCCTTATAGCCCTATGACTTAATGCTCACATGGTTCCAACTTAAACCTCATTTAGAGATAGTGTTAACAAAGGCATTTAACACAGAGTCCTGTGGTGGGCCATACATGACTTGTCTATAGGGAGAGAAAAAGTCACTTTTATCTTTCAAATAATTGCCATGATTCTGTGCCTTATAGGGTAGGGATTATTAACGTTTTCCACTGTCATCTCCAAGTTGTTAAATGTGACTCTGCCTGGTAATTTTCAATCATGAAAACAATATTTACAGGAGGGCTTTTAAAACAAGTGGTCCTGAACCACTGCGGAGAATTTTACACTGAAACTTGGCTGATTTGAAGTCTATTGCCACATCAAGTTGTGTTGTACTGTGTGCTCACAAAATGCCAGGATCTCTGCTGATTACAGACGCCTGCAAGAAGATTCCATTCCAAGCTGTTAAAGTGCTACAGTCAATGAAGACCTGGAGTGTGAGTCTACCTCTGTGCACCACACAGCTGGTCAGAAAATGCTTCACATCTGCTTGTGTGAGTGTTTCCATTGGCAAAACAGAGGCACCACAATTGATTTTTCTGAGATTTATTATAAAGATAAATGAGTACATGTGGGAAATTGGTTCGAGTTTTTAGAAAAATGTAAAAGGAACCTTGGACAGTAGAGCCAAGGTTTACATCAGGGATCCCTTTAAGAAAATACTTGGAGTCTGAGGTTAGAGCTGATTCTTTCCTGGGCTTATCATGCTCATCAGCTCAGTGTTTTTTTGAGATGGAGTCTTACTCTGTCACCCAGGCTGGAGTGCCATGGTGCGATCTCAGCTCACTGCAGCCTCCGTCTCCCAAGTTCAAGAGATTATCCTACCTCAGCCTTCTGAGTAGTTGGTACTAAAATCATGTGCCATCACGCCTGGCTAATTTTTGTAACTTTAGTAGACACGAGGTTTCACCATGTTGGCCAGGCTGGTCTCAAACTCCTGACCTCAGGTGATCTGCCTGCCTCAGCCTCCCAAAGTGCTGGGATTACAGATGTGAGCCACCGCGCCCAGCCCATCAGTTCAATCTTCAAGTAAAAAGTTAATGTGGTAGACTGAAAATCTCTAGGATTCCTTTCATCGCTATGCTATGTGAAATCAGAGCTTGTTACTAAAAAACAATTATTTGTCTGAGGGTGAGTTGGTTGAATGGCTGGTATTTAATAAAAACGAATAAAGGACAAAATTGGAAATTTAGTGGAAATTTCCATCTGGCACAATTTTAATGAGATATAGAAGCAGAAGAATAAGAGCATGTCATATATTTCTGTAATAAAGGATGTCCATTTAAAGGAAGTAGCGTGCTGAAATTTGATGAGAGTTTTGGGGGAAATATTTAGATCATTTCCATGGAGCCCCTGATGTTCCAAGGGGCTGTTAATCCCTCTGAAACTTTTAATGCCTTAATATGTTTTGCAAATACTTTCTGAGTAAACACTAGGAATGAATAAATTGAATTTTAAAGCGAATTCTTCATTTTATTCACAGTTGTCACACATGCTATTTCAAATACCACTCTGGCTGACAAAGCTCTAATTTGAGAGAAACACCAGATAGTTCCACCTAATATAATGAAACCAGCAGGACTCAAGGCTCTCCACAGTCTCCTCATTTGCTCTGCTAACAAAGGCTTTGCTGTTGTTCAGGAAGCACTCATATTCCCCCAGAATGTGTCGAGTTCTTTGCTGGGCACGAGGGATGCGAAGGTATGTATGACACTGAAGCCTTGCCTCAGAGGAGCTCACAGTCTAGGGATGCTGAGAGATTTATCCGAAGTCTTAATTCTGGCCTTAGAAAGAATTTGAGGTAGATTAATCAGGAACATCCTGTGAACAGTTACTTAGCTTTGATTATCCATTTCTTGAATGTTTCTCTTTCTTGAATATATTGTCTTGGACTGTGAATCCCATAGATTTTTATGTAGCTCATTTGGGCACAGAAAAAACACTTGAAGTCCAAAGACAAGCCTTCCTTTATTCATGTTTCCCAGTGGGATGCTCTGCATCTTGGGTATATGTATTGATTTTCTCCTCACCGAGCGTTCCTCCCATATTTAAAAACATTTGCAGCTGCTAAGGACTGAATTGTGTCCCTTAAAAATTCACTTGCTGAAGTCTTAACCCATAGTACCTTAGAATACCAGTGTTTGGAGATAGTGTTTAAAGAGGTAATTAAGGCTAAATGAGGTCATATGAGTGGGCCATCATTCTTATAAGGACTCGTGTCCTTGTAAGAAGAGAAAGAGACATCAGGGATGTATGTGCACAGAGAAAAAGCCTGTGAAGACACAGAAGACAGTCATCTGCAAGCCAAAGAAAGAGACCTCAGGAGAAACCAAACCTGCCAACACCTTGGTCTTGGACTTTCAGTGTCCAGGACTCTGAGAAGATAAATTTCTGTTGTTTAAGCCACCCATATGTGGTATTTTGTTACAGCAGCCTGTATTAGTTCATTCTCACACTGCTATAAAGAACTGCCAGAGACTAGGTAATTTACAAAGAAAAGAGGTTGAGTTGACTCAGAGTTCCACATAGCTGGGGACGCCTCAGGTAACTTACAATCATGGCAGAAGGGAAAGCAGGCAAGTGGTGTCAGGTGACAGAGTGTGCAAGAGACAGCAGGGAAAACTGCCTTATAAAACCATCATATCTTGTGAGAACTCACTGACTATCATGAGAACCGCTTAGGGGAACCTTGCCTCCTGATCCAATCATCTCCCACCAAGTCTCTTCCTTGACTCATGGGGATCATGTGGTTTACGATTCAAGATGAGATTTGGGTGGGGACACAGAACCAGGAACATCAAGCCCAAGAAGACTAATACAGCAGCTACTTGTGCTTTTTTTTTGGTAAAGATGACAAATCGAGCAGTTATCACCAAATTCTCCTCCAGATTCTGCACATGGTACCTCCTGGCTCCCAACCACTCTTTCTGTCTCTGTAACCAATATTTTAAAACTTTTCCCCCAGCTTTGCCATAAGATTTGAAAAAATTTAAGGCCATAGAAGCAGAGGAATTCCATTTTTCTACTTGGACCTTGCAAATGGCAACTATAAGAAAAGGCTTGATTATCATTTTGTTCTCTCCCCAGGATGCAGGGAAGGGGAACTGGCCTGAGAGGTAATGGGGAGTCCCCACAGTGATGTTCAGATCTCAGAACAAACTAAAGAAAGTACACTAGTGAGATCTAATGGTCTGGCCCTTTTCTGTCTTCATTGGGGGCAGTATTGAGTTAACTTCTTAAAATCCCAAGCGTTGGAAATATACCTGCAGGAACTTCATAAAGACAGGTACATTTTAAGGCAGAAACACTAATAGGAGTTCAAATTAAAGAAATGATATGAAATTGCATTTCTTAAAAAGAGAAATAACACTCAGTGACATTAAATGATTTAATTATGCCTGAAAGAGCTTTTTTGAGCTAAAAATGCAAAAAAGCAAAGTGTGTCAGGATGTATGTTTGAGATAGCAGCCATAGGAAAAAATCTTGAAACCTAAGTATGCAAAGTGTGTAATCACCTACCTTCATACTAGGGGCATTGGGGACCCTCTATTAACATCCATTTTGCCTTTTCTAGGATGAGAAGCAGGGAAACAGAACAGTAATTTTATGTATTATTGCAGCTTAACAACCCCTAGTGGAAAGAAACACTTTGGGTCTTAAGTTTCTTTCACTTAATAATTCTCAAAGATATTAATGTATATGTTAACATATAGTGTTAAAAGCAATCAATAGTTTATTCTGGTTTGCTTAAAGTCACATACATTAAAAATGCCCACTATTCCGGGGCCTGTGGGGGGGTGGTGAGGGGAGGGGGAAGGGATAGCATTAGGAGATATACCTAATGTACATGATGAGTTAATGGGTGCAGCACACCAACACGGCACATGTATACATATGTAACAAACCTGCACATTGTGCACATGTACCCTAGAACTTAAAGTAAAATAATAATAAAAAAATGCCCACTATCAGAATCAATACATTATTGATATGGTAATAAATATTTTACTCATTAATGTCTGAAAGATTGTACACCTATATCAAAAAACGATATGTGTTTGTGTGTATTTGTGTGTGTGTGTGTATATACACTGTGTATATGTGTGTGTATATATTGTGTGTGTGTATATATATAGTGTGTGTGTATATGTGTATGTTTGTATGTATATATGAATTGAAACCCTCCATATACTCCAGTTACTTAGTATATTCTGACTTTGGAAAAAGGTCACCTACATGTTGACCTCCAAATGTGTTTCTAGTGAAACTTGCATTATGAATGGCCCCTGCAATTTAAATGGATTCTTTAACCACCTCTATGTCCTCACGTTTCAGTTGTAAACTTTAAACAGAATACAAAATGCTCCGTGTGGAAAGAGATGCAAAGTCTCCCGGCTGAACAGTTCCTGGTATGGTGCGAATTTGCTTTTATGGCACCAATTAGTGTCTGACTTGTCTTTTTGCCATGCAATGAATTAAAAATGCATGATTTGGATGCTGGAAAGAGAACCAGTTTCTGGCTAGAAACCCCTGGACACTGCCATTCTTCCAGTTGATCTTTTCGCCCTCGTTGTGTTGGCAAGTACTGACTCTGTTGCCTACCACTCACATCTTTCCCTAACAGATGGTTCTTTTTACTAGTTGAGATCCAATCTGGTGATTTACTTTAATTTGCTTTGGCCTAAAGAAAACCCATGACAGACAGCTAGCACAGCTTCCTGAAGCAAAATTTTGCAAAGAAAAAGTTAAGTAGACACGCTATCTAGACTGTGTTCCATTTTACGCACCCCATAAATCAGAATATTTGTCAACAACAATTAAAATGTAGTCTTCCTGGTAATGAACATTACAGGGAGGAACAAATCAAGTTTCATTTATTCTGTCAGAAATGGAAGGCAAGAGCTTCGTATTATTTTGTGGATAATCTCTGAGGAGTAAACTAAGCACAATTACATTTTTGATTTTAATTAAAACTCTGGGTACCTTTCAAGTTCCGTTAGGGAGATGTCCTGGGTCTCCTTAGCTGAAGTCTGCACTGTGAAGTTAATTTGACACATAACATATTTTTCATGAGGTAACTGTCGCAGGAAGCCTTTGGTAGAAGCAGCCTCTTGAGGGCCTACGGGGGCCACACAAAAAAGTAATGGCTTCTCCTGAAGCAGCAACTTCGCCAGGAAGTACATCTGCATAACAGTCCCCAAAGCCCTCCCAATAATGTCATTAAGCTGGAAAAATCAAAGGAAAAGGCGCCCAAAAGATGCCATTAAAAATGTTTCATTACTCACAGTCCACAGAACAACAATAGAATTGAACCATGGAATCATTTGAATCACAATAAAATTGAAACCACCTGAAAAGGTAATGGAGGCAGAGATTATGAGCTGACGCTGTGGCCCTGGGGAAGGCTGGGGAGAAGGACCTGTGTTTCTGCTTCTGTGAGGACCTTGTTCTTCAAGAGTGGGTCAGTCTACACTCTTAGACATTTGTTTTTATACAGGTTGGCTTATAATCTGATTTCTACTTGGCCTGTTTTTTTTTTCCTGCATCATAACTACAAACCAGGCCAGAATCTGACCACATGGTTTAATGTACAGGTAATATATTGTGTTTTTGATAACGTCACAGACTCTGCATTTTGGCTGAAAGGTGTTTCAACTTATTTCTGCAAAGTAATAAGCAGAACTGCAATGAGGGTGCTGATGATGTGAGCTGTGTTGGCCAGGGGAGGGGGTTGGATGGTCTAAGGGAGGAACCACTCACATGGCCCCTCTTTCTGATCCTCATCACAACCCTCCTTCCCACTCACCCAAACAGGATTTTCCCACAACTGAGTCAGAAAAGTATATTCTTCAGGTCATTTCCTAACATCGAAGGAAACCTGGCATGCTGTCTGCCTTAGGAGACCACCTCGTCCAGCTGCTCTGTTAATTCACAGGGGGTGGGGCTAAAGCAGGAGAAATGACTGAGTCTTTTTGGGTCTCTCCAGCCATGCATAATCAGTGCCACCTTGAGTCTGAGGGGCACTTGATTTATACTTCCATTCTGGAACTTTCCACTTCCAAGCAAGTATTATCCCAGGCAATGCAACTTTGTACAATTGGACGTGGTTAACATTGATGGGAAATAGGCTCTGTGCTAAGTGCTAGGTGAGAAGCCCTTTGTACAATGACGTCGTTTTATCCTCATGACACTCTTAGGAGACCAGGTCTATTATTGACCTTATCTTACAGTTGAGGAAACTGAGGCAGAGAGATGTTCTGCCATATGTTCAAAGTCCTCCAGCCTGTGAGTCAAGCAGCAAAGACTCAAATCCTGACCCTAGGCTCAGAGCTTATAACCACCTTGCATGCTGTCATTTGTGTAATAAGATGCTTATGTGAGCTTGGAGCTGACAGGGTGCAGACATGGATACAGTTGTATCTTTCAAATAAACCCCATTTCCTTAAGACAGTCTGTTTTTTTCTAGTACATATTACTGGTTTATTATTAATTACTCAAAAGCCTGACTACAGTAGATATATTGATAAGTATACCGTGTATTGATCTTTTAATATGTACTGGATACTGTATTAACACAAACACATTATTTTTTTTGAGACAAGGTTTTGCTCTGTTGCCCAGGCTGGAGTGCAGTGGTGTAATCATAGCTCACTGCAGCCTCTCTAACTCCTGGGCTCAAGTGATCCTCCTGCCTCAGCCTCCTGAATAGCTGGGACTACAGGCACACACCACCATGCCCAACTAATTTTTTAAACTTTTTGGAGAGATGGGGTCTTGCACTGTGGCTTAGGCTGGACTTGAACTTCTGCCTTCAAGTAATTTTCCTGCCTCAGCCTCCCAAAATGTTGGGATTACAGTCTTGAGTCATAGTACCCAGCCATAATCCATTTTTAATACTCATAATAATTTTCTAAAGAAGTATTATAAACCCCACTTTCCAGATGAGGAAACTGAAATTCATTGAGTTTAAGCAGGTTGCCCAAAGTAATACAACTACTGAATGACAAAACCAGCAGTCCAGCCCAAGCCATTCCAAATTCCATGCTATGTGTTGAACTGAAGCATGGAGTAGAGCAGGTGGCTTGGTTTATGTGGCAAAAGCTTAGAGAAGCATTGAGAAATAGTGGGCTAGGACTCGGAGATGAACTGGAAAGGTAGGACCCTATTTTATAATAGGTATGTGGCTAACAGATACCCCCCTCTCAAGGAGAAAGGGGCAGTGTCTTATTCATTTCCTTATTCCCAGGATACTACCAGCACAGGGTTTCAGAGAGCAGGAGCTCAGTCATCACCTATTGAATATGAGCCCAGGAGGCTGGACTGCAAACTCCAGCCCAGTGATGATTCTGTTACTCCAAGCTTTGGAGTGGGCCCCAATTCCTAATTTTAATTCTCACTTTGCTGCCAAAATTCCAATAAGGACTTTTTAGGACCAAACTTATTTGTTTCCCCTTCCTAACTTTTCCAAGTGTCTACAGGTGTATTTATGCTACTTTTCACCCAAGACCTATTTTGCAGTTTTGGACTTACCTTGCAAGTATGGGAATCCTCAGTGAAGTTAGTACTTATTCTCTGAGTTGGTGCTGAGCAGAGTAAATAAAAATAAACAAACACGAAAAACAAAGCTCAGCCCTGGTCCTATTCAGGCCACACACAATAATCATTGTCAATGTTTTGTGTGTTTCCCTGGGTAACTTCTGTCTGGGAGATTTTGTCTATTAGAGAATATGGAGCAAGATATTAAGATGGATCGGTATTAATGCTTACCCTGGATATTAATGCACAAAAATTTTCTTTAACTTGAGTAGCAAAAGCTGGACATAGCCAATGACAGAATAGTTTTACAGAACACTGCCTAGGCTGGGGTTCTGAAATATTCAGCAACTTCTGGAACTATTGCAAAGTCTTTTATTCCTTCTGGAGATCTTACTTTGGATTTATTAATGCCAGGACATTAAACGACTTGAGGAAGTTAATGCAATTCCTCTCAGTGTCTCTCTGAGACTCAGATTTCTCATTTGTAAAATGGGTGCAGCAAAGTCTATCTTCAATGTTATAAGAATGAAATGTAACATCCATGATAAAAATAGCTCATATTATTCTAAGATATAATCTATCTATCTATCTATCTATCTATCTATCTATCTATCTATCTATCTATCTATCTATCTATCTACTATCTATCTATCTATCTATCTATCTATCTATCTATCTATCTATCTAGTTATAACCCTCACAACATTGTGTGAGGTAGAAATTATAACTTTAATGGGAGAGACAACAGAATTACTGAAGATCTTGTGGTCGGGAGGATCTGTGAGCTCCCAGGCCAGCTGGCTCTGGAACCTGTGAGACCTTTCCAGGCCCAGGACAGTGCTAGGTACAGAGTGGCACCTGACAAATGTTTAGACTCTGATTCTGGATGTTTTGCCCTGCAAGGTCAGACCTAGGAATCAAGAAGTATAAGAAGAGCATGCAATTAGTAGTGCCATGTTGTGGCTTTATTTTCTCCAACTTGGCTTATGTTACTCAGTGATAATGACAAGAGCATCTGTGAGTCACCATGTCTACCCCTTGCTGAACCTCTGCTGGTATTGGGTGGCTTTTTATCGGATGAAATAATATCCCATCCTAGCATTTGGAGAAGCCCAGTGTGGCTCTTAGGGCAGAGGGTATAAAACAGAGAAAAATAGTCTAGCGGCAGACATGGTGTGCCAGGCAGCCATTATAGATGAGATCATTGTCCTCATAGAGTATTGGTTGGACTTGAAAAATTCCCTAGTTTCTTGCTACATGCAATTCAGGTTTGCCATTTAACCTCTGCAATGTTAATCTGTATAGCCACAGGATATCTTCAGTCACAAGAGTACAAATCTCTCGTCTAGAAGGTCAAAAACCACACCACCATCACTCCAGATTTCTCCTCCAGCACCGCTCCCCCACCACACCGGCTCCTTGGCCCCCACCACTTCAAATCCCCTGGAGAAATAGAACATACAGTCATTCAAAAAAGATGTATCATTGCAAAGGTCAAAGCAGTAAACTCCAATTCAACAGAATCTAAGAAGGATTACAATTCTGATCCCCCTGTCTGGTGACAAGCGTCATCTTTGGAGGGGAAGAAAGCAGCATGCCATCAATCAACTCTGGGAGAGAGGGCAGGAGGAGTCGTGAACTTAACTGTTCTGGTCCCAGAAGGACTCGGGGAAATCTCCTAAGGACGTGCTGTGAACTGATAAGGCAGCAGCTAGGGCAGAGTTGTTTTCTTTCTTTCTTTTTTTTTTTTTTTGTCTCAGCCCAATGTTAGCACAAAGCCTGGCAGTAGCTAATGAGCCTCTTTGAAATGACTTCTTTGCATTGTGGAAAGAAGTTTACTGGTGGATGGAATGTCATCTCCATTTCTGAACAGAGATGAAAAAGTACTGCTGCATAATAGGTGTAAAAGATGGGAGAATTGAAAGTTAAGCAGAGATTCTGTTGCCCTTGGTGAGTGTGGGTTGAAATTTAAAAATGACCAGACTAACTATCTTGGCTCTTCTTGTGGGGCATGCTAACTGTTCATGCAAATAGAGGAAATACTTTAAATAATGCCCTATGTATAACTGAGGGTGCTCCTTATCCCTACAAGACGTGAAGAGAACTCTATTAAGAAAGAAATCCTAAAAAGAATAAAGTATCACTACTCTTTCATGAAGAATTGCAAATTCATATTACATTTGAGGTGTGAGGCAAATTAGAATTCTGTAATATTAGGTTCATAGCTCATGCAAAACGAGGGTGGGATGTGAAACTCAGGGACAAAAAAAAGTGGGGATGATGCATTGAAGAGGAAATTATTTGTATCTGCTAATTTTCACAGTCTGAAGTCTGAAGGAAAATTGGGGTGTGCAAGGAGTATGTGTCAAAAGTTTAAGGAGAAGGAGATTTTAAGCAGATGAATTTATAATTCTTTGGATGGATCAGAACTTATTAGTCAGGTTCTTGCTGTTCAAATTGAGGTCTTTGAACCAGTGGCAGCTGCTCCACAAAAGAGCTTGTTAGAAATGCCGCTTCTTGGGCCAGCTCCACAGAATCAGAATCTGCATTTTTAACAACATCTCAAGGCGACTTGTGTGCACATTAAAGCTTGAGAAGTACTGATGTAGCCTAATGCTGTCTATTAAAGTTGCTGAATTTTTTCACCATTTCCTCCCATGATTTGTTTTCCCAATCCACCACACAGTAAAATTACAAAGTGGACTAGGGCCCATATTATCTGGCAAATATCAAAGATGGAAGACAAAGAATTAGGCTGTCTTAAGAAGTTTTCCCTTGGCCTTCCTCCCAGGATTTCACCCCATGTGTTTGTAAATCTAGACATAAATAGAAGTTGCATTGTCAAGACACAGAGGCCACACCAAGTGTCAGCGATGGTCCATGGAATTCTGTTAACTGTACAAAACGCTAGTTAGGATCTTTGTGACTGGAAGGCTGGTGAACAGCTATGTGGCAGGAATGTTCCTTGGAATGTGTATCTTTCCAAATAAGAAAATATAATTAAAATTTGAACTATTAGATGAACTGTCAAGAACATAATTATTTCTCTCTCCCTCTGGCTCTCTTTAATGTAGCAAGTTGAGCTGCATTAAAGGCCAAATTCAGAAATCAGATCTATATGGTATTTCTGGCTTGGGGTTTCTCCAATAAAAGGGGTTTTCCAAGTTATTATCTCCTATAACAGACAGATTTTCTGAATCCTGAGATTATTATAAGCATATGGAGAATGTGGTGTGCCTGTGGTGAGTTGCTGAGAGTAAATTTTTGTTAACAGCCTCTAATTTGCTTACAAGCTGATTTTTAAAAAATGTATTATTCTAGAGACTCTCTCACTCAGATAATAGGAAATTTGATCAAATAATCCATACTGCCACCAACATGGTATTCATATAAATCTCTTCGGCTCCGTGGATTTTCTTGTTTCTAAAAATTTGGACACTCAAGAGTGTTCATGTCTGTGATCTAAAAACCAGCCCCAGGCTAAAGCTAAGAACCCAAGAAATGAATAAATGAGAAAAATGAATAGAAAGAGATGGAAAAAGGTACAAAGAGGAAGGAAAGAAAAATGATGTAAATAATTTGAGATAGCTGTTAAAATTTATTTATTTATTTTAGAAATATGTAGTAAGGACCCACTGTTCCAGATACTCTGCTAGACATTGAGGATATTATAATACATAAAAGAGACAGTCCCCACACACATGGAGGTAATAGTCTAGTGAGTGGTGATAGGAACCAATCAATAAAGTGTATATCGAGTAAAACAAGTACATCTGCATTCTGTGCTGACTTTGTGTCTAGTCCTCTGGGGAACGCCACAGAAACATGTAAAGCCTCTTGAGAGGCACTCAGGTTACCTAGAATTTGTCTCATTTACTTTTTATCCTTTCTTTGCTCCCCAGCATCTGCTTTTCTGTTTCTTTTTTTTTTTTTAACAGTACCCCTTTTAACTTTGAGTAATTACAATTTACTTATCATATGCAACATGGAAGGATTGTTCATCACGGTCCTGATTTCCCTTTTAGAGTGGACACAGGCCAA
Organism: Hylobates moloch; assembly: GCF_009828535.3. NCBI lineage: Eukaryota > Metazoa > Chordata > Mammalia > Primates > Hylobatidae > Hylobates > Hylobates moloch. Next base: position 97,993,382 of record NW_026652287.1, on the reverse strand, counting down.
AACACAGGCAATTGTATGGTTTATCTTTGGAATCTGAATCTTGAGCAAAATAGAAAAAGGCCAAAAATGCTGATTTTTCCCCAGCGATGTCAGCCTGAAGGGTTAGTTCTCAGGTGCTGGAACTGGACTCCCAGAGCTTCTCTGGTTTCTGGCTTTTTCAAGCCAAGTCCTCCATCTGGTAGTTACTCTCTTACTTTCAGTGAAATCATTTTTGCTTAAGGTAGCAGAATTTGTTTTTGTTTATTGTGACTAAATAACCTGTTCAGATAAGGAAATTAGTACCAGAAGTGGGGAAATAGTTTTGGCATAGCAAAGAAAAGTATACTACAAATATAGTCACAGCCCTCAAGGAGTATACAAATAATCTAGAGATGTTCTAGTTATGCTGAAAGCTTAGTTTGCCAGAATTAGCTCGACGAGTACCAACAATAAAACTCTTCTCTCACCTTTCTTACTTCCACAGTCAATTTCTATAGGATTTCAGAGATACATGGACTTGAAAAGGATTTAATAAGATTATTTTAAAAAAGAATGTACATGTGCTTTTTATTTTTGGTTCTGAAATTATTTTGTGAAGATTTATAGGAAAAAGGCTGCCTTTGGCACACACATTTTGCCACCTGCAAAGAAAATTATCAGAGGAATGAATGAGATCCCCCATTCAGCCTGTAGCTACTGGGTGATGGCTCACCTGTGAGAGGCTTAAAAAACAGAATCATTTTCAAGACCCTTTAGCCAGTAAATAACATTTCATACGGAGAGATTTCAATCACCCAAGGGCATCTGTCTTGATGACTCTATTTGTAGATAGTGAAATTATCAATGTTTATCAGGCAGTAAAATATTAGCAAGTCCATTGTGTATCTTAACTATCTGAAAAATTTCTGTTTTTCAAGCAAAAATGTCCGAGAAGCAAATCACGTATAACGACATATATCAGTATCACTGCACAATCTCTGTTTCTAGACAATTTAAATCAGATTTGAGCAGGGAAAACTAGATGCTCATGAGAATAAGTCAGTGTTTTTTAAACAATGAGCTTGACTTCGTGTCTCCAAACGTACATAGTTATTAAAGCACAGTTAGCCAGGAACATTGTCTAAAGTTAATGTGTTGCTTCAAGTGTGCACATCTATGTATATTGCACTGTTGACAAGAGCCATGTGCTTGGCCTGGATACCATCTCTTGGTAGGCTTCCATCTCTATTTCTTGTCCTCTGTGGAAATAAAAGTGGCTTTATTTATTTATTGTTTTTTAATTTATTATTTTTTTATATCCATAAGTTATTGGGAAACAGGTATTTGGTTACATGAGTGAGTTCTTTAGTGGTGATTTGTGAGATTTTGGTGCACCCATCACCTGAGCTATATACACTGAACCCAATTTGTAGTCTTTTGCCCCTCACCCCCTTCCCACCATTTCCCATGGAGTCCCCAAAGTCCGCTGTGTCATTCTTATGCCTTTGGATCCTCATAGCTTAGCTCCCACTTGGGAGTGAGAACATCCAATATTTGGTTTTCCATTCCTGAGTTACTTCACTTAGAATAATCGTCTCCAATCCCATCTAGGTTGCTGTGAATGCCATTAATTCATTCCTTTTTATGGCTGAGTAGTATTCCATTGTGTGTATATATATATATATATACATATATACATATATATATATATATATATATATCACAGTTTCTTCACTCTTCGTTGATTGATGGGCATTTGGGTTGGTTCCACATTGTTGCAAATGTGAATTGTGCTGCTATAAACGTGTGTGAGCAAGTATCTTTTCATATAATGACTTCTTTTCCTTTGGGTGGATACCCAGTAGTGGGATTGCTGGATCAAATCATGGTTCTACTTTTAGTTCTTTTATTTTTTGATTGTTTGAGTATGGCCATTCTTGTTGCTTTAAAGGCTTGATGTTCCTTCTTATGTAGCGGGATGTTTACCTGGGGATGTCATGCCTGAGATTAAATGTGTGACCACCCCTGCAGCTATACAAGTTGCCTGTTAGCAGCTGTAGTGAATTCTTATACTTTTATGTTGCCTCAGCATCCATTCTAAATACAGATTTAACTTTCTTATACCAGAAACATGTCTCAGTCAATCTTGGACAGTTTCCGGTTCTATACCACACTCCAAGTAGCTCAAGCCAGTTGCCAGAGGTAAGAACTTAGAGGTATCTTTCCTGACTAGCAGGCTGGGCTCCTCACTTTTACCATTTCATCCTTTAAAAGAACCATTCGGGCATTTGCTCATAAACTTAAAATCACCCATGTGATTATATATACTGCTAGTTGTCTCTCTCTCTCTCTCTTTCTCTCTCTGTCTCTCCCCTTGATTCTTCCTTCCCACCTCATGTGACCGAGGGACAGAGGACTGCCCTTCTGACTCATGGTGCCCTCTCTGCCCAGGATCTGTGACTAACAAATCTTTGAACATATTCCCTATTGTGGTATTTTAATGCATTTGCATTTTGCATCTGAAGAACCAGAAGCTGCCTCAGGACAGGTTTTCCCTGGGACTCTGGAGAGAACATAAGGCCAGGCTCCTAGCACCAGATCAATGGTCAGAAAAGAGCCAGAAGAGCATCTGCCAGTATAAACAAGTTTCCCATGTGAGAGACCTCTGGCCACAGGTTGGACAGTTAGGCATTAAGCCATCCGCCACGTATACCAGAAGTATCCCGTGAAAGGCACACTGTAGACACACATCCAGCTCCCCTATATTTCCTGTTAGGACAGGGCTGCTAGCTCCTCTGGTACTAAACTGCAATTTAGCTGGGGGATCTGGATACAGGCTCAGACTATGCAAAGGCTGAACATCACACTGTAATTACTAATTTTAGCTCTTTTCAGAAAGGTAGCTTTGGGCATCTGAGAAACACTGAGAGCTTCTCTTGGTGGACTCATATAGGAAAAGCAGCCTGAATGATCAGGAAAGAAGGTAAAGAGACTTTTTGTATTTTGAGTGGCAGGGAGGAGGTCTCATTCCTTGGGAGTTGTAGGGATGGGTTAGGTCTCATCCCCTTGTGGGAGAGAGATGAATTTAGGTGTTCTTGCACTAACTTGTGCCCTAGGAAGAGGAAATTATGTGAACTGAAAAAGCTGTTCACTACAGTTACAACCTTGGAGTATTGAGGGAATGGGCCACAGAAACTGGCCATGGTGTCACATGGAACAGACATGAGCCCATGGCTTGTGGGACTTCGTGAGGATGAGCATGAGCATTGACACCTGTGGTGTGAGAAACAGCGGCATTGGGTGATGCTGACCCACAGAGTCTTCTGCGTCCCTGAAGTAGGTAGAGAAGTGATTTACCTTTCGAAGCTCTAGGGAGTTCCTGGACAATTGGCAAGGACACTTGGACAGGAAAATACTGACCTTCCTGCCTGTGTGGCAGGGATAACTCAAATGATTATATTATTGGCAACAATGAAAGAAATGTGATTTTACTTGTACTGTTATCTTTTGGAGAACTTCTTACCAGTGACATTTAACATTACAAGTTATAACTTATATGTTCTTTCAGGTAGGCAGAAGTTTTTTAATATCTTTATGACAATCATACTATAATTCATATTGTAGATGTTTCATTAAAATAATGTGTTGCTTAATGTATAATAAGGCTATGAATGTAGTCAGTTTAGAATTGGATTCTGTCCTTTCATTAGTCTTCTTGGTGACTAAGATGATATTGGCAAGAGAAGAAATTCAACCTTGGCCAAGATGAACAGTTTTTAAGCATTATATCCTTAACAACTATGTATTGTTCATTGGTTGAGTCAGTTATTCACTGATCAGACACTTATTGAACACTGAGCATCCATCAAACACTAGGATGCTGGGGCTTCAAATATAAAGATGATGTGATACATTTTCTTAAAGAACTTATAGATTATTGGTATGGAGAGTCATCTAAATAAAAAATTACATTACCTAGTGATCAGTGCTTCAATAGAGGCATGTTCAACATGCGGTGGGAAGAAATAGGCCTGAGAAACAAACCCTGGATGTTATGGGAAGAGCTTCACAGGGGAGGTAAAATTTCAGCTTAGTTTTTTTTCAGGATGAGAAGTTGTTTACCAGGTGGATGAAGAAAAGGGCAGGCCAGACTGAGGGGCAGAGCTAGTGGGTGTAAAATGACTGTAAAGCAAAATCTAGCCACTATAGACAGTGAGGTGGCTTGATGGTGCAGCATAGAGATGTGTCCTTGGGGACAATGGCAAAACAACATTCATAGACACTGTTCTGTCCAGAAAGATCCATCACCACACAATCTGAGTGGACAAAAAAACTTCCAACTCAGGAGGGAATAGAAGGCATTTCTCTGCTGTGTTAGCAGGTTTAGTGTTCACAGTGAGCAGGAAAAGAAAGATCTATTCCCTGAAGTTTCCAAGTGTGCACTGATCTGTTCAGTCACTAACAGCAACAGACATGGCTACAGCTAGTTCAATAAGCAGTACTTACAAGTGTTACTAAAGAAAGCCATCCGAACCAGAAGAAGACAACTAATAATGGCAGTCAAGATTCTGCTGCCCACAGTGGACAGACCTGGTAAGGGCCATACATATCATACACATTATATAAAGCCATAGAAATACTTGGAAATATTAAGCATTTTAGTATCATTGAAGAGAAGTAAGGGAGATGGATGAGAAACGTGGGTTGTATGCCATGCTTAGAAATCTAAACTTTATTTTGTATTTTATTATTTCCCAAACTGTGCTCAATGTCTGTGAGATACTATTCGTTAGGATTGCAATCCTTTTCATTGGGATTGCATTCAGCTGCAAGCGACAGAAAACCCGGAGTAGCTTAAAATGATGCAGGAATTTAGCTTTCTTATGGGAAGTTCAGGGTTGGTTTATAAGCGAATAATGCCATTAGGGAAATAGGCTACTCTCACCTCCCTGCTCTCCCATCCTTAGTAGAAGTATATGGTGGCTGCCACACCTCCAGCATTACATCTTTATTCCAGAAAGGAAGAACAATAATTGAAAAGGGTAAAAAGGAAGTGTTTTCCACGACTTCTGTCTACATGATACTGACCAGAATTGTCACTTAGACTCACCTGGCAGCCAGGAAGGCTAGGACATGAGTATTTTTATTTTTCCCACTTCCATAATTGAGAAAGATAAAAAAGGGGTTGCCCTGGATGACAAGTGAGTCTTCAATATCAGATTCAGCTTCCCATAACTCAGTTTTTCTCCGTCTCAAATTGAATATTTTGTGAAATACTTACTTCTTCTTGGAGACTCATTATGCACAGTAGAGTATCAGTTTCTGAGAAGTCTTGCAGCAAAGAAGCCCATTTAAGTGTGCTTAAGCCAATGTTCCCTTAGATTATTTAACCAGAGGACACTTCCTCAGTGAAACACCTTCCAACAATGTGATTTGAAATTCACTGAAGATGTTTATAACAGAGTGACCTAAAATGTGTCATTTGAAAGACAACTTTAGGTGAGATTGAAGATGGCAATCTTGGTAGGGAGATTGTTGGATGTTACTTCAACAGTTCAGGCAAGAAACAATTTAGACTTGCTAAGGGGGTAGTAGTGAAGACTGAAAGGAAGAGAAAGTTTCAAGTAATGGAATTCATATTTGCAAAGGAGAATAAAGAGGAGTTGGTGAGTACTGGAGAGTAAACAAACGAAAAAAATGTTTGATGAACAAACAGGAACTGAAGTTTTTAACTTGAGCAACCAGGAAGATATCAGTGCCATTAAATTATATAAGGAAAACAACAGGAGAAGTAGGTTTTGGAAATCAAAGAAAAAAGTTTATTTTTGGCCCTGTTTAAACAGATTTGTCAAATATAATTGACACCAATATTACATAGAAAGCAGGTTAAAACCTCTATCATAAAAATAATTTTATTTAAGGACTGGAGGAACATTAATTGAATCTAGTTTTCCTTTTGGAAAGAAAGAAATATGCTTAACCAGTCTGATATTTATTTATCCTTTCATTTACATTGCTTAATTGAAGAATAATTTATTGAGGTCATGCTATATACTAGGTGCTGTATTAGGCAATGAACAAGGCAAGGGGTTTATAATCTATAATGGACTCAAAACAACACGAAGGCATGAAGAACTTGGAAACAGCAAGATATAAAGGGGACATAGAGGAGGGGAAATGGCGAACTTGGCATTTGAGCTGGATGTCAATGAAAGCGCAATGTTTCAACAGGCGAAAATGGAGGGGGAAGGGCACTCAGAGACCTATTTTCCTAAATTTTTGACTCTCTTACTAAATGTTAATATTTAATCTTACTAAATGCACGTACAGTCTCCACTTGGTATCCATGGGGGATTGTTTCTAGGACTCTCCCCGATACCAAAATCCTCACATCCTCGAATCTCTGATATAAAATGTTGTAATATTTGTATCTAACCTATGCATATCCTCCCATATACTTCAAATCATTTCCAGATTCCTTATAATACCTAATACAATGTAAATGCTATATAAATAGTTGCTATAGTATATTATTGAGGTGATAATGACAAGAAAAACTTTGCACATGTTCAGCACAAATGAAATTAAAAACAATATTTTTGATTCAGAGTTGCATGAATCCATAGATGCAAAGCCCACAGATTCAGGGGGTAGACTATATTTAATGTTATTCTTCAGAATGTTATGCTCCAGAAGAATGGGCATGAAATCTGTTTTGTTCACTGCTGTATTCCTACCACCTAGAAAAGTACCAAACACAGAGTAGATGTTCAAAAAAGTTTTAATGAAGGAAGAATGTATTAGTTTGTTTTCACGCTGCTGATAAAGATATACCCGAGAGTGGGGAATTTACAAAAGAAAGAGGTTTAATGGACTTGCGGTTCCACGTGGCTGAGGAGGTCTCACAATCATGCTGGAAGACAAGGAGGAGCAAGTCACATCTTACATGGATGGCAGCAGGCAAAGAGAGAGCTTGTGCAGGGGAACTCCCATCGTTAAAACCATCAGATCTCATTATTCACTATCATGAGAACAGCGTGGGAAAGACCTGCCCATATGATTCTATTACCTCCATTAGGTTCCTCCCATGACACATGGGAATTGTGGGACTTACAATTCAAGATGAGATTTGGGTGGGGACACAGCCAAACCACATATCATTCCTTCCCTGGCTCTTCCCAAATTTCATGTTCTCACATTTCAAAACCAATCATGCTTTCCTAACTGTCCCCCAGAGTCTTAACTCATTTCAGCATTAACTCAAAAGTTTACAGTCCAAAGTCTTATCTGAGACAGCACAGGTCCCTTCTAACTATGAGCCTGTAAAACCAAGGTAGTAAAAGCAAGCTAATTACTTCCTAGATACAATGGAAGTATAGGTGTTAGGTAAATGCAGCCATTCCAAATGGGAGAAATTGGCCAAAACAAAGGGGCTACAGGCCCTGTGCAAGTCCAAAATCCAGTGGGGCAATCAAATCTTAAATCTCCAAAATGATCTCCTTTGACTCCATGTCTCACATCCAGGTCATGCTGAAGCAAAAGGTGGGCTCCCATGGTCTTGGGCAGCTCTGCTCCTGTGGATTTGCAGGTTATAGCTCCCTCCAATCTGCTTTCACTGGCTGGCATTGAGTGTCTGTGGCTTTTCCAGGTGCCTGGTGCAAGCAGTAGGTGGATCTACCATTCTGGGGTCTGGAGGACAGTGGGTCTCTTCTCACAGCTTCACTAGGCAGTGCCCCAGTAGGGACTCTGTATGGGGGCTTTGACCCCAAATTTTTCTTCTGCATTGCCCTAGCAGAGGTTCTCCATGAGAGCCCTGTCCCTGTGGCAAACTTCTACCTGGACATCCAGGTGTTTCCATACATCCTCTGAAATCTAGGTAGAAGTTTCCAAACTTCAATTCTTGACTTCTGTGCACCTGCAGGATCAACATGACATGGAGGCTGCCAAGGCTTGGGGCTTGCACTCTTCAAAGCCACAGCCCAAGCTGTACCTTGGCCCCTTGTAGTCATAGCTGGGGTGACTGAGATGCAGGGCACCAAGGCCCTAGGTGGCACACAGCACAGAGATCCTGGGCCCAGCCCAAGAAACCATTTTTTCTTCCTAGGCCTCTGGGTCTGTGATGGGAGGGTCTGCTGTGAAGAACTCTAACATGCCCTGGAGACATTTTGGGGATTAACATTTGGCTTTTCATTACTTATGCAAATTTATGCAGTCAGCTTGAATTTCTCCTCAGAAAATGGGATTTTCTTTTCTTTCACATTGTCAGGCTGCAAATTTTGTAAACTTTTATTCTCTGCTTCCCTTATAAAACTGAATGCCTTTAACAGCACCCAAATTACCTCTTTAATGCTTTGCTGCTTAGAAATTTCTTCTGCCAGATACCCTAAATTGTCTCTCTCCAGTTCAAAGTTCCACAAATCTGTAGGGCAGGGGCAAAATGCCTCCAGTCTCTTTGCTAAAACATAACAAGAGTCACCTTTGCTCCGTTTCCCAACAAGTTCCTCATCTCCATCTGAGACCACCTCAGCCTGGGCCTTGTTGTTCATATCGCTATCAGCATTTTGGTCAAAGCCATTCAACAAGTCTCTAGGAAGTTCTTGACTTTCCTACATTTTCCTGTCTTCTTCTGAGTCCTCCAAACTGTTTCAACTTCTGCCTGATACCCAGTTCCAGAGTTGCTTCCACATTTTCAGGTATCTTTTCAGCAATGCACTACTCTACTGGGGTGTTATAATAATTTACTGTATTAGTCCGTTTTCATGCTGCTGATAAAGACATACCTGAGACTGAGCAATTTACAAAAGAAAAAGGTTTAATGGACATAGAGTCCCACATGGCTGGGGAGGCCTCACAATCATGGTGGAAGGCAAGGAGGAGCAAGTCACATCTTACATGGATGGCAGAAGGCAAAGAGAAAGATTCTGCAGGGAAACTCCCATTTTTAAAACCATCATATCTCATGAGACTTACTGACTATCATGAGAACAGCATGGTAAAGACCCGCCTCCATGATTCAATTACCTCCCACCACATTCCTCTCACAACACATGGGAATTGTGGGAGTTACAGTTCAAGATGAGATTTGGGTGGGGACACAGCCAAACCGTATCAAAGAAATAATTAATAAATGGACAAAATGCTTGCCTTTGGTCTCTTTTTAATGCATTTTGTCAGATATCCATCATGTCCTTTTTGGCAGACATGTATAGGTCTTTGTTTTTAATGAAGTTGACAAAATATGAAGAATCGAAGAATGCGGATTGTGAATTTTTACTAGACTGTCAGCAGGTTTCCAGGGAAATTGTAGTTTTGACTCTTCTTTTCCATTTTTACATGAAGGATAAGAAAGCCACCACATCTGAATGTCCACTGATGTATTGCCAGCATGTAGCAAGTGTTAGGTCCACAAATAACCATTGAATAAATGCATATGTTTGTGAATAAAATAATAAATCAGCAAATAGAAAAGGATCACTGTTTAAAAAAAGCCTGCTGATGCAGAGAAAAGGGAATGCTTACACACTGTTGGTGGGAATGTAAATTAGTACAACCTCTATGGAAAGCAGTGTGGAGATTTTTCAAAGAACTAAAAGTAAAATTACCATTTGACCCAGCAATCCCACTACTTATTATCTACCCAAAGGAAAAGAAATCATTATATCAAAAAGATGTCTGCACTTGTATGTTTATTGCAGCAGTATTCACAATAGCAAAGATGTAGAACCAACCTAAATATCCATTAATAGATGATTGAAAAAAGGAAATGTGGCATACTACTCAGTCACAAAAAAAGAATAAAGTTACGTTTTTCATAGCAACATGAATGGAACTGGAGGTCATCATCTTAAGTGAATTAGAAAGTCAACACAGTCTCATAAGTAGGAGCTAAGTAATGTGTACACATGGACATAGAGAGTGGTATAATAAGCACTGGAGAATCAGTGGGAGGGTGGGAAGGATGAGATATTATTTAGTGGGTACAATGTATACTATTGGGATGATGGCTACGCTAAAGGCCCAAACGTTACCACTGTGCTTCACTTGTACCCCTTGAATCTATAAAAATAAAAATCTTCCTATGTATCATTTCAACACCCTTAGTTTCATTCTCCCTAATTAGAATAGCTGTGGAAGATGATTTTTTAATTTCCCAAATTTGGAATAACTCATCAGAAACCTGTCATAAGCACTATTCAGTGTCAAATATGAAATGCAGGAAGCAGCTGTAGAATTCACATATCCTCATAACACATGGTGATTAATTTTGTTTACTCAAAAGAGGTGAGTTCATGCAAACAATTGGAAAAAATGTCTGGCTTATTCTTGTTTTGGTGTTTTTTTTTTTTTTTTTTGGACAGTATAGCCCATGCACTTTGTATGTCTCAAGAAAGAACCACATTACTAAGTTTCACATGAACCTTATTCTGTGTAGGAAAAATACAATAGATTTTATTACTTATTTATACATATTCACAACCTATGGCTCAGGTTTTGTTTTCTTTGTGCTTCTTGGAAATTGAAAGGACTAATCTTTTATCAGGGTTGAGGACAAGAACACTGAATATGCCATTATAGCTTCTCTGCAACAAATATACCCAGAGAACGTTAAGAGACAATTACCAAATTGTAATCGGCAAGGCTAAATTGTTTTAGTTTTCTCAAAATAAAAACAGCTTTTAATTTTCATGTTAAATACAATTTATACTTACTGTAAAAAATTTGAGCAATACAGAAAAGCAAAAGTAAGATAGAAGGTTACTGAGGCCCAAAGAGTGTGAGAGTGCCCATTTCACTGTATGCCTTTGCCTATACTGAGTAATGTCAAATCTTGATTGAGTGATAATTTAAATCATTATTGAAAGCACAAGAAAACTCTCACCTGCAAATTTGCTTACAGTCATCTCTGAAAATTATACAATTTTGTGTTAACATGGCTTAATAGTGTTGAGTCTATGTGTCTTGGGTTTTCTGGAAGGGACTTGACTTCAGTATTTTATCCTAGTGGATGCATTAATAATAGTAGCTAACATTTATTGAGCATTTTTAATCTACTTCTAGATGTGTGCGAAACAATTATTCTTATAATATACATTTTACAAGTGAGGAAACTGAGGCACAGAAAGGTTAACTTATCCAAAGTCATATAGCTAGGAAACAAATTTTTCACTTTATGTCCTGTTTTTGGTTAAAAAATATGGTTATCATGATTAATAGCTAACATAAAGACAAGAGATGGAGGCTGTGCCTTTTCTTGTGCTGGGAAAGAGAGAACTATAATTATACAATTATACTGACAAAGGAATATCCCCCAAATCACTAAGAGAGTAACGGGGAAGGTCAGGAGGGTTGGTATAGATCTAAGCGTAAGAGCATAAATTTTATTAGTTTTCTATTGCCTTTGTAACAAATTATATAAATTTAGTGGCTGGAAACAACACACATTTTTATCTTTACAGTTCCAAGGGTTAAAGTCCAACATAGGTCTCACTGGTTAAAATCAAGGTGTTGTCAGGGTTATGTCTCCTTCTGGAGGTTCTAGGGGGACATCTGTTTCCTTGCCTTTTGCAGCTTCTGGAAGCCACCCACATTCCTCGGCTTATTCCTTCCTCCATCGTCAAAGCAAGCTATGATTGTTTGAGTCTTCCTCCCTTCTCACATCACACCATTCTGCACTCCTTTTCTGCCATCTTCTACTTTTAAGTAGTTTGTGATTACATTGCCCCCACCCCCCAGATGATCCAGGATAAGCTCCCTATTTTAAGGTCATCTTACTTACGAACTTAATTCTATCTGTAACATATTCACAGGATCCAAGGATAGGATGTGTACATCTTTGAGGAGCAATAATTCTGCTTACCACAATATAAGTGGTCTTCAAAAAGTTCATGGAAAATCTGTATTATGAAAAAACTATATGTGAATTTATTTTTTTGCACTAAAATAAACTCCTACTAATTTGTTATAGCATGTCTGAACAGGATCTAGTTTGAGGCACTAAGAAGGATAAGACATCAGTTTGAAAAGAGCCTCTATCAGAGAAACATAAGTCTGCTAAAATTGAAGCAAGAATGACATTAAATTTATGGTGAAGCTTGGGTGGCAGATTGGTGAAATCATTGATGCCCTACAAAAAGTTTATAGGGACAGTGCATCAAATAAATCAGCAGTTTACAAGCAGATAACTCATTTTAAGAAGGGATGCGACAGGCCGGTGGCTCACGCCTGTAATCCCAGCACTTTGGGAGGCCAAGGTGGGTGGATCACGAGGTCAGGAGATCGAGACCAACCTGGCTAACACAGTGAAACCCCGTCTCTACTAAAAAATACAAAAATATTAGCCGGGCGTGGTGGTGGTTGCCTGTAGTCCCAGCTACTCGGGAGGCTGAGGCAGGAGAATGGCGTGAACCCGGGAGGCGGAGCTTGCAGTGAGCTGAGATCAGGCCACTGCACTCCAGCCTGGGTGACAGAGGGAGACTCTGTCTCAAAAAAAAAAAAAAAAAAAGGGATGACACAGTGTCAAAGATGAATCCTACAGCGGCAAACCACGCACCTCAATTTCGGAGAAAAAATTAACCTTGTTCATGCTCTAATTGAAGAGAACCAACAATTAACAACAGAAACAATAGGCAACATCAAACACATCTCAATTGGTTCAGCTTACACAATTCTGACTGAAAAATTAAAGTTGAGCAAACTTTCTTCTTGATGGGTGCTAAAACCATTGAACCCAGATCAGCTGCAGGCAAGAGCAGAGATTTCAAAAGAAATTTTAAACAAGTGCCATCAAGATCCTGAGGCATTTCTTCAAAGAATTGTTAACAGGAGGAGACAGACCATGGCTTTACCAGTACAATGCCGAAGACAAAGCACGATGAAAGCAATGAGTGCCAAGAGGTGGAAGTGGTCCAGTCAAAACAAAAACAGACTGGTGAAGAGGAAAGGTCATAGAAACAGTTATTTGGGATGCTCACAGCACTTTGCTTATTGACTTTCTGGAGGGCCAAAGAGCAATAACACCTGCTTATTATGAGAGTGTTTTGAGAAAGCCAAAGCTTTAGCAGAAAAGTGCCAGGGAAAGCTTCACCAGACAGTCCTTCTCCACCACAACAATGCTACTGCTCACTCCTTTCATCAAACAATGGCAGTTTTGTGAGGGTTTCAATGGAAAACCATTAGGCATCCACCTTATAGTTTTGATTTGGCTCCTTCTGGCTTCTTGTTTCCTAATCTAAAACAATCTTTAAAGGCCTCCCATTTTTCTTTAGTTAATATTGTAAAAAAGACTACCCTGACATGATTAAATTCCAAGGACCCTCAGTTTTTTTAGGGATTGATGTTTAGGCTTTGTGTTCCACTCGAATCTCATGTTGAATTGTAATCCCCATAATCCCCATGTGTCAAGGGTGAGACCTGGTGGGAGGTGATTGGATCATGGGGGCAATGTCTCCCATGCTGTTCTCCTGATAGTGAATTCTCTTGAGATCTGATGGTTTTATAAGTGTCTAACAGTTCTTCCCTCACACACTCGCTCTCTCTTTCCTGCTGCCATGTAAGACATGCCTGTTACCCTTCCGCCATGATTGTAAGTTTCCTGAGGACTCCCCAGCCATATGGAACTGTGAGTCAATTAAACCTCTTTCCTTTATAAATTACCCAGTCTCAGGTATTTCCTTATAGCAGTGTGAGAACCAACTAATACAGGGATAGACTAAATGGCTGGTATCATTGCTTACAAAAGTGTCTGAATTTGATGGAACTTAAGTTGAGAAGTAAAATTTATATTTATATTTTATCTTTTCTATTTTTTCCATGAACTTTCTGAAGTCCTCTCATAGGCTCCAAAGTCCCTCCCTCCCTTCTTGTTTCCTTATTTCCTTCCTTTCTCCCTCCCTTCCCCTCCCTCCCTCCTTCCCTCCTTCCCTTCCCTTCCCTTCCCTTTCCTTCCTTCCTTCCTTCCTTCCTTCCTTCCTTCCTTCCTTCCTTCCTTCCTTCCTTCCTTCCTTCTTTCCTTCCTTCCTCCCTCCCTTCCCCTCTTCCTTTTATCCTTCCCTCCTCCCTTCTTCCTTCCTTCCCTCCTTCCTTCATTCCATCCTCCCTCCCTCCTTTCTTTTTTCTTATTTCTTTCCTTCATTTTTTTAATCTATTAAAAAATGCTTTTGAGTGCCTCTATAGTTGAAACATGGTTCTAGTGTCTAAGGATATAGCAGAGAACTTAACAAATCAAGTCCCTATCCTCATGGAGCTTACATTCCAGAGAAGGAGATGAATAATAAACAAATACATCTATGACAAATGTCAGGTCATAGAAAGTGTCCTGAAGATAAGGAAAGTAAGGAGAGAAGGTGGAGAGTGACACAGGCCGGGAATGTGTGGCAATTTTTGGTAGAGATTAGGGAGGGCCATTCTAAGAAGACAATTGTTGAGTACAAACCTTCATGAAGTGAGGTGTCTCAGAGGTGAGCATTCCAGGCAGAAGAAATAGTGAGTGCAAAGACCATGGCATGAGAAAGACGGTCATTTTGGAGAAACAGCAATGAGGTCAGCGTGTCTAGAATCAAGTGAATGAGGCAGGAATCGGTGAGAGACGAGGATAGCATGGCTCAACAGCCAGGTCCTCTGGGGCCTATGGGCCATGAAATTGATTCTGGGAGATATAGAAGTTTTGATCAAAGGAATAATTGATCTGACTTGCATTTTGAAAAGCTCATTCTGCCTGACGTATAGTTTAGTACCTCCGAAAACATGAGAATGGAAGTAAGACAACCAGGGAAAAGGCACCTGTAGTAATCTAAACAAAATGTAATGCTGCTTTGAACTATAGTGGTGAGTCATAGTGGCGAGATGTCAGATTCAAGGCAGAACTTAATATGGGTTGTAGGAGGGTACAGAGAAAAGAGAGGGGTCGAGACTGTATCTTATGTTTCAGCTTGAGCAACTGGGTGAATGCTCCTACATTCTAACAGGGATGGTAAACATGAGAAGGAATAGATTTTGAGGAGTGGTGAAATTGAGAGAAATTTTGGACATGTTGGATCTGTCTATTAGGGATCCAAATTTCGATATTTTGAAGGGTGTTGGATATCTGAGACTGGAATTTTAGGAAGAAATCAGGCTTAGAGATAGAATTTTGGAAGGGATCAGCTTATGGAAGTTTATGCATGGAGGTCAGGCAAAAACATTGGAGAATAGGAGAGTGAATTGCTCACTGGGTGGTGCCAAGGAACCTCTAAGCTTTGTGGTCACTTAATATAGTACAGGTTAGCACAGCTGTGTGTTTTCTTGGGCCACATGCACTTTGCATGCATTGGGTAGTGAATGAGGAGGTTGGAAGATGACTGAAACAAGGATCCAGGTGCTTTGGATTGGAATTCCAATTCTTCACTTCCATGCTGTGCCTGGTTGCCTTTTTCAACTCTATTTTCCTGACAATGGAGGAAATAGCAAGGCTTATTTCTAAGCACTCTTGTGAGGGAGGACAAAGGAGTACAAAGGGCTTAGCCTAGCATCTTGAACAGAATAAGAGCTTAGTGGTTGGCAGCTAGGATCATAGTTATGGTATTTATCTTGATAATCAACATCAAGATAAGCAACATTGCATCATAGTGTTCCAGAGTATTGAACTTATTTTTTAAGGAATAATATGTTTAGAATATCTGACTCCAAAATGTCAAACAATAATATGAGGTGAGTAATTGAGTTTAATATGGATAATAAATCACTCACAAAGTAACATTTTTCGACATCCAGAAGTCCTCGCTCTTTTATTTTGGTTCTTTAATCAGTTCTATATATTTCACATCCCATTTCAATGAATCCTACTAATTTCTATGCTGCCCTCAACCACTTATTTCCTGTAACATTAGTTACCTTTAGTGTCCCTCTTTCAAGATCGCTTTTAGATCCTCCCATATAACTCATTATGCTGAAACAGTTTTATTTTTTAATATTCAACTTTCATAGAAGAGACCCTTTAAATATGAGATGATCAGGAGTTCATTTGCTAAAGATTCTGGTGTTAGAGTACCAACAAGAAATGGATGAAACACTGAAATTAAAATGATGTGAAGCGGGTTTTGTGTTTTGTTTTGCTTTCTTAAAAAAAAAAAACAAAACAAAGAAGTGAGGATCACAAGGATAGTATAGTAACTCAGGGCTACTAGCTGTGACTGGTAAGATCCCCAGGTTTGAAGAAAGATCAGGAGAAAAAGCAATTAATTATTGGTTTTAGCCCAAGAAACCCCCACAGTCAAGGAACCAGGGAAATAATTCTTCTGACCTCACTCTCCTCCCAGCTCCATGCCTCACATCTCCTTTCAGGAAGCCCCACTGGCTGACCCAGGCAGAAGCCAGTGGGTGCAGGAGCTCACTGGTGTGGTCCATCCCAGAGGAGGCTGACACTCTCCCAGGCAGGGAGCAGCATAGGGGAGGATGCAGAGTGCACTTGGAGGGACTCAGTCACTTGGTAAAAAGATATGGCACATTGTCTGTTTTGAGACTTCTCTACTGAACACCTGCTCTCAATACAAATAACTCCTATAGGAAGCAGTTCTTTCCATCTTCCGATCCACCCACCTGGAATGCCTGGATGGCCATCACTGTGTAACATCAGCCTCCAGCCCCCGTTTATCTTTTCTCCTCTTACCTCCATCTCGCTTTAAAATAGATTTCTTTAATTAGGCTTCAAATGAGAACCTTTTACTGAACATCTCCATTCAAGTAGCTACATACATAAAAAAAGCTGTAGGAACTTAATACATTCAACTCACCACATCTTATCCTCACTTGATGTGCTTTATGTTTAAATTATATTGCTTGTGTGTATTACTTTGAGTGTTCCTGGACCAGATATGGTACCATCCCTGAGACTATATTCAGGAGTTAGTGTTCCATAGAAGGTAATGAGAAACAAATGAATCTTAAAGGTATGTCATAAAAAGCTATTTAAAAACATTAGCATCAAGTGCCCTTCTAAAGCCAGTTACTTAAGCAGATGGTGTTTTTAAAGAAACACTGTAGATTTAGTTCAGGCTAGCGATAGTCTATAGATTTTTAAATTGCTCTGATCTTATGATTGTTAATATTCCTGATATAGAAATACATTTAAAAAATTGCCAATATGTGCAATAGCCGTGGTGTTTCAAAAAACATTTCCAGACCTCTCTCTCCAGCACTATAGATTCTAAATAAAATGATGGTGTTCTTTTGAGAGGGACCCGCTGACTCCCCAAGCGGACAAGAAACAAACACTGTTATTTTGGCTCCAAAAGGAAACCAGGAATATTTCTAAGGCTTTTCTAGAATAAGTAAAAACCGAGTAAAAGCTTGGAGACCAAGTAAAAACTTGGTTTTGAGATTGGATTTTGCTTGGAAGAGTGCCCCCTGCCCCATGAACAACTGTAGGAAGAGGAGAGAGGGAATGCCATAAAAAATTGCAGAATTAAACAGGTCATCTCGGGGGCTAGGGCTGGCTCTGTCGTCAGACAGATAACAGTGAGTGAGGTGCTCAGGAGGAGGACAATGATCCATGTGGCCACTTCTTTGGCTTCCAGCTTCAACCATTGGTGACGGGAGCAGAATGGCTTTGGAAGCAGGTGGGACTGCCATTTTTGATTCTCTTTTCTAATTATATGAAGTGTGGAAAAAGGATATTGGAAACAGAGACCCAGCTGTGCCTGGTGACAGTTCAAACACAACGAGGACAAAGAACTCCAAACGCAAAAGGGAAGCTGTTTTAATCTCATGTGCCTGTACTCTTCTGTCACTATATAAAAGAGAGCGAGCAGAAATAATAGAAGAGAAATAATAAAATGAATGGGTCTCCCTCTTGTCATTCCTTCTAGTACCAAACCTTGAATCAATCACTCAAGAGAAGAAAGCTCACAAGATAAAGTGAGGAAAATGGAGTAGGTCGCTAGCTGTAGAATTTAGAGGGTGTAGACTAATCAAATTAGAGTAACACCTTTTCCTTCTACTATGCAGCCTTGAAAGTGAATTTAAAGGATCTGTTTGAAAAAAGGGAGATGTTATCTCAGGGAGAGAAATGAGGCACAGAGTATACTATTTACCCCAAGATAAGGTAAGTATTTATGTCCTTCCCTCCTCTCATCTTCATCCCTCCTCTTCCCTGTCTCTGTCTGCCTTTCCTTCACACAGTGTTAGAAATAATTCCAGAGATTGAACAGCTTGTGAGCTGCCTACAAAAGTGTTTAAGGAGCTGGAATCTCAGGGCAATAAAAATAATTCACAGAGTATTCTCTTCATGTGTCATAGACACAGCTTGAAGGACAGAACAAACTTCATACAGGAATGTAGATCCATTTTGTCTAGTTCCTTGAGTAGCTAAAGTTTTGCTGATTACATCATGTACTATTTTTAGTAAGACTTCAGTGTAACCATGGAAACTGCTTTTGCTGAAAACTCTCACACTATTTCCTTCGAAATTAGCCACAAAGAAGAAAACCTTTGCAGAAAACTAATAAGAAATAAATGAGTTAGATTCAAGGTGGAAAAAAAACACAACTTAGTCACAAAAATATTTACATGTATATAGACACCTGTACACATGTGTGGGACACAGTTATGCATAGACTTATATTTGTATGTAAAATCACTTGAATTTTTGCATTCTTTTTGACTGGTAACAGCCTGAGCATATGACAAAATGTAGTTTATTACAATGGTACAGCACTGAATATAAATCTGAAGGGAAGCCTGCCCCTGAGGAACCCGGAAACACTGTTTCCTAGCAACAAGAGATGATAGAAAGTTTCACAAGACAATCCTTTTGTCCAATTGGGAACTTGCTGGGGTTTGAGCAGTAGGTGTGAAAAGAACAATTCCCCACATCACTTTGAAAAGACTGAACTTGTCCCTCCAAACATTGCCTTGGGATGAAAGATGGTTAGTCAGGTGACTGTGCATGGTAGAGTTATTTAATGCAGTTTCATGGTTCTACCCTTTGGCAGGCAGGATGGTTACCCTAAAAGTGTCCACACTGATCCCTGACACCTGTGAATATATTATATTACATGGCTAAAGGGACTTTGCAGATGGAATTAAGGTTACAGACATTAAAATAGGGAGATTGTTCTGGATTATCTATGTGGGGCCAATTTAATCACATGAGCCCTTAAAAGCAGAGAACATTTTCTGATTACAATCAGAGATATATGGCAGAGAGAGATGTTAGAGATATTCTAGGTGAGAAGGACTCAACTCACAGTTGACGGCTTGAAGACAGAAGTGGTCATGTGGAAATTATGAGAAGCAAATGAACTGTTTCAACAACCCAGAAGAGCCTGGAATGAGCCTTGAATTCCCACCATAGCTTCCATGGGTGATAAGAGCCAGGTCAACCACCTTGATTTTGGCCTTGTGAGATCCTAAGCAGAGTACCCAGCCAAGCCCTCTAGACTTCCGACCTAGAGAACCGTGAGATAGCAAATGGGTGCTGCAAACTGCCAGATTTGTGGCACATTTGTTACTACAGCAATAGGAAACCGATACATACTCCAAACATCTGTGTTAGAAATGTCACATAGTAGTGAATCTTCCTTCCCACTGGTGCAAAAAGGACAAAGAGAGAACTTCTTTGGGTGTCTTTAAAAAATCTCATTGCCATTTATCAAAAACTTGAAAACCTCATACCCTTTGACAAGCGATTATGCTTCCTGGAATTTGTCTTAAGGATGAAGCTTTGTTGTAAAAATATTGAATGCTTATAATGTTATGTATACAAGCACAAAATTAGAAACAACCTAAAATTTTGTCAATAGGGTTCTGGATAAATAAATTATGGACCACTGTTTAATAGAATATCATCCTTCATTAAAATTGTGCTGCACAGAAATATTGGTTGACCTGGGAAAATGTTCATGTTGTATATAATTAAAAGGTTGGGGAAAGAGCAATTGAAAAAGGGATATATCTATATCTATGTCTATATCTATATCTATATCTAATCTCTATCTATCTATCTATCTATCTATCTATCTATCTATCTATCTATCTATCTTCTATCTATCTATCTATCTATCTATCTATCTATCTATCTATCTATCTGAAAAAGGCTGAAAGTATGTCAAAGTGTTTAGTGCTGTTTCCCTCTGGGTGGTGTGAATATATGTTTTAAAAAAATTTCTATGATGAAAATATGTAAATTATGTCATTAAAAATCTAATAAATACCATTAATATTATAAAAATAAATAAGAGCTTGATACTGAGTAGAGTTGCCAGTAGTGGAGCAGTTTAAGGTTGTGCATCAAACAGAGGTTCTTTCAAAAGGCTCACCAGTTTGCTGGCTTGGAAATGGGACTCTATGACCTCGGTTTCCTCCTGCTTCTTAATTATTTTTCATCAAGGCTGGTTTAGGAGAATACCTGGAACATACTCTGTTTTGTGTTAGATAGGATTTGTGCAGTTGCAAGTAACAGAAACCCAATTCCAAGCAGCCAACCTTCAAGTAATGAAAACACCCAGAGATAGACCTTACCTTCAGGTAAGGCTGGATCCAGGTGTTTCAACAATGTCTTCATGGTTCCATATTTCTCTTTACCTCACGGATAAGCTCTTCCCCTAGCCATGCAGAAAAAGAGCTCTGCTAGAAAAGTCCATTGAGGATTCTGTCCACAGGAATCATATCTGGTCACAGGAACCAGGAAGATGAGTATTTTGAAAGGTGAAACCTATGGCAGGGTTAGCCTCACCTGAGTTGCATGAAATGGCTTTCCTAGAGGAAATAAGGGTTCTGTTAGCAAAATAGGGAGAAGCAATACTGTACAGGAAAAACAAGAGCTATCCATTAGACAACCTATGCAGAACCCAGGCTTTGGACAACCAGACAACCAGTCAACCAGAGTTTTCATTGACAGCGTGTTGAGTCCATTCCCTACCAAGTAAGTTCCAGGCCCTGCTCTTCCAATGAAGGCTCCTACTGCTAAGGGAAGCTGGACCATCCCTCATCTCCAGGCACTCCAAGCAATTCATAATTGTGGCAGAGATGGGCCATTGCTACCATCTGTTCCATAGCCTGTGCCATTGCTCTCATACTTCACCAATTCTGAAACTTGAGAACAATTATTTCTACTTTTGAGGAACACTGTGCAGTGTCACATTAAAAACAATTCATGACTATGATAAGAGTTGGATCATCTAATTTCTTCCTAACCCATAATGAGTTCCTTGCCTTTCCAGCCCAATCTGGAAGGAAGTCAGTAAATATGTGTTGAATGAATGACTTCTGAGGTTGGGATGAGTATTTGTTCCCCTTCTTTGTTCACATCCTCACATCATAGCCGCAGGATTTTCACTGTCTACCCTAATGTCGTCTTCACCGAGGCTCCCAGGATATTGAGGCACCTACCAGAGCCCTTGAAAGCCCAGAGTTCACAGGTGGTCATTCAAGTTATGCTCTCCATTCAAAGTGCACAATAACCAAGCCAACTATTATTATGAATTGTCTAATATTCTACAAAATTGAAACCTTCTATTTTTCATACCTCCTCTACATAATCCTCAGCTACTAAAAATGACTGTGGAATTTTGAAGAAAATATTTTAAAGCTATGGTAAGTTCTGACCAGTCTTTGAGGGTTTAGGCAGAGTCCCTGGGATAGGAAGAAAAGAGGCTGGAGTTTCTTTCAGGTATCTGGATTTTCTAACCTTATTTATGTTTCTCTGTAAGTGAGAATGGTGTTTCTGAATATTCTCTGCTATCAGGAAAATTGTGCATTATGGGTCCTCCATATTTGGGATGGTAAACAGCAGGAGAAAATGAGGAGCTGAGGACTTTTTCTATGGAATGCATATTGGCCAATGATCAGCACTATGCGGCACTATGCAGAGAGCAGGGCTGGGTGACCTCTGGTCTTTTCCACTTAGAAATTCTCTGTTTCTGATGCTCCAGGAGGATCTTTGGCAAAATCTTCTCAGATTGGCAGCAATTGTCTTGTACTTTCTCGAAAAGTCTTGGAAAATACTCTTGAGGATATGAAAAAGGCCCAGAAATCAGAGGCAGTGTGTACTTTCAGATTATTACCCATTCCTTGAATTCTCTTTGGGGGATGCTTGCTAGATAATTACCAGAACAAATCACTGAGTGACTGCAGGACCCGCAAGCCAAAGGCTGTCCCTAGGCAGAACAGCAAAGTAGGCAAAGTTGTCATTTGATGCATTTGTTTCACCCTGCTCCATCCCTGCTTCCCACCTCTAGTTTTCCCATGGCTTTATGCTACCTCCCTCCCCTGCTCCAGCTCTCTAGGACCATCTGCTGCACACCCTGCTAAAGCAAATGCTGGTCTTGTCCTGATCTCTTTCTGAGTAAGCACAGGTTCATGCAATATTCCAGCTTCTCAGGCATCCTCCTTGAATGACAGTTCTTTTTGAGTGACAATTAGCTTATCTGGCAAATGTATCTTTGCTATTGAATTAATGTTTCCCATGTCATTTGCAGGTTAGCAGGGGCTCACTGGAGATAGCATGTTAACGTGCTGAAGCCCGATTAAGGTCTAAAGGACCTTTTCTTGACACTGCTAAGCCATACAACTGGTCCGTGGCAGAGTCAGGAATGGAGAGTCTAAGCCTTCTTATTTAAAACCTAAAGAGTAGTTTCTTCTAGTATTTTTCTGTTGAGGCATAGCCAACTTAATCTGCTTTTGAGAACTACCTGCCCACCCCACTCTAATTAATTAAGTTACATCTCACACATTATTCTACCAAAAATAAATGGGTACACTAAACTTGGTATGTTTATTTCTTTTTTTACACCCTTATAATTTGTATTTCATTTTTGCTATTCCATGGCTAGTGGGCTCTCAAAAATCATCAGAAACCACTTAATCACCAAGCTCTTTATATTAAGCCCGTTTGATCTGTCTGTATCATTAGGTGCTGCCTCCTACTAGAATCTCTAGCCTCTTTTGGTATTCCACTGGTTCTCTTTCTTCTTCTCTGATGAATTCTTTGTCTCATTAACTATTTTCTGTTCATTTGTCTAAACCCTTACAACCGGAGCTTCCATAAGAATCACGTGGACTTCTCTATCTCACTCCCTAACCCATTGAGCTAATCACGAAATCCTCAGCCCAACATCTGCCAAGTCTCAACACTGTGGCTATTGCTTTGATTTAATTCCTTGTTACTTTTCCTTGAACTTTCTCAAAGTTTCCTCTCTCTAGTCTCTTCCCCTACACATCTGTCTTACACATAACTTGAGTCACCCAGTCTTGATACTCTCACTATGCCTCAAATGCCTTTGTGTGTCTCTATTCCTATTCAAAGAACTTGCTACGCCATTTTTAGCTGTCTTTGAAGTCTTATCCCTTCATTATTCTCTTGCCCTTCTCCCCACAGTCTTCACTCCTTTAATTAACAACATTCAAGAGAGAACCAGGTGGGCCCTTCATTTTCTGTTCCTGGAAACACCTTCCAGTATTAGTTCCCCAAAATGGCTGCCACAAATGACCACAAACTGGTGGCATAAAACAACAGAATCATATTCTCTCACAACTCTGGAGGCTATAAGTCCAAAATCCAGCTGTTGACAGGACTGCACTCCCTCTGAAGGCTCTAGTGGAGAATCCTTGCTTGCCTCTTCCAGCTTCTGGTGGGTCCTGGTGTTCCATGGCTTATGGCAGCAGCACTCCAGTCTCCACATGGCTTTCTTCTCTGTGTCTCTGTGTGCCTTCTCCTTTTCTGTCTGAGAATACTTTCTTAGGATTTAGGGCCCACCCAAAACCCAGGATGATCTCATTTTGAGGTCCTTAACTTAATTGCATCTGTAAAGATCTTATTTCTGAAGGTCACATTTACAGGTACCAGAGGTTAGGACTTGGACATATTTTCTAGGGGGACACAGTTCAACCCACTATATGTTCCTCTTCTGAATCTGTTCCTTTATAATAACAGTCTTTCCTCCTGAAGGATTGCCATTTTAACTGGTCTAAATCCAACCCAGTTTGGGAACTAGCCAAAATCCCAACTTCTCCATGGAGTTTTCCCTGAGTCTTCCAGAATTATTGTCTTTTTCAAACTCCAAGAGTACATTGTACCTCTCCAATAGAATTTCATATAAAGTCCTTTGAGGTAGAAGTATTTATAAACCTATCTATTTTTCTTCTCCAGGAGACTTTTAATTTCTGAAAACAAGACAACCTTTGTAGCCCCCACTGGAGATTTCCAAGTTGGAGTTATTTATGCATTAGCTGAATTGAATGGACTACAAAGTCATGGGTCTACTATGACAGATTTCATGTCCATGGGTGGCAGTGAGAATTTCTATGGGTTGACAGGGGCCATGGTCTCTTTTGCCCTGTTCAGACTGGATTTAGAGATAGGGGTACAATTTAAACAAGATAAAGCAATTAAGCAACCCCCATTAAATCTTGAAGACAAAGGTAAACTGTCAAAAGAAGGATCCTTTTGAAACATCTGCACCGAGTACCAAGCTTTTTTTTTTTTTTAAAATAAAACAAAACTGAGTAGTCATCTAATTTATAGGCTGCTAAACTCTAAAAGAGGGTCTAGTGGTATTTCACTCCAATCATAAAGCTAAGTGAATGTTTGATTTGCCCAAAGCCATACGCCATACAACTCGTCCATGGCAGAGCCAGGAATGGAGAGTCTACGCCTTCTCATTCAAAACCTAAGGAGTAGTTTCTTCTAGTATTTTTCTGCTGAGCCATAGCCAATTTAATCTTCTTTTGAGAATTGTCTCCCCACCCCACTAATTAATAGCAAGGATGACAACATTTACTTTGTTTTAAAGAAGTTTTGGATTCCTGAGTGTCTTCAGCATAAATATCCTAAATTGGAAAATAAACAAGTGCAAATAACACTGAGATGTATTTCTAACATATAAAATAGCCTGTTTGCAGTTATCTCTTCAACATGCTGATTTCATTTCCTTTGGGTATATACCTTGTAGTGGGATTCCTGGATCATATGGTAGTTCTATTTTTAATTTTTGAAGCGCTCCACACTGTTTTCTATAATGGCTGTATTAGTTTACGTTTCCATCAACTGTACAGATGGGTTTCCTTTTTCCACATCTTTGCCAGCCCTTGTTATCGTTTTGTCTTTTTGATAATAGCCTTTCCAACTGGGGTGAGGTGATACCTCATTGTGGTTTTGATTTGCATTTCCCTGATGATTAGCGATGTTAATTTTTTTAAAATATATCTGTCGGCCATTTGTATGTCTTCTTTTGAGAACGTCTATTCAAGTCTTTTGCCCATTTTCAAATCAGGTTATTATTATTTTTTGCTACTGAGTTGTTTGAGTTATGTATATATTTTGGATATTAACCCCTTGTCAGATGTATAGTTTGCAAATATTTTCTCCCATTCAGTAGGTTGTCTCTTTATTGTTTCTCTTGCTGTGCAGAAGCTTTTTAGTTTCATGTAATTCTACATTTTTATTTTTGTTGCTCATGATGTTTATTGCAGCTCTATTCACAATAGCCAAGATATGGAACCAACCTAAGAAATGTCTATCAATAGATAAATGGATAAAGAAAATATATACACGTCTACACAGTGGAATACTATGTGAGGTAATGCATTTGTTGATTAGCTAGACTGAATTATTCCCCAGAGTATATATACTTCAAAACATCATGTTGCATGTGATAAAAACACATAATGTTATCTCTCAGTTAAAAAACATATGTATAAAAGAGCCTGTTCAGTTTTTAATCTCATCTTTTCACATTCTTACTAATAAGCAAAAGTCAGTAGATCATGTGTTCTTTGGGTCTTGTGGTCATTAGGGTGAATCAGAAAGGTTTCACTCTAATTGCTTACTCCCTGTGAAGCACTATGCCGACCAAGGTGCAAACAATTTTCCTTGGCGACAAAGTGAATCTCTAGGTCAAAAGCCCTCAACACATTTTATTTGTAATTCTTCGATGTGTTGTTACCAACATGGGAATTATTAGAAGCTATTCTTTTAAAATTACATGTACTGGTTATAATCATTTTTGGATGTAAAGTCAGGAGCAAAGATTTATGCTTGATTTGTAAAATTATGTATTTGGAAATCTTGTAGTGATACAAAGTTAAATCCAATTTAGGTATGCATTTAACAAATCAAGTCTTTTAATGCAAAAAGAATAAAATTGGGTTATCCAGGAAAATCTAGGACATGTGGTCACTGTGCCATGCTTTATCAGGGTTGCTAAAAGCCATATGTAAATAATATGTATACACATACTCAAGAACATCCTAAAAATGGGTTAAATGATAGAATTAACACTCATGGAGTAATTGATGAAATAGAGCTGAAGAAAATACTCAGAGTGCAGGAGTTAGATGGTTTCTTATGATGCCTCACAATCTTATGCTATTAAACTGTTGTTAATAACACCAACAATAATAATAGCTAATATTACTGAGCTCTAACTATGCCCAATATATGCTTTTGCTTTAGTAGAATCTATTGTTCGAAGAGCTTTGTGTCTGTTCACTTATTTAGTCCTCTAAACTAACCTATGAAATAGGTGCTAATAATAAAGTAGCCAGTAATATTATCCATTTACCATTTTACAGGTGAGGAAACTGAGGCACAGAAAAAATGGGCATGTGCCTAATGTTACACAGCTAATAAATGGCACAGTGAGGATTGGACTGTGGAATTTAGGCTGCTCACAAACCTGTTTTCCTAACCTTCATGTTATCATCAAAATTTACTTAAATTTCACCATATATTTGGCTAAATATATTAATAATTTAATGAAATTTAAGGAAGGCTGGGAGGATTGGTTAAAATGGTTCTGAAATAGTGCGCATGGTGATAATAATGTGTGTTTTATCTTCTGGCTAGGGGTTATTGGGAAAGGTACATGAAGAGGCAATTCTTTTCTTTCCTGCCTTTAATTTATTTCCTACCCTCTGGAATCATTAGGTCCATTTGACAGCCAAGCATGCAAACACAGCATGAAAAGTTCAGGAGCTACCCAAGCCGCAGGCACCATAAGGATGGAATATACTGATGGCCGAACTGTTCTCCCATGCAGCCAGGTGCTCTGGCTCCACGCAGGTGCAGTAAGACAGCAGGCCCTGGGATCTTGGCTCCACTCTGATCACTGTTCTTGCCTCTCCTCTTGTCTTCCTATATCCCTTTTACTTCTAGCACATGCCATGATTGGCTCTGTCATGGATAGCAACGGGAGAAGCTAAGTGGGTTGGCATTTAAATGTGAAATGGTGAGTGCTTTGGGACTGTCCTTTTAAAGGAAAGAACTCTTCACTTTTATCCTCTTCTCTTACCTGGGATTCTGGAAAGAAGAGATATGCAATTTGCTCATTTTATGTATTCCTTTCTTAGTGTGTGCAGGTTGAATATTTTTTACATGAGATAAACTTTGGTTATGTTCAAAATCCAGTTGATCACAGACCTATCTCATCAAAGTTTAGTTATCAGCAAACTCATCATTTAGAGTAGTGTGTAGTTCTACGATGAACCAAATTCGTGTGACAGGCCAGGTGTGCCTTTCTCATCCCTGTCATTCAGGAATTATCTCCTTTTGTCTCCTCAGAAAGTAGACAAGCAAAAGGGGGATGGACATTTATTATGGGGCTATCATGTGTCATGTGGTCCACATATATCATTTCCTTTATTTCGTATAACAACTCTGAGACACACATTATCACCCCTGTTACAGCTGTCCAAATAGAGGCTTAGAGAGGCAAGTTCAAAGAGCTGAAGTGGTAAAATTGGGATCTGATTCTCAGTTGGGTTGATTCCAGTGTTAGAGTACTTTCCATGGTGCCATCACCATGGGGGTTATGTGCACTTTAATTGAGAACCAGATGTTAAACAGAAGGGATCTAGCCTTTTAGTAGAGTTTTGGGCATCAATGCAATACTACTTTTGAGGACTCCTCATCCTGAAATTATGTCACAGATGTAGTGATTTAGTGTTCCTCTGTGGATGATCATCCCTTGTGGCACAGTACAATAACTAGTCTTATATTACATAAAGGGAAGGGGACCCTCCCAGGAAATATGAGATTGGTGTATTTCACACAAGCTTTAACTCTTATGGGCAAGAATGACTGACCAATTAAGGACATCTTTGTCCAGGCAATTGATTGCAATTGACGACTGAGATATAAACAGGACTCTTGTTAATGAACTTGGTAATAGATACTTCCTGTTACTCATATTGGTCCAGGTTCAGTTGTTGACAACCTTTTGAGTGACATGCAGAGGTACTGACAGAGAAGCACCATACCTGGGCCTTACCCTAACTGGGGGTGGTTGTAGACTAGAGAGCTGCTGCTTCTCCTTTAGTCCTTATATGCTCTCCAATGGAGAACTCATTCAAATTAGATTGCTCCATTACCCACTACCCTCTCTATGTAAATAACTTCCAAATCAACATCACCCATAATCTCTATTTCTACAATATCCCTTGCCTACCAGGGATTTTAATTGGACGTGCCATAGTCACTACAAGCCCCAAATTTCCCAAACCAAACTAACTGTTTCCCTTCAAAACAAGCTCTGTCTCCCAAACAGTCCCTCTGCTGGTAACTCAGTAATGTTAGTCATCCTTGCTTTGGAGTCTTTTATAATGTCTCTCTCTTCTTTATCCCTTTGCAAATTCTGCCATTCTCTTTTTCCTAGGTAAAATTTCTGGGACACATTTCCTCATCCCAATTTCCATAAACACCACTCTAGCCCTGCAATGGCCTGCCTGGCTCCAACTCTCACACACCCCAATTTTCCTGCACCTGCAAACTGGGTTCTGTCTTCAAGTCTTGAAACTCATTCCATTTCTAGAGAAGGAAAAAATTAAAAAGCACTAGGCTAATTGTTTTTCTCTCCCTCAAAAACAAGCATCATAGTTTTAATCATGAATTTTAAAAAACTTTAAATTAATTTTTTATTAGCCAAGTAATATGTGAATATTCTCCTCATGAGAATTAAAACATTATTGTTAAGGCTAAAGTCCCTATTGCCCTCCCTACGTGCTCCCAGTGAATTACATTTGTTTACATCCTTCCAGATATTTTCTTAAGCCTTAACACACATATATGTATTTGTAGAAAATAGAAACTGTTTTTCTGTTTTAAATAACATTTATCACATATAAAAGTATCATTCTGTTATGTGTGACATGCATTTTACTCATCTTCCATTTATTGAACACATAATTTATTGGGTGGCTACTAGGTGCTAGGTACTGTTCCAAATTATAGAGAATATATTGGACAACCAAGAGAAAGAAAACCAAACCACCTGAGTTCATGAAGTTTACATGGGCAATCTATTCATATGGTACAAATAGATACATTTCATGCTTTTCAATGACTGTGTAACACTCCATAATATGGGTATGATAGAATTTATGTAGCTATTTCTGTACTGATAGATATTTAGATCACTTCCAATGCTCTGCTATGACAAACAATACAAGCACCCTTGTAAGTGCCTTCTTGGGCTCCTGTGTATCTCTCTCTAGGATAGATGCCAAGGGGCAGAACTGCTGAACCATGTGCCCTCCAAGGAAATTCCAGCACTTCCAGCAGTGTGTAAAAGAGGACTCATTTCTGCACATCCTTGGCAATGCTTGATGTCATCTCAATTTCAAGCATTTCATCCATCACAAATAAAAATGATGTTTTGCTGTTATTTAATATAAATCAAATTTTTATAAAATGCCAATCTATTCACTGTTTTGGGTAAAATGTATAGACTGAGTTAAATCACTATGACCCATTATTATTGGTAACATCATTATTATTTGTTCAACTCATCCAATGTTTATTGAATTGAGAACAATCTCAAATGTTATGGTACACCAAGACAGTCACTCACCCACATAGCCTGCTCCCTTTCTTGGCTCCCCCTTGAGAAGGAAGCCTGAAGCAGGACCTGTCCCAAACTCCAGTGGGTAGACAGGGAGACATGAGAGACTGCAGGGAGAGATGGTGAAGGGTAGGGAATAGGAAGGAAGCTGAGCTAGTGTGCAAAGCCAGATTCCTGAGATATATACATGTGCACACACACACACACATACACACACACCCCCTCACAGAGGCAAAGACCAGGGCATCTGTCTGTGCCCATGCCCCAGGGGCTGCAGGAATATCAAGGAAAGACTAGGTGTTTAGGAGGCATTTCAGTTCTTTCTGCCGAGACAGCTGGGCCAAGGTCCCTGGACTTTGCCTTCAGGCCATGTTGGCCTTGAGCCAAGCCAGCTTTGATAGTGGCCACCAGCTTCAGAAACTTGCTCTTCCCATTCATGTGTCCATCACCTCTCTTCTTGTAGTGAACCAGCTACCGTAAATACTACCATCACTTCGAAGAACCTGGTGTCTTGGGGAGTCCTATTGCTGCAGATGTCCAGGCATCTGGAGAACTCATCTTCTAACTTCTTGAGCTGAAAATACTTGGACTTTTAGCCTTAAGCATCACAATAAGTGACTTGGAACATAAGAGGTATGATTGAGGGTCACAAGATCCCCTCCAGCACAGACATTGGGACCATACCTCCGCACACCAGATCTGCATGATCCTGGCCATTTTTACAAATTTGCTACTTCAAACATTGATAGTGACAAATATGAAGGCCAATGCAGGCCAAAAGCTAACATCAGGTGACCATATCAAATAAAGAAGGTAGCTGTCTTTGGTCTCCTCTGCCTCATTTGTGGATAGGCTTCATGATCTGAAAGCTCCTGGGTAACCCAGAGATAAGCCTCCCTTGTTCTCTTCTCTGATCTTCCTGTGGCTTGGTCCTCTATGACTGAATCCCAGCTCTGATAATCTGCACATTAAAGAATAAGTGTGTGTTACCTTGGTAAAGCCAGGGGAAGGCTGGTGAGGAAGAGAAAACAATACATGCAAGTTGCAGGAACTACTGTGTTGGGCTTGTAAGTCATCTCATTCAGTGTTGGGTGAGTGAATGAAGCCATTTGCTGGAGCCAGTGGCTCAGTGCATCAAAGTCTAAAGTAGAAGGTAGAAAGTGGAGGAAGTGAGACTGGAAGACAAAACAGAAGCCCAGTCATGGAGGGCATAGTACGACATTCCAACAGATTTGGACCTGACCTTTTATTGACAATAAGAAACCCTTCCATGTTTGTTAGAACCTATATAAAACTGCCTGGGCCTTCATGTGAAAGTGAAAAAAGCCAGAGCACTTTTCAGAGCATTCTTTTCCTGGCATTCAGGAGGAACTGAATGAGGAACTATGATCATTTAATGAACAGAGAATTGGAGGAATTAGAATGGCTTTAAGGGAGTTGTCAACTGCATTCCCTTGTTCAACAAGTATTTATTGAGTGCTTGCTATGTGCCAGGAACTTAATAGTTGCTGAAGATATCGACTGAGCAAAAATGATGAAGTTCCTACTCTAATGGAGCTTATATTCCAGTGGGAGGGACAGACAATAAATGACCAACCATGTGCTGTATCAGTGGGTAGGTGCTATGAGAAAAGCTCAAGTAGAGAAAAGACATTTAGAATAATGGTAAGGAAGAGAGAGAGTGAGCCATGCAGATGGGAGTGGGAACATTGAATGAGTGCAAATGTCCTGAGGCCAAGTGTGCTTGGCATGTTCAGAGAAAATATTTATGGGGCACCTTTTCTGTGCCCATTTTTTTTCTCTTCAACTTTTAAGTTCTGGGGCACATGTGCAGGATGTCCAAGTTTGTTACATCGGTAAACATGTGCCATGGTGATTCCCATCACCTAGGTATTGAGCCCAGCATCCATTAGCTATTCTTCCTGATGCTCCCCCTCCCCTCCTCCCCACTAGCAGGCCCCATTGTGTGTTGTTCTTCCCTATGTGTCAATGCGTTCTCATTGTTCAGCTCCCACTTATAAGTGAGAACATGTGGTGTTTGGTTTTCTGTTCTTGCCTTATTTTGCTGAGGTTAGTGGCTTCCAGCTCCATCTGTGTCCCTGAAAAGGACATGATCTTTTTCCTTTTTATGGCTGCATAGTATTCCATGGTATATATGTACCACATTTTTTTAATCCAGTCTATCATTGATGGCCATTTGGGTTGACTTCACATCTTTGTTATTATCTGCACTTATTCTTAGGTGCTAGAGTAAAATCGTTAACATGGGGGGCAAGATCACTGCTCTTATGGGGACATCCTCATGATATACTGACTTTCATTAGTTTCTCTCTTAGAGAAGAATGTTATGTCTAAGTTAAGAACAGTAATTGAACCATCTGTCCATGGCACCCCCTTTTTCTTTTCAAACTCCCTATTTGTCTTTTAGGACTCAGCTTAGTCCTCACCTTCAGTTGCTAGTTCTTAACCCCAATCTGATTTGCTAATTCCCCAAACCCCCACCTGTGCCTGTGAAATCACATCTGGCTCTGTCATGGCCCTTATTTAGTATAATACTTTGTCTGTTGATCTCTCTTCCCAAGTCGTCTGTGCACTCCTTGCTATGGCAGGGATTTGGTCTTAGGTGTTTTTGATCCCTCCTACCATTGCCTTGTATATCACAGGTACTTGATATAGAGTTTGGCTGAAGGAGTTTGGAAATAATCGGAATCCATACCAGAGTTGTCTTTAGAGGCTGGGAGGGTCATCCCACATAGCCCCTGATACGGTTTGGATATGTAATCCCTAGTATTGGAGGTGGGGCCTGGTGGGAGGTGACTGGGTCATGGAGGCAGAGTCTCATGAATGGTTTAGTACCATTCACCTTGGTACTGGATAGTGAGCGAGTTCTCCTGAGATCTGGTTGTTTAAAAGTGTGCAGAACCTCTCTCTTCCTCCCACTCCAGCCATGTAAGACAAGACTGCTTCCACTTCACCTTCTGCCACAATCGTGGCAGAAGTTTCCTGAGGCCTCCTCAGAAGCCAAGCAGATGGCCAACATCATGCTTCCTGTGCAGCCTGGGGAACTGTGAGCCGATCAAACCTCTTTTCTTTATAAATTACCCAGTCACAGATATTTCTTGGTAGCAGTGTGAGAACAGACTAATACACCCTCTTCAAAGAAACCCCAAGAAAGTGTTGGAGCAACTGATGGAAGAATGTCAAGTGGGGAAGCCTTCTGGTGGATAAGTCTCTGGTCCTCTCTCCCATTACAACATGAAGAAGAGATAATGGGCTTCTCAACATTTCTCTCAACCCTCTCTCCATCTAATTCCTCACTAGGAAGATGGGTATGGGAGAACCTTGACTCTGAGAGACCTGTCAACCACAAAGGCCTTGGTGTATAATCTTTTCCGCCAGTTCCTCCACGGACAGGCAGGCAAGGCTTTGGAATGGAAGGCCAGACACAGCTGCTAATGAAACTGGGTTGCATCTTCTCTTCCTGTGGTCACAGAAGGCCCCTTAATGTTTCTTCTTCAGGAAGTGGCCAGTTTACATCATTGTGAGAGTTGGAAGGACCCTCAGTCCTTCAAGTAGTTGGTTGTAATTTTAATAGGTTTCTGGCTGTGCTTAACTGTCTTTAGGAGCTGGAAGTTTTACTTGAAAGAAAGAAAGAGAAAAAGAATAGCCTCACTCCAATGGATGACTGGCTCTCTTCTGAGAAGTAATCTGGGTATGAGGTCTGCATGTTTTTGATCGGTTCTCTTTTAAGGTGAGGTCATCTCTTGCTTACAGAGACGATGGCCATTTTTCTTGGCTTATCCCAAAGGGTCTGTGAGGTTGTGTTTTTTTCCCTTAACAACCTAGTAATTGGAAGTGTTCAGAGTGTGAGGAGCCAGTGACAAGAGAAAGGGATTAGCCATTGAGGGATAACTGGGAGTCAGGACCAGAAGATGAGGGAAGGTTATTAAAAATATAACAGAAGAGGTTTTTAAAGAAGCAGCTCCACTTTTGATGGTCCCACAGCAAAGTTTAAATGGCCATGGTCAATCATCTAGCTGTCGGCCATAAGATGCTTGAGCTCCAAGCGGGTCTTTTCCTGTGTGTAGTAGATACATCAGTAGGTCTTGATGTGTGAATTCGTCTTTAATTATGTGGACTCTACAGGCAGTTCCTAATGATGAATGAACTGTGCTCCTAAATTTCTGTCTCACGTTGGTTGGTGAGCTTAATCAACTCAGGTTTCTCCACCAAGGGCTATACTCTAATGCATAAAAGGGGCACTGTGGAGAAAGATTCCCGGATTTCAAACTCTGCTTCCATCACTTAGTGCTTGTGGACCTTGGAATGAGTCATTTATTTTGTCTGAGCATCAGTTTCTTCATGTGTAAAATTGGAATAATAGTTGCAATTCTTACTTCGCGGGGTTGTAGTGAGATCCAGGAGAAATGCTTCCTGCCTGGCACTTATTAAGACAGCCGTCTTGGGCCAATCACTGCATCTGTCTGCTTCTGCCTTCCCCACTCACCCTTTCCTCCATCTCTGTTTGAATGGTCACTGCAGTTGGAACCTTTGCATTCAGAGGACTAATTTCCAGAATGCATGTTTCCCAGGAGACAAGACCATTGAGAATCTTGCCATAGGTTATAAAACAGCAAACAACTGGGTTGTCTTTTCATTTATCAAGAATAGTTAGCTTGGTCTTT
The DNA here is from genome assembly GCF_009828535.3 of Hylobates moloch. Classification (NCBI taxonomy): domain Eukaryota; kingdom Metazoa; phylum Chordata; class Mammalia; order Primates; family Hylobatidae; genus Hylobates; species Hylobates moloch. Next base: position 97,958,929 of record NW_026652287.1, on the reverse strand, counting down.
GATACAGCCCCCTGTGAGGCTGCTCATGACCTTGTATTTGACTGGACATGAGCCTTTAACTGAACCAGCTCTCAATGGGTCTACAGCAGCAGTTGATGTTACTGAGGCATGAGTTCCAGCAACTGGATGACCATTTGATCATCTGCCCCATCTTCTTTCTAGGGAATCCAGTGACATCAAGGGGGGTGTTTCCTTATCTCAGAGAGACCCATTAGAAAGAAAGTTAGCTACCTAGGAGTAAGCCATAGTGTGCAATTACACATTGGAAAGTGTTTCTCACCACAGAAAATTGGGTGGCTTGTGAGCTCAAAGGAATATCTATTAGGGGCAGAGTTCTTCTCTCCTAACCATTTTTCCGATTCCTCACATCCAGACCCATTTCTTTTCTTCTCCTTTTTTTTTTCCTCTCCAAAGATACAAGCTAACAATGTCTATAAAATTATTGAACTTTGTTGTTTTAATTCATTTTCAGGAATTATTGACCCAATAGAACTTAATGACACTTCAGAGTTGAGGCCCTTTGTGTAAATCCTTCACCCTTCGCAGATTAATAGCCAGACAAGACCTGGAAGGGCTCCAAAGTCCGAATGCTAAAATCTATACAAGATTTTCAGCTGAGAGAACGTTACTGTTCCTGCATCATAGCTTGATTTTTTTTTAATGGAGCAACGGCAATAAGGACAAAAATAACAAGATGCAATTGCTGTCCCTTTTCTTTCTTGCAAAATTTTTTTTTAAAACTGACAGACTCCGATTAATTGGGTGAAAATCAGGAGCACAAACTCACAGCTTTCTTTCAAATGTTCTTTGTTCACAGCCTGTAAAATCTGATTTTGAACAAGATCAGATTAATTAAGTATATAGAAGCAGCCATAGCCACAGCCACTAAAGCAGATTTCACTGTAATTTAATTCATGGAAAATAGGAAACAATATACTTCTAGGTTCTATATAAAAAGTCATTCCTTCATTGCTGGATTCTGAAGTAGGATTTTAATTTGCATATTTCAGTAAGGACCCCGCACACCCACCCACCCCAGAAAAGGGACCATGACATGTGGCATTTGTTTACCCTTAGCCAGGTCCCGATGAAAGCATGAGATAACTAACTTCAATGCCTAGGTCCTCTGAGACTAGAAGGTATCTGGGAGATGGAGGAAGGGGTGCAGTTCTACTGTGGGAACCCATTCCTCTTTAAAATGAACCCAAATATTCAACTGACATGCACGACTTGAGCTGGTGCTGTTATTACCCAATCAAGACATCTGCCCATTTCTGACCCTTCAGTGCAGAAGAGACAATTCCACCATCCTACATAATATGTACCAACTGAATGGATCCCCATTTATCAGGAAAACTATAAATTGTAGAACATCAGCTGAAACTAAAGCAATAAACCCCGTGATCTCGGTACCATACATTTTAGGCTGTTATTTAAGGTCTCCAAGGAGATTAGTGCCATAAAAGCCATTTCTCAGGAATTCTGCCAGCTCTAGAAGCATGCTGCTGCAACCACTTGCGCTAATACTTTACAACTTGTTTATCGCACTCCCAAAGCATCAGCAGCAGCCGCATTACCAAGAGAGGGGAAATGATGTGCATACCCTCTCAATAGGCAGCTAGATTTTTGTTTCCTATGTGTACATAAAAAAGAAGCATATTTTTCTTTTCCTTCTCCTGTGACGACTCTGTAACCCCTTCCTAGAAACAGCTTGCCACCTAGAAGGGCACTGAATAGGGCTCCTCTTAATCTTCATATTACCTTTGGACCCCTTACCACTTTCAGCACAAAGATGCAGCTGTCTGGAAAAGATCGTGGAAAATTTGGGGGGAATGGCATGAACCTGTGAGCCCCATAGACCCGGATATAAATTCCACAAAGTATCTACGCTTGGGCAAGTTATTTAACTGCTCTGAGACTTCATTTCTTTATTTGTGTTTTCTGTTTTTCTTTTTTGGTTTTGTTTTGTTTTGTTTTTTAAGAAACAACAATATCTCTTGTGAATATTAAATGAGATACCAGACCTAAACAGCTTATTGCAGTGTCTTGTGTACAGCAAGGACTTGAAAAATGTTAGTTCCATTCACCTAATTAGTTGATGCGATGAACAAAATATGAGATATTGATCTGCTGCTTTTATAAAAGAGTTGACTGTATTGGAAACAAGGGGTCTTAGTGGATTAATTCTGGCTATTTGCCTAGTAGAGAAATCTTTAGAGCAACTTCTAGAGTGCTGATAAAGATAGCCTCCTGTATTAGTTAGCTAGGGCTGCCATAACAATGTACCAGATACTCAGTGGCTTAAACAGCAGAAATTTATTATCTCACAAGTTTGGAGGTTAGAGACCGACATCGATGTTTGGGCAGGGTTGGTTTCTTCTGAGGGTTCTCTCCTTGGTTTTAAATGACCATCTTCTCACTGTGCCCTCACAAGTTCCTCCCTTTCTCTGTGTGTTAATGGCCTGATTTCCTCTTCCTATTAGGACACCAGTCATATTGGATCAGAGCCCACAGCAATGAGCTCATTTAATCTTAATTACCTCTTTAAAGACCCTGTCTCCAAGTACAGTCACATTCTAAAATACTGGGGGTTAGAACTTCAACAAATGAATTTTGTGGTGAGGACACAATTCAGCCCGTAACACCCCTGCCCCCCTGCCTGACACACCTGTTTCAGCAATGGAAGGAGGATAAGGAGGGCCTGATTCTACTTCTTGAGCCATTATGTGCTTATTATAATCTTTTAAAACATGAAGTAAATTTGGAAACTCACCCATTATATTGTTGAACACAAGAAACAATTTTAGTGGACATAGAAATTGCAATAAAAATAGTATTATCTGATGATGTCCTCTGCCTAATTGGCTACCTGGTGAAGAATTAAAGAAAAAATGTCAATTCTTCCCAGTAATGGACTAGTAATCTGATGACTGTGAAATCCTTTAGGTTGCTGAGAAGTCATTTCCCAGCTTAATAGAGCTGGTAGTTATCTACTGCACTGTCATGGTTGGTTTGGCCTGTGATGGATAAAGGCTGGATCACAGGGTTGGACAGCTGTGCTGTGAAGGGGCTCTGCACATTAGAATTGGGACTTGCTTCTCAGCTCTAGGGACTAAGGCTTGTAAGCCCAGAGTGGCATCTTATCTATGTGTGGCAAGTGTGGCAAGCCAAAGCAAGGAAGAGACCAGCAGCTGCACCCCTGGGGCTGGTTCTGGGGAGATGTATTAGTTTCTGATTGCTGCTGTAATGAATTACCATATACATAGTGGCTTAAAATAGTGCCAATTTACTATCTTACGTTTCTAGAGTTCAGAAGTCTCAAATCAGTCTTGTGGATCTAAAGTCAAGCTGTCATCAGGGCTTGTTCCTTTCGGAAGCTTTAGGAGAAAATCGATTTCCTTACCTTTTCCAGCTTCTAGAGGCCACCTTCATTCTTTGGCTGTTGGCTTCTTCCTCCATCTTCAAAGCTGAAGCATAGCATCTTCCAATCTCTTTCTGATTCTCTGATCTTTGCTTCCATCATTGCATCTCCCCTCACTCTGACCCACCTCCTTCCCACTTTTACTTATAAGGACACTGTGATGACATTGGGCCCACCTGGCTAATCCAGGATAATCCTTAACTTAATCACGTCTGCAAGATCCCTTTTACTACATAAGGCAACATATTCACAGATTCAGGGGACTGGGATATGGACATCTTTTGAGGGCCATTATTCTACCTACCACAGGGAAGAGGCCTGGATGGTCAACTCTAGGGCCAGATATAGGAGATTGTCTGCAGCTCCAAATGCCAAGCCAAAGATTCTTTACCTGGATTGGGAATGGGGAGATGAGATGGGTGAGCATGTGTGTGTGTGTGTGTGTGTGTGTGTGCCCACACACACACACACGCACAGGTTGTACAAAGATAGGGTTCAGGAGGCCCATGAACTCTCTCACATACAGTGAGTCATTCACTCATTTATTTCTATAAATAATGTTCCTGTCTTTAGACTAGAAAATACATCTCTACTTCTACTAGGTCAAAATATATGTCTCAGGTGTCAAAGGAAAGAAAGAAGAGCTGGATGTCCTGGATCTTAGAGCTCCCTGGAAGGCTGTGAGCCAGGGTCTCTGCTCATAATCACAAGTTCTATTTCTTTCTTCTTTCTTTTTCCTTCTGGCTAACGTTTATTGAGTACTTACCAGGAGGAGATAGAGAGCTACAGGCTTTATCTGTTATTTAAGTTGTAATCCTTGCTGCATTTGTTAGCATGAGCCCTCCTGCCGTAACAAATAAATCACAAAATTACAGTGGTTTGACCCCATAGAGGCTTATTTCTTGTTCACATGACTGTCTGATGCCAGAGCTGTGATCTGAGGCTGGCTTTCTTCTACAGGATGGTTTGCAACTCAGGCTTTGTCTGTGGTGCTGCCCCACTCTCCCCCAGGTCCCCAGATGCCTCTGCATACAGTCAGGTGATTGGGGAAAAGTGTGTGGAGAAGGTTCTCCTGCTCCTTAAAAATACCATCTTCTCCTGAGACTTGAAATATGGTCATACCTGACCACAAATGGGACTGGGGAATGCAGTGCCTGGTTGAGCAGTTTCCTCACAGTAACAACTCACACTGTGCAAGTTTTGGGGGAGAGTGAGTTTTTGGTGGACATATGCCATCTCATCCAGCCTCTAAAGAACTCTATTTGGTAATATTATCTCTATTTAATGGTGAGCAAATCAAGGCCCCAAATGTTCTAATACTGTGACCTGATTAGTAAGTGGCATAATCAGAATTCCTGTACAGACTTGTCTGAATTTTCTCTGACTGCAAAATCCATCTTTGTAACCAGTGCCTCATGCCAGCACTTGTCCTGATGCAGTGATTATCAATCTCCTTTGCACCTGATAGTCCTCAGGGGGTTAGGTACTTCCCAAAACCACAGGCTCTCAACTCTGTACACTCTTTTCTAGGAGGCAGCTGAGCAGTAGCTCCTTGCTCTTCTCCTTTACTGCCTTCTCTTGTTAAAGTCACAGGCCCCTTGTGTGTTTTCACCAAGCCCTGTGATCTAGATCTAGATATTTTCTTATCTCCCATCTTTCTCAGTCAATGGCATTGACCCATGATGGTTTGTTTTCTCAAACCTGTTCCAGAAACATTCACAGACATCTAGCCCCAGATATCAGTCATCTTTCATTCCTCCCTGTCCTGCATTCATCAGTGTATTTACACTCTGACATTTATCCTGAGGCTACTCTATGCCAGGCCCTGTACAGTCTGCTTGGTAGGAATATGACCCAGAACTTGGGCTTATTGCTCATGTTGCCAATTTCAGAACCCAGTGGTGCCAGCATTTACCCTTCTCTCTCTGTTTCCTGTGTTTCCACTGATAAGAGCTCATGCCCTTATCCCTTTTAGGGCACCCAGTAATTTCCTTGATGGTCTCCTACCATATTTATCTTTAGTTAATTTCTTCCATATATTATCAAGTTAGTCTTTATAAAGCAGAGCCCTGATTACATCAATTTCCAGCTCTAAGCCTTCTATGGCTCCTTATTGACTGTAGAATAAGCTCTAAACTGTCTAATATAACATCCAAAACCTTTCATGACCTGGTTCCACTCGATCTTTTTAATTTTATATCCCACTTCTCCCTTTTATGCTTCCCATCCTGATAGAATTACTTATGGATCTCTACACGTGCTCTCTCTCTCTCTCTCTTTTTACCTCTCACCTGCACACATATCTTACACATATCCTGTGCTTTCTCAGCTTAAACTCTTTGGTCCAGTACAGTTTCTAGAATGAGTGAGTCTGTTTGTGCTGAATAAATACATGGAGAATGAATGGCTAGGTCCCCGCCTGGAATACCCTTCCTGTTCTTTCTGTAGCACATCTAAATCCCAAACATAGTACTTTGTGCCTTGGTCATGGCAATACATTCACTGTATATTATATTTGCTTAATGTATGCATCTTATCACTATTACTAGATGGTGCTCAGGACTGTACATGGTTTACCCTTACTGCACACCAAACCGTTCTTCACCTGCTCAGCAGCTGAGTACAATGTCCTGTACATAGTAGGTCCTCAAAAAATGTGCATGTATGTGCATGTGTATATATTTGTATTAAATGATTAGACCTTACTATAATGTTTTTGAGGATTATAGAGTCTAAATAAGTCACCTATGACAGCCCTTGGCACACAGTAGGCGCTCATCTGGAAACATGTCATGCTAAGGTGTTAATGGCTGATAACTGTGCTAAGCCATTCTAAAGGGGCGTTTAATAAGGAACCTGAGGCATGAGTCTGTAATTTAGGATTCTTGGACCAAGTGGGAGAGGTGGTTGGGGTCAAAGATCCTCTGATCATCCTACATGTGCAATGAAATCCTCAGCGCAGGGAAACCTGCCTGGCACTTCAGAAACAATCCATGAGTGTTGTAATTGACACTGCAGAGTGCAGTGCCCTGGCTACTGGTGGAGCCTGGTGTACAGGGGTTGGGGTGACTGGGTCATTCATCATTCAGCACAGGGTTAGGCTGAATATTGGTTGGACGAATACATAAAGGTTTCAGAGCTGGGGTGTGAATGAGAACTCTAGCGTAGGGCTCTTTGCAATAGTTACCTCTTTGGATACTGCTTCATGAAAAGGTGAGGAAGTACTTAGTGTACCAGAAGAATATGAAGCTTTATTCTTGCTTCATTTAGTGAGTAGACAGCTCTCTAACTGTGCCCTTCTGATAACCACGAGGGTTCCCGTCATGTTTATTTAATGCCAGTCCTTGGGAGCACTAACACAGGCTGGGGGTTGTGTTTTTATTAGAGACATTAACCACCAAGGGAGCCTGCTCAGGGTTTCACATGGTTTGCAGCTGAGCAGGAGGCCAGCAAAGTCACCAGACTCCGCGTGATTTAAGTAGAGATAAGACTTCAAACTTTGCTTGTGTTCCCAGGATTTGGCGTGATGGTACAGCTGGGACCATGCTATCTCGGCTTCCTCTGTTTAGGTAATTGGTACAGCATGGGGGGCTTTATTGGAGCAATGGTAAGTTTTTTCCATCGAAGGTTTCCAATACCCAAAATACATTTCATTGACTTTAAATGAGTCACTGGATACAACACAGCCAAGGGAGGCACTTGTCTTCAAAACTCTGTTGCTTAAATTTTTCTGTAGGACTTGGGAAAGGCAGGATTCGAAAACTAAGACACCCAGCTCTTACACAGTACAGATATAAACCTCTCTTTTTTGGTCAGTCTTCTCTGCGGCTTATCTCCTTTGTATATTTCAGAGTGTTGTCAATTTAAACAAAAAGCCTCACATAGGAATTTATTGTATTACTAAGCCCCTTACCATTGCGTTTCTCTATAATCTGATATATCCCATTCTTACTGCTGCTAATGCTTTCTCTTCGCCCTCTGTCATCCCATACGCAGATGACCCAGTGTTGCTGCAAGTGGAGATGACATATATGGTGTCATTGATCCTTTCTGTACCTGGGCAGACAGCACTAACTGATCACAGCACACTGTCTCAATGAGTTGGGCTTTGTATATGAAGTTCTACTCAGGATGGCCCCAGGTAGCCACCAATGATCAGTGAAAATGAATATGTAAGATAAAACCTATTTTGCCAATTCCACAGTTTCTACTGACCCCTAGGAATGAAAAAGAAGATTTAGTCCCTTACAGTGTTCCTTCTCGTATGCTTTCTTCTCTCAAGACTTCATTTTCTACTTTAGAACTTTAAGTAATGTAGTAAAGTCCTCTTTTTTGTTCGGTTCAGTTTTAGCAGCATTTCTTGATTTCCCACTTTATAAGAAGAAAGTGTTAGCCTTTTTATAGTTTCCTTTGTCTCTCCTTTCCCATTGACTTTTCTTCTCCTGTGACTTTTCTATTGTTATGCTGTTAACATTTACTTCTGTTCCTTATATAGTGTGTCCTGATCCATCTTGATGAGATAGTCCACTTCCACCAATCTATCCTCTTTACCTGACTTTATTTTTCTTTATAACATTTTTACCACTTGAATACTAGATATTTATTTGTTAATTATGTCCCCCCAACTAGAATTTGAATTTCATGAAAGGAGGAAATTTGTGTGCTTTATTTAGTGCTATATCCCTAGCATCTAGAATATTGCTGGTATAGTAAGCGAGGCACTTAATAAGCACCTGCTTAAGTAATAAATGAATTCTAGGCATGCTGTAAATCTCAGCTAGCTTTTATGGAAGAACCAGACCTTTGTGTATGAGGAAGTATCTGACCCTGTGATAGGAAAGGATCATCTCCTCTTCTGACCCACTAGAGTATTGAGAACTTACATTGAAGGCACTCTTCACCTAGGATCCCATTAAAATAATTCCCTTAACTAATTATCTAGTTTTAACCTTGTAAAGTGTATTGGCTTCCTTAGAAAGTGGCACCCAGAAAAGGCACATTTTGATGGGAAGGAGGAAAAAGAAGGGAAAGGTTCAGAACATGAGGTTGCTCAGGGAGGTCAAAGTGTGGAGATGTGCAGTTGTATAGCTCAGTATATAAACTGAAAGGAAAGATAGAAAATCACTTTCACCAACTTAAAGTCTTTCCTATCAGAGTGGCTAATAGCTATTTGTGTAGCTGTAGTGTGCTGGAGAGATGGGCCTTGGAGGCAGACTGGCCTAGGTTCCCTTTTCTGCCACTTCATGGTTGTGACATTGGATGAGCTACCCAACTTCCCTGAAAATGAATTAGTGTTATTCATAAAGATGAACCTCTGTTGAATAATACCTGCGTATGCCTGCTCAGCTACTCAAGTACAAAAATGAAAAGAGTCTCTCGATGTGCTGGGAAGACAAGGAAACAAGGGCTGTGCTTGTTCAGTTATAAATAATGAATGGTTTAAATAGTAAAAGCACTTCATTGTCTCACATGACAAGAAGCTGGCATTGGTCACTGCAGGGTTAGTTCAGTAGCTCAACAATGTTAGTGAGCAAAGTCAGAATCTGTTTTGGCTTTTTCCTCAAGATTTAAGATGGCTGCAGCAGCTTGAAGGATATCCTTATATGACAGAAAGGAGAGAGAGTAGAAAAGAGTTTTCTCCTCACATCTCTCTTTAATTTATCAGGAAAAAATTTCTCCCAGGAAGTCGCTAACAACTTATGTTTATGCTTAGCTGAAAGGGACTGTGGGAAATTAGTATAAGTTATTTCAAGCCACCATCATGGAACCAGGCTCTGCCTATATGTTGGACAGCTAAGGAATATTTACTTCACAAATCAATCAGCTAAAGGAATATGTTTTTGGAGTGGATATTTTCATTCATCTTCAACATGTAGTGTTGACTAGGCAGTAGAGCACACTAGAACATCCTAACATAATTCTGAAGAGTAAACTCTTAATAATCAAGGTTACTGAATAAGAGTTACCATTTCCTACTATGTACTAGACACTTAAACATATTTACATTTTCCCAACATCTTATAAAGTACATAGCATTATTCTCCTAATATAGAGATCCAGAAATGCATACGAAGTGGCCCCAGCCACTTGTCTTAGTTCATTTTGTGTTGCCATAACAGAATACCTGAGACTGGGTAATTTATAAAGAAGAGAGGTTTACTTAGGTCATGGTTCTGCAGGCAGGCTGGAAAGTTCAAGGGCATGGCCCTGGCATTTGGCGAGTGCTTTTATGCTGCGTCATAACACAGCGGAGAAGGTCAAACCAGAAGTGGACACGTGGTGGAAAAAGGTAAAACCCGAGGGGCATCCTGGCTTTATAATTACCCACTCTCATGGGTACTAATTTATTCCTGATGGAACTAATCCAGTTTCCTCAGAGCCAGAGCTCTCACTACCATAAGAACAGCACCAAGCCATTCATGAGAGATCTGTCTGAATGGCCGAAACACCTCCCCACTAGGCCCCATCTCCCAATACTAGGGATCAAATTTTAATATAAATTTTGATAGGACAAAGAAACTATATCTAAACCACAGCAGTCCCCTACTTAGTAAGTGGCCCAGGTAGAAACTGAAGCTAGATTTTACTGACTCCTGCGTTGGTACTCTTGTCTCTATATTCTTCTCCAAATGTCTATCTGCCGCAGCCAGAAAAGATGATCTCCCTCTCAGAAGCAGTGAAACGGCCAAATTACTGCCCCTGAGGTTCTTTCCAACACATTCATGTATGAAGTGAGCTTTCTTTGAAGACTTTAATGATCTTTTCGTTATTTTTATTTTTCTCCCATTGGCCTAAAACTATTTTTATGAAAAAGTACGCTTAAGTATGATTCAGTGATTCTGAATACTTTCTTTTTTTCTCTCCCATGTTTAATTTTTCTCTCTGCTCCACTCTTGTTTCCAACTCCTGTGTCTGGATAAAGCCAAGGCAATTCTTTGGATGTCAATCATTTTGAAGGGCGACTTTCTTGCAGGACTTGGTCCGATCTGAAAGGAGGATAACCACAATGGAGAGGCTGTGGTGAGGCATCCCCAGGCAGCTGGCAGTCTTCAGCATCCAAATGTAATTGCTCTATTTTATTCACCACAGCTTGCCTGCTGTGTTCATCAGACTGCCCAGTGGAACAGAAGGTAATCAGGGCTGTGACGATCTCAGAAAGTCAGGCACACACAACCAAAGTTAAAAATATGTAAAAAACAAATTACTCAGATGTAATTTGCTCACATAGAACCCAATTTCTGCATAAGAACAAGAGGAAACAGTGCAAAACTGGGGCACTAAGATTCATCTTCTCCAAAGAAAATGCAGGGAGAGCTGTGAACGTTTAATAACTTCAGTATCCAGCCGCCCATAGTAAGTGCTTGCTTAATGCATAGACAAGACAGGGAGATTCAGAGAGAGGGCAACTCAAGGCATTTCCATTTTATTTAAAAAACTCTTTGATCTATTTTGAAATTTAGGATTTTGCTTTTGACTTTGCTAGATAAAGTTGGAGTAGAAATGAATTATTCATATGAAATATTGCCTCAATAACACTGCATCAAATAAACATAATGAAAAGCTGCCCATGTTATATAAGGGAAGCTAAGTCACAACTCTTTTGAATTGCAAAGTTAAGTACTCGGGGCTAGACTCTTCTCCAACATTATTCTATGGAGGAATCCACTTAGGAGGATGTAATGCTCTCAGGTCCTTTTTAATTCTGGTCAGACATGCATTTGTGGTTTATGGGTTTAAACTACAGTTGTAACCATGGTGTTACTAACGCTCGCAGTCCTCATCTGTCCGTATTCCATGCAAGTCACTGGAGGCCGGAGAGCAAGTTCTGTGACAATGTTTCCACTACCACTCCAGCATTTTAAGTGCAGCATAGAAATATGGTAACAGGTATTCTCCCCCTCCGCAAGAACTGTGCACCTTATGATGTTTTCAACAACACTAAAGCATACCCATGTCCATGGTTTGGAGGGAAAACTTTAAAGCAAATAGCACCCTCAGTGATCAGCAGTGTTCCTTTTTAAACCATGTTTTCACTAATAGATTAAAAGAGAGATGAATAAACTAAGTCTAAACAAACAGTGCATGTCAGGGGAATCGAGCTCTGCTGAAATTCAATGGATAACACTGGAATTTTTGCTGACAATTGTTCTGCTGAAATTCAATGGATAACACTTGAATTTTTGCTGACAATTCAACTCTAAAGAATTGGAGTTCAATAAATGTGTAGGAAATAGCTGAGTCAGCCCTGGGAAAAATGGTGAGGAGGGCAGAGTTTGTCTTTGGTGTGGCCCCGATCCCTGCCTTCTATCCTTTGGATGCTTAGGGTCCTACAGAAGCAGGCCCATTACATTGAAGTGGGTGTTCAGTGGTTCCTAATCACTGACCCAGGATTACTGAGGAGCTTGGTAAAATTGGATTTCTGGATCACATTCTAGACCTGACTTGGAGTCTCGAGAGTTGAGAAGCTCCCTGTGCTTCCTAAGGAAGTGTGATGCTCAGCTGGCTCTTGGGACCACTGGTGAAGTGAGTGTGTTGAGAGCACGAGCATTGCAGTTGGCCTGCAAGGCAATCTTGGGCAAAGTTGTTGTTATGAACTGAATGTATGTGTCTCCTAAAACTCATATATTGAAGCCTCGACCTCTAAGGTGATAGTATTGGGGGTAAAGTTTTTGGGAAGTAATTAGGTTTGGATTAGATCACAACAGTGGGACCCTCATGATGGGATTAGCGAGTGTCCTTATAAGAGGAAGAAGAAGAAGAAGACACAGGAGAGCTCTCCAGGGTTTATTTTTAGAGCAAGAGAGCACCTCCCACAGAGCCCAGCTAACGAGAGACCTCAATAAACAGTAGACGTTCTCTTTTAAGAAGCAGTATCACAAACCTAAAATAGCAAATATAGTGCTTTTTATATGGTCTGTGCTCACTAAATTACATTTATCATTAATACTATTGTATTCTTACATGTATATATAATAATTTATATTATAAAATTTATGTTGACATTGTTTTTTTTTTTTTTTATTATACTTTAGGGTTTTAGGGTACATGTGCACAATGTGCAGGTTTGTTACATATGTATCCATGTGCCATGTTGATTTCCTGCACCCATTAACTCGTCATTTAGCATTAGGTGTATCTCCTAATGCTGTCCCTCCCCCCTCCCCCCACCCCACAACAGTCCCCGGAGTGTGATGTTCCCCTTCCTGTGTCCATGAGTTCTCATTGTTCAATTCCCACCTATGAGTGAGAACATGCGGTGTTTGGTTTTTTGTCCTTGCGATAGTTTACTGAGAATGATGTTTTCCAGTTTCATCCATGTCCCTACAAAGGACACGAACTCATCATTTTTTATGGCTGCATAGTATTCCATGGTGTATATGTGCCACATTTTCTTAATCCAGTCTATCGTTGTTGGACATTTGGGTTGGTTCCAACTCTTTGCTATTGTGAATAGTGCCGCAATAAACATACGTGTGCATGTGTCTTTATAGCAGCATGATTTATAGTCCTTTGGGTATATACCCAGTAATGGGATGGCTGGGTCAAATGGTATTTCTAGTTCGAGATCCCTGAGGAATCGCCACACTGACTTCCACAATGGTTGAACTAGTTTACAGTCCCACCAACAGTGTAAAAGTGTTCCTATTTCTCCACATCCTCTCCAGCACCTGTTGTTTCCTGATTTTTTAATGATGGCCATTCTAACTGGTGTCAGATGGTATCTCACTGTGGTTTTGATTTGCATTTCTCTGATGGCCAGTGATGATGAGCATTTCTTCATGTGTTTTTCGGCTGCATAAATGTCTTCTTTTGAGAAGTGTCTGTTCATGTCCTCTGCCCACTTTTTGATGGGGTTGTTTGTTTTTTTCTTGTAAATTTGTTTGAGTTCATTGTAGATTCTGGATATTAGCCCTTTGTCAGATGAGTAGGTTGCAAAAATTTTCTCCCATTCTGTAGGTTGCCTGTTCACTCTGATGATAGTTTCTTTTGCTGTGCAGAAGCTCTTTAGTTTAATGAGATCCCATTTGTCGATTTTGGCTTTTGTTGCCATTGCTTTTGGTGTTTTAGACATGAAGTCCTTGCCCACGCCTATGTCTTGAATGGTATTGCCTAGGTTTTCTTGTAGGATTTTAATGGTTTTAGGTCTAACATATAAGTCTTTAATCCATCTTGAATTAATTTTTGTATAAGGTGTAAGGAAGGGATCCAGTTTCAGCTTTCTACATATGGCTAGCCAGTTTTCCCAGCACCATTTATTAAATAGGGAATCCTTTCCCCATTTCTTGTTTTTGTCAGGTTTGTCAAAGATCAGATAGTTGTAGCTATGCGGCGTCATTTCTGAGGGCTCTGTTCTGTTCCATTGATCTATGTCTCTGTTGTGGTACCAGTACCATGCTGTTTTGGTTACTGTAGCCTTGTAGTATAGTTTAAAGTCAGGTAGCGTGATGCCTCCAGCTTTGTTCTTTTGGCTTAGGATTGACTTGGTGATGCGGGCTCTTTTTTGGTTCCATATGAACTTTAAAGGTCATTTATAGATTCAATGCCATCCCCATCAAGCTACCAATGACTTTCTTCACAGAATTGGACATTGTTATATTTATATATTTATTTAATATGCCAAAAGTGAAATCAAATCAAGTTAAAATTTTTAAAAGTTTGTTATGCATACAAATGAACAGTTTAAGAACGGGGAGACTTTGAACCAAAAGTGGCAAGAAGCCTGGCTTGCAGTAGTTACAGCATGGCCTATAAAGCATAAAGGAGGAAGTATTTTGGACTTCTTTGTGATTCGTTCTTATATATTAACATTCTTTTAAAGGCAAATAGGGCAGTTTAAGCTGATTTGTCCATAGGTGACTGGTTTAATTTCACTGAATTATGCCAACAAGGATAAAAAGCTCACATTTTGTGTTTTGCTTCTAATTAAAACTAGTGTTTTTGGGAAATCACGATGACTGAAGTTTTGGCTACGTGGCCATGAGTGGTTGGCCTTGGGATATCAAAACTATGGCCTCTGTTATTATTATTATTATTTAGAATATTTGAGTCACTAGTACTGTCTCATTGATTCCTTGGAACAATTTTTAGAGACAGGATCAGCAGGGGTTATCGTTCTCATTTTATAAATGAAGAAACTCGGTCTCAAACTGGAGCTGCCCAGGACTCCAGCACCAGTAAGTGGCTCCAGCTTCTATTCCATGCACCTTCCCCTCCAAGTCATGACACAGATGACGTACTGGGCTCAACTCTCACAATCATCTTGAGAGACAGCCACTGCTAGTACCATTTCACAGACCCAGAAACGGAGGCAGAGCAGTTCATGACTGTCACTTGGGCTGCCATAACAAAATACCCTAGGGTAGGTGGGTTAAACAACAGACATTTATTTCTCACAGTTCTGGAGGCTGGGAAGTCCAAGATAAAGGTGCTGGTAGATTAGGTGTCTGGCAAGGGCCTTCTTCCTGGATTGTTCACGGCCACCTTCATCCTGTGTGCTCACGTGGCCTTTCCTTGGTGTCTGGACATGAAGAGAGGAAAGCGCTTACTATGAGGCAGGCCCAGTTCTAAGGGCTTTACATATATGTGTTACTTTAGTCATCGCAATTACCGAAGTGTCCTTACTATAACTGCCATTTTACAGATGAGAAAAACGAGACCTAGAAAAGTTAAATAACATACCTTACGTCACACATTACGTGCTGGAACTGTGATTAGAACGTAGGCATTCTAGCTCTATAATTAGTTCTAATCCACCATTCTAAACTCTATTTATGATAGGTTTTTTTTTTTGTTTTTTTGGAGATAGTCTCACTCTGTCACCCAGGCTGGCGTGCAGTGGTGCAATCTTGGCTCACTGCAACTTCTGCCTCCTAGGTTCAAGCAATTCTCCTGCCTCAGCCTCCTGAGTAGCTAGGATTACAGGTGCCTGCCACAAAGCCCAGCTAATTTTTGTATTTTTAGTAGAGATGGGGTTTCACCATGTTGGCCAGACCGGTCTCGAACTCCTGACCTCAAGTGATTTGCCTGTCTTGGCCTTGCAAAGTGCTGGGATGATATGAAAATTTAAAAATAACATAATGCCTGATAAATACTTGTAAGATAAATGACTTAAACTTCCTTAGAACTTTGTGTCTTCTGGGGACAGCACCCTCAGACCCAGATAACGGCCTGGCCTCCCTTTCTCACTTTTCTTAGCGGATCCTAGGTAGAATACTGTGCTTGACTGTGGGTAAGGTTTCGACTGGCAGATGACATTTCCCCTTCTCTCCATTTTTCTCCCTATATTCCTCCCTCCTTTTTTCCTCCAAAGTTATTTACAGAGTACGTGCTCTATGTCAGGCATCATGCTAAGCTCTGAATGTTCAGCAGTAAACAAGATCACATGGGTTTTGCCTTTGGAAAACTAATGTTCTAGTGAGGAAGAGAGGAGCGTAATACGTAATCGACAAATATGTGAGATAAGCACAAGGCCTGGGAAATGCAGGATGTGTCTTGGAGTGCAGGCTGGGCGTCCTAAGGGTCGGGAAGATGACCTTGAGGAAGTGCCATCTAGATGGAGACTGGAAGTGTGTGCTAGCCAGGTGATGGGCTTGTGGGTGAAGTCTTAGGAGACAATGTTTCAGGCACAGGAAATAGTATGGGCAAAGGCCTAGAGGCAAGATAGAGAGTGGCTTATTGTAGAAACTGACAGACATGTTCTATGCCTAAGGGTTAATATTTCCAAAGAGGTGACTGGAGAGAGGTGAGAAGGGAGAAGTTAAGGAGAGATGAGATTGTAAAGAGTTTATGGTAGAGGTGATAAAGGGTTTGAACTTCACGCTCAGAGCAACAGGGAGCTATTAAGGGTTTTCAGCAGGGGTGTGGCAGGGTGAGGTTCACATTTTGGAAAGACCACTCTGGTGACAGTCTACAATAATAATTGGAAGGCAGTAAGGATGGAGGCAGAGAGAGGCATAAGGAAGTTTCTGCAGTCACCAGATGGCAGATGGCTGTAGCCTGGACCAGGGTGGGCCTATGGGATGAAGAGATATTTAGGAGGGATGGTCAACAAGATTCAGTGGTGACTGGATGGGAAGGGTGACTGGTATCCCTCAGGAAACACTCTTTAGGAGGAGCATTAAGAAAATTGAGCACATTTAGTCTGAAGAGGTAGAGGGAAGGGAAAACATGAGAGAGATTTTCAAATATTTAGTGCAGCATAGCTGTTAAAATGTTTTGATGAGTTTTATTGTCTCCATTTGAAAAAGTGACCAGCTAAGAGTACAACAATTAAAACATTATGTTGACAAAATATAGTAAGTAAAGACATTCTATGAAATACATGCCTTGCATCGTGGAGTTTGAAGAGGCCTGGGAGTGTTTATCAGCCCAATTATTCTCCACCACAACCTCGAGGTGAGAAAGAGTTAGGAGAGCAGCTGAGCTCCACCTATTCAATGTTTCTGTCGGGCACAGAGGGGTGCAGAGTATATGCTTCTAGACTGAACAGAAGTGAATGCATGGCTTCAGATAGTAGGATTAAAATTATTATACAAGGAGGCAGACGTCAGCAAGGCCCAAAGAACTTCTGACGATTGTCTGGCAACTGTTTTAATAAGGTGTGCTCCTTACTTGTGGATATGTTCAAGCGGATCTAGCCATGTATCTGTGATGTAGGGGTTTCCTGTTGAGGGCCAAGTCACAGGATCTCTAGGATCCCTTGGGATTGTCCATAAATAAAGGATTCTAAGGAATTCCATTCCTTACTCCCCAGGTCAAGCATCTGTTTCTCACTCGTGGCTATACTATCCCAAGCCAGTATGAAGGGCATAAGATTATTATTATAGGAGCTTTGAGAGTGTTTCCAAAGAGTATCATTGCTTCTGTCATTCTGGAATTTGCCATCTTATCACTGCATTACCCTGCAGTCTCTAGATATGTTTTTACTTTTCTAAAAAAAAGTGGAATGAGAATTCACATTTTATCAAGTGAAAGCTACCTCACTATGTTTTTCTTTTTTCAGAGAAATTTGTTTTATAATTCAATGCATGATTACAATTTGGGGAAAAAATAAGAAAATTTCAGAGGAAAATATTATATCAATCCTGCCTCTAGCTAGACTACCTAACAATAAAGAGGCAGAGAATTAATCTGATGTGTGGCTCAAAGTGAGCGTGAGTTATATGTGTTGTTTACAATTCCTTTTGAGAGCACTTACATGCTCTTTATAATAAGAACAAATGGCTACTAAGGACCCTCCTAAAGCTGTCAAATTCATTTTACTTATGTCCAAGTTTTTACTTAAGTTTGCTAAGTAAGTAGAAGCCAGTTGGCCCATGTGCACCTCCCTTCCTCAGGGTTATGCTTTTAAAAGCATTTTCAACAGGAAATAAGTTTCATTAGTGCTTGGAAAATAAATTGGTGAGGTGACAGATTCTGTGATTTGACAGAAGCTCAATTATAATTGTATAACATAATATAGCAAGTGCAGATGAAATCCTATTAAGGTCTGGAAATCTAATATCTCATCTCTATGACTTTTAATTGATCTTTACACTTATTATCATTGCAGTCAAATATTTGAGCTGATTCCAGTACACATAAATAAATGTAAGCACATTAACTCTGTTAATAATTTTAACAAGTAATCTGTATTTCCCCTTAGATGGTCTCCAGTTTTGCCTTGGTATAATTAAAGATATCATCAGTGATAAGCCTCATGTGTTATTTAAAGTATGCGTGCATTGAAGTCTTGCTTTTATCATTAACTACATCGTGATGTAAGCTGCGCAGCCACCATTAAAAAAATTAGACCTCTTTCTCTGAAGCAAACTTGGATGGGGAAGGAGGCCCCGTGGGGAGATGTAGAAACTCTGAGTTCTAGCTTTGACTTTACCACTGAAATAAGCCAAGTAATGTCCTTCTTTCTAATCTTATTTCGACACTTCCAGTAGTGCTGACATTCTGATTTCTGTGAGGAAGATACTAGCTCCCTCCTTTGCTAATAACTGTCAGTTGGATAGAAAAACTGTTGCCTTCATGTTCATTTTTGCTCAAGTTTCATGCAATGGGATAGTGTAAGCCCAGATATGTGTGGGGAGCAAGTGGTAAGGGAATGTGTTTGTCTAGCTCATTGTTACATCTGCAACATCAAACCCAGTGCCTGGCATGTGCTTAAATTATGTTTGTTGAATGACTGAGTGAATGAATAAATGAATTCTAGTCATGCCTTCCTGTGGACAGGATTGAAGGATTGGCAGGGCTCCCCCTTCAATATCCCTTGTGGTATTACACTTAGGCTAGATGAAAACAATGTTAAGTTACCCCGGAAGTACACCTTCAATGGCATGACACCAAATGCCTTCTTTCATCCTTAATGAAATGAAAGCAAATCAGAGCAAACCACTCCCTCCCAGACTGCCCCTTATACCTGCTTATTAAGGAGAGCACAGTGTGTATATGCTCCTGTTAGTCAAAAGCAGGCAGAGACTTAATTTGTTAGTTTCTAGCTCACTTAAAGGGGGAACTATTTGTGTGTCAGAGAAATATGACATTTGAGAATGTTCTTTGGGTACTCAGAGAACATTAAAATCTCAACCATGCTGTAAACAAAAACAACTTTTAATACCAGCTATGACTAATCCGGCGTTTTTGTTCATTAGGTAGAACAAACATTCTGATTTACAATCAAATATCTAAAATTACCATGAAAGCCTAAGAGAAATCCTCCCTGGCATGAGATCTTATCTCGGCACATGGAATAGACAAGATTTATTCCTTGATAGACCGTTCTCCATGCACAAGTGATCTTAGTAAAGTCTTTTCAGTGACTCTTAGCAAATGGGTGGCTTATGCTGGGGGTTATCTGTTTAAGTTCATCACTTTCTGAAATCGTCTTTGCATATATTAGCATGTTGGTTCATTTTTATTTCACCAATTATTTGTTTCTTTTAATGGGGGATACTCTGCTCCTCATTTCCTCTGATTGCTTTAGAAACGAAGTGCCCTTTTCTTCTTTATGTCCTTTGAAAATGAATAAAATTTCCTGTACATTAAAAAAAAAAGTAGCAGAGAGCTGATAGCATGCCTTCATTAAGGGCAAAAGGCCTATGGAAAAATTATTAGTGCTTTTCCTCCTGCATTAAAGACTTCTAGAAAGAAGATGGGGAGAAGTTGTTTGAGAGTATTAGAGATTCTTAAGGTGAATGAAATCAACTTCAAGGTGACACCCACTTCTCTCTCAGTTTAGTGACCTTTTGCTTGGTTTTTCTTGTTCGCACAAGCAAAGGCTTTTGACATATTCCCCAAGACCCTTAATTCCTCTCTATTTGGCACATTACCAGCACCATTAAAAAGAGAGAAAGAGAGAAGCTCTCATTTTATCTTTGAGCTGCTTAAATATTTATGTTCTAATTTGTTATTGACTTCATGTGAAGTTTTATCAAAATATAGATAGAAAAGTTTAAAGATTGCTCCTGGGAGAGCACTTAATCCATTTAAAAATAAATTTCTAATGGCCAGATTTTCTAGGCTTAAAACATGAAGCTATGAAGGAAAGCAAAACCAAATAGGCCCAGCTTATAGGCTGACATTTATAGACAAGGATAAAGGAAACTCGGTAATGAAAATGCTAATCAAATATCATTGTGAATGCTCATTTTAAAAAATGTTTGATGGAAGCCTTTACTAGATCTCTGTTTTAATTACGTTTCATTTGCAAAAAATGAAACGTAATTAAAAAACACCCTAGGGTAAACTTTTGAGGATAGGCCTTTGTTGTACTTTACCTCCTATTTCTATCTCTTGTATACTTACGTTTTCATAGCCATCGAATATGTTAATTCTTTCAGAAATATCTACAGGTTTAATGCAGGGAGTGAGCAATACGAATAGCAAAGGACTAAATGTCTAATGGTGAAATTTCAGAGCACGAGAAGAAGGACTGATTTATTATTTATTTATTTATTTATGAAAGAGTCTCACTCTGTCACCCAGGCTGGAGTGCAGTGGTGTGATCTCGGCTCACTGCAACCTCTGCCTCCCAGGTTTAAGTGATTCTCCTGCCTCAGCCTCCTGAGTAGCTGGGATTACAGGCGTGGGCCACCAGGCCCAGCTAAATTTTGTATTTTTGATAGAGACAGAGTTTCATTATGTTGTCTAGGCTGGTCTTGAACTCCTGACTTTAAGTCATACACTGGCCTTGGCCTCCCAAAGTGCTGGGATTATAGATGTGAGCCACCGCGCCCGGCCAGGAAGGATAAATTTAACCAGATCATATACATACATTTTCTTTCAAATCTAGCAATATGGGCACTACTTCCTTGATCTGTGCTTGAAGATAGATAAACTATCTTTCTCTGTTATGTACCTCCTGTCACTACTACCTTTATGACCTAACTAACATCCTCCTAACTGGAGACTTTGCTGGCGTTATGTTTGCGACCAGAGTTCTTACAGCAATGAGTTACCTGTTGGAAAGAGAAAGAACCTTCTCTCATGGAGGAGATTGTAGGTGCCTCAAAATTGTAACCCACTAGGATTTATTTTGTGGGTAAAAAGTAGTCTATATTTTAATTATTTTGAATAGACTAGATACTGCCTTGTGTATTTTGATTGCTAGGAGTTTTTCTTATTTGCTGAAATCAGAGTATCCCACATTTTAAGCCTCAGATCAGGCCCAGTTCACAGACAATTTTCATGGGTGCTTAAACATAAGCTTGAAAGAAAGTAAGAAGAAAAGAAAGAAAGAAGAAAGAAGGAAGGTAGGAAGGAAAGGAGGAAGGGAGGAAGGGAGGGAGGGAGGGAGGGAGGGAAAGGAGCTGTGTGTACCCCTAGATTCTTATCTTGCCTCCTGGAAGTGGATATAGCCTCTCAGGGAATAGACAAGGCTCTTGCTAAAGAGACAGAGGCAGAAAACAAACTGTCATGACTTCTTCATGGAATGCGTGCCCACTCCCTTCATTATCCACCAGGCCCTGGCTCAGAGCTAGATCTGCTTCAGTCAAAAAGACAGGCGTAGCTCCTGTACTTAAAGATGTCTCACCTTTTGACACACCCCTTCTACAAGTTATGCCTTCCTGAACTAAGTACAAATGGGAGGATTTTCCACAAAGAATAGGAGATGGCTTCCAGACTGTGGGCTGTGGGTGATCAGAGCTTCTAGAGTCCCTCCAGCTTCACTGTGAGTGATTTAATGGTGTGGTAGTGATGATTGTTTGCCTGTTGAGAGTGGACACCACTGGGTATTGGTAAGTCCTGAGAAGAGACTTTCTAAGCCTCTTGTACACCTGCATGCAACCTCATCTAATATCCAAGTTCTGGTGTAATTTCTTACTACCCTACCAGGGCCATGTCTGATAGTCATGTCAGGCATGAGACATGAAATGTATTAGGGTTCTCCAAAGAAACAGATCCAATAGGAGATACACATGCATATGCACACACACACATATGCACACGTGCATGCACACACACAAACAAGAATTGGTTCATGCAATTATTAAGCCTGAGAAGTCCTATGATTTGTCACCTGCCATCTGCAAGCTGGAGACTCAGGAGAGCTGGCAGTGTAGTTCAAAGGCCTGAGAGGTGAAGGGCTGATGGTATAGATTTCAGTCTGAGTCTAAAGGCTTGAGAACCAGAAAAATGGAGAGCAGAAGAAGAGCCATGTCCCAGCTCAACAGTCGGTTAGAGAGACAGAAAGGGAGAGAGAGAACCCAATCTTACTCCACTTTTTGTTCTGTTCAAGCCATCAGTGAATTGGATGATGGCCATCCATACTGGGGAGGGCCATCTGCTTTACTCAGTCTACCAATTCTAATGCCAATCTCTCATGGAAATACTCTTACAGACATATCCAGAAATAATGTTTATCAGATATCTGGGCATCTCATGGCCCAGTCAAGGTGATATGTAAGTTAGCCATCACATGCAGTTACTTTGAAACTGTGCATGGCTACTGATTGTGGCCTTGGAGAGACTGAGTATGGCAGGTCTGGCCCAGGCCACATGCAGCTTTCAAAACTTCCATCTAGGGGGAAGATAAGGCCACTATGTTGCATGTCTCCAGGAAGTACCAAAGTGAAGGGTACCTCCTGGTGACTGGCAATGCTCAGTTTGCACAGCCATATGTAGTGACAGATGTTGCCATCAGAATTGTGCCAAAGGAAGATCACAACAGAAATAGATGATGCTGAATAGATACATTAAAAAAGAACAGCAAAGTGTGGTGGCTCACACCTGTAATCCCAGCATTTTGAGAAGTTGAGGTGGGAGGATCATTTGCCAGGAATTCAAGGCTAGCCTGGGCAACACAGTGAAACGTCATGTCTACAAAGAATTTAAAAAAAAAGAAAAGTCAGGCATGGTGGTACATACCTATATTCCCAGCTACTTGAGAGGATGAGGTGGGAGGATTGCTTGAGCCCAGGAAGTTGAGGTTGCAGTGAGCCAAGATCATCACACCACTGCACTCCAGCCTGGGTGACAGAGCAAGACCCTGCTTAAAAAAAAAAAAAGAAAAGAAAAAGAAAAGGAAGGACGTTGGAAATACGTTACTTAGCAATATGGAGGCAAATACCTAAAAAAGTAGCTAAGAGTCTGAAAAGGTTGCTTCTAGAAAGCGGGACTGGGTTGGGAGGTGGGTTGAGGGAAAGGCCATGTTCATTTGTCATTTTAAGCCTTGTGTTGTTACTTGATTTTTATAAGTCAAATGTATGTGCATACACAAACAATTCTATAGACATATATAGGCATGCATATATGTCTATGGATGTACATGCATGGATGTGTGCATGTGTGCATGTATATATGAACATGCTGATATGGTTTGGCTGTGTCCCCACCCAAATCTCATCTTCAGTTGTAACTCCCACAATTCCTACGTGTCATGGGAGGAACCTGGTGGGAGGTGATTGGATTATGAGGGTGGGTCTTTCCTGTGCTGTTCTCATGATAGTAAATAAGTCTCACAAGATCTGATGGTTTTAAAAATGGGAGTTTCCCTGCACAAGCTCTCTCTTTGCCTACCAGCATCCATGTAAGATGGGACTTGCTCCTCCTTGCCTTCCGCCATGAGGGAGGCCTCATGGTTGTGAGGCCTCCCCCGCTACGTGGAACTGTAAGCCCATTAAACCTCTTTTTTTCCCCAGTCTCAGGTATGCCTTTATCAGTAGCATGAAAACAGACTAATACACATGTGCATGTGAGTGCGCGCTAACACACACACACACACACACACACACACGCTTCTTAAAGAATGAGGGGAAAATAACCCTGGGAACTGTGGATCTGCACTGGAACAGGGAGACCAGTTAACAAACAACTGGTGACCCTTGCAATGATTTGGCACTAGAGAAGACTCAGGCCTGAACCTAGTAAGTGTCACTGGGAATAGAATCTGGTGATCTGAGAGATGCTACAGAGGTGGAAGAAGCAAGCCTTGGTGCTCACAAACACAGTCTGAGTGATGCCCTAAGCCCTCACATACCTTCTCTACCTGACCCTCTCTCCATCTCTCTCCCCTTCAGTGAGAAGAGGTGAGTTGGAACAGGGGAAAAGAGAAGGAAGGCGGGCAGTGGGAAAGGAACCAAGACCCACAGTTCATGCTGCTGGGACAGGGTACTTATTTCTCCCCTTTCTGTGGGTGCAAAATATCTTCCCCATTCTGGAGCAGAAATGTATGATTCACAACTGTTTTTATCTTATCTATTTTGTACCCTTTCCCCAAGTATACAGATGTGTACAATGATTTGGGTGTGTATGTTGGCTTTCTTTAACGTTTCTTCACTTTTATTTCCTCCATTGTCCTATTTATTAAAAATTATTTTACACTCATATAGAAGTGGAGTCTTGCTATGTAGACCAGGGTGGTCTTGAACTCCTAGCCTTAAGTAGTCCTCCCACCTTGGCCTTCTGAAGTGCTGGAATTACAGGCATGAGCCACTGTGCCTGTCTTAATGTAATGTATATTTGTTGTATATATGTGTATGTTTGTGTGTTTGGGAAGGAGAGGTGGGTGGGGAGAGGATGAGTTGTTTAGGGGACCTGAGCTTCATAACAAAACATTTTTATTCCATTGAATAAAGGATATCTGTATTCTTTATTCTATCTATCTATCTATCTATCTATCTATCTATCTATCTATCTATCATCTATCTATCTATCTATCTATCTATCTATCTATCTATCTATCTATCTACCTTCCTTCCTTCTATTTATCTATCCATTTACGTTTTCTGCCGAGATATTGTCTGTATTACTGGCTCACCATTAGTTTCTTTGGGGGAACTCTGTGTTGAAGTCCCCAAATCTGACCCATATCAGTTTCCAGTGGAGCAAGAATCAGTTCTGATGACCTTGTTCTGTCAAATATTAATTGAGAGCTGCTGAGCCAGATATTGTGACAGCTCTCTAAATACTCATTCCAACCTCTTTTCCCTTGTTCCTTTCATAGAAGTTGCAAAGATCACATTTTCAGACTGCCTAGATGCTATGGGTGTCCATGAAATATCATGTAGACCAAGGAAACATGAATAGGAAGCCTTTCTTGAGACTTCTGAGAAGGCCTTTGCTTTTATGATACAACGGACAACTCCATGCCTTTATTCTACAGTCTTTCTTACCTTTTTCTGCCTAGAATAAAGATATGATGGCTGGAGCTTTAGCCGCCAAGACATGATCATGCAGTAAAGCCAAGAGAATTAGACACCATGGCTCTAATATCCATCACCCAAAAAATCAACACTGGCAACTACCTCTCAGAACTTGTGTTTAAATTCTGTCACTTGGGTTATCTAAGTCTTGCAATGGAATGGAACCCCTGAATAGTATAGGCAGACTTAGGGAAAATAGTGGAAACAGAACATGATTGAGTGTCGGGCTCATGGTTTTGTGGGCAGAGCAACTCTATAGGAGTTGAAGACTTTAAGCTGTGTTCTTCACAGTGATACCTTAAGAGTTCAGCGCTCATTTCCTGCCTGAGGAACCTGGAGCATAGAGATTTTATGAAACATGCCTCTGGCTATTAATGCAGAATCACTGGCAACTCTAGTGTTAATCCTGCAGGCTGGAGATAAATTATGTTCTGTCTCCACCAGACCGAATACTTACTAAAACAGCATTAATACCTATTTATATTTTTCTATCAATATTTCATAAATTTGAAGAGAAACAGCTTGAAATAATTCAGATTATTTTTTTCTGTGTGTATGCTTTCAGAAGCATCAATTATTGTGGGTACACCTTCAGCATAGCCTAAAGCTGCAATACATTCTCTAATTCTAACTTGGAAGATTTTAGAAATGCTAATAGTGAGATGCCTATGAATTATTACTCTTGATTTAACAGAGCATACTCCCCTCAAAAATAAACAAAATCTTTATTCAATTTAAGAATGGGTGATAACCTTTTGGCTTGGGTTGGGGAAGGTGTGAGTGGGAGTTACGGGGGTGGGTAGGTGGACTTACTGTTTTAAATTTGAATTCTCACTGAATAAACCATATCAATAGGTGAAAAAAGACCTTCAGTACAATTTCTTTACATTTTTCTAAATATTTTACATTTTCTAACTCATCTGATTCTTACAAAAATATTATTTGGCAAGAAGTTTGATTATAACTATTCCCATTTGACAGATGGGAAACCAAGTCATAAAGTATTTTTTTTCGATAGGCTTGGGTGTGGCTTCCAAACGTTTTGGGAAGATAAAACTCCATTCAAAATTGGTGCAAAAATGGAAATCCACTTGTGTGTCTGCTACCTTGCTGTCCTTTAAGGTTGGGAATAAAAAAAATAACTTGACCAACTGCCCTTTATTCCAGTCTTAATAATAAAAATATCTAAAGAATGGAAATGCACTTAGCCCTTTATATCTGTGGAGTCTGCATCCAAGGATTCAAACAACTATGGATCAAAAATATTAAGAATAACAATACAATAAAAAATAATACAAAGAAAAATAATATAACAACTATTTACATACCATTTACATTGTATTAGGTATTATAAGTAATCTAGAGAAGATTTAAAGTTTGTGGGAGGATATGCATAGATTGTATGCAAATACTATGCCATCTTATATAGAAGACTTAAGCATCCACAATTTCAGTGTCCACGGGTGTTCTGGAACAAATCTCCCATGAATACGAGGGATGGTTGTGTTTGGGAATCTATTTATATTTCATCCACATTGAGCTGGGAGAGGTAAGGAAGGGAATGAAGAAAGGAGGGAGAAAGATGGGTTGTAGCAAGTATTGAGCAGCTGTTTTGGGCTGTGAGGGTGTGGGAGCTACAATCAATGTACATCATCTCAGCGACTCTGTGAAAGAACTTTGGGAGCGGTGCATTATCTACACCTTACGGGTGGAGAGATAGGTTCAGAGAAGTTAAGTTACTTGCCCGAGGTCATATAGCTAGTGTATCATGGAAGAGTGATCACACCGGGGAATATGTTTTCAGGGGCTGTGATCTTGCCTATATACTATGGCTGAAAGAAGAGTTTGGTTTAAGTGATAATGTAAAAGGGCTAGGAAACAGATTTGTGTGAAAAATCAAAGTTCTGCCTTCCCAGTAGCTACCAAAAGACAGATTAGAACCATAGTGTTTTACCTTGAACAACTACATTTGAATCCTTTGCATTTCTTAGCATTTATGTATTTACAGTTACATTTCTGTTATTTTTTAACTCACTTTCATGTTATCTTGTGATTATTCATGTAGTCTTGCAAGAAACTCTAAATTGTTTTTAGAAGGTGAGAGTATAAAGAAATAGTTTATATTTTACTAATATGAAAATAGATTATTTGATAATATAATAAGTGAATTCACTTATGGAGGAGGTGTGGAATTGCTATATATAGCTTATTAAAACAATTGCTGTCACTAGTTGCATGACTGTAGAGAAAACTCTAATTAGTTATAAATGAGTGTCTGCTGTTAATATCCAGGTGAAGAAATCAGGAAACCCTCAGCTACATCTGTCTCTACTCCAACATGGTCCAGATCCAATTTTTCAAGAATTTTTCTTGTTTGCTGATCTTCTTTTGTGTCTCATATTTCTCTACTCTAAGGTTTAATTTTATATGTCATGACTTTTATATCTGTAACTAGATTATTAAAGAGCCTTACCTTGGAAGGGTATAAACATAAAATGTTTTAAAAATTTGCCTGGGCATGATGGCACATGCCTGTAATCCCAGCACTTTGGGAAGCTGAGGTGGGTGGATCATCTGAGGTTAGGAGTTCAAGACCAGCCTGGCCAACATGGTGAAAACTCTTCTCTACTAAAAAATACAAAAATTGGCCGGGTGTGGTGGTGCACACCTGTAATCCCAGCTACTTGGGAAGCTGAGGCAGGAGAATCGCTTGAACCCAGGAGGCAGAGGTTGCAGTGAGCCGAGATCACATCACTGCATTCCAGCCTGGGAGACAGAGCAAGATTCTGTCTCAAAAAAAAAAAAAAAAAAAAAAAGTTTTAAAAATTTTGTCCCAATTACAACCCCAAATGGGCTATAGTGAAACTTATTTTTTAGTTCCTTAAAAATTAGTATATATTGAACTATTCTAATTATTTTTTCTGTATTTATATTGTTAATAATCACAAAAACTTTATGATAGAAATATTCTTATTAACCACATTTGACAGAGGAAGACACTGGGGCACAAGAGGTTTCTTAGCCTGTGAGGGTGAAAAGCTGGAGTGCACCCAGGGCATGCTATGTAACAATTCCTTTTATTGCTATAGCCGTGTCTGCTGATATTCTATCACCTTCAGGGTATTTTCAGTTGTTAAAAGTAAAGTTTGGTTTAAAATTCCAATCTCAAACTTGATTTAAAAATGCTTTTAACAGATTTATAGAGACATAATTCACATAGCATACAATTCATCTGTTGAAAATATGCACTTCAATGGTTTTTAGTGTATTCATAGAATTGTGTCACAATCATCACAATCTTATTTCAGCATGTTTCATCATTCTAAAAAGAAACGCTGTACCCATTAACAGTCATTCCTTAGTCTCCCAAGCACTAAGCAACCACTAATCTACTTTCTGTCTCTATTGATTTGATTATTCTGTACATTTTAAATACATGGAATAATAGAAAATGTGTTTTTTTGGTGGCTTCTTTCACTAAACATGTTTTCAGAGTTCATCCAGGTTGTAGCATGCATCAGTACTTCATTTCTTCTCATTGCCAAATAAAAATCCATGTATGAATACACTACATTTTATCTTTTTCATTTTTCAGTTGATGGACATTTGAGTTGTTTGCTATGAATATTCATGGACAAGTGTTTGTGTGGATGTATGTTTTCGTTTCTCTTGGATATATACCTAAAAGAATTGTGGTGTCAAATGGTATCATACTCCAAAGTGGCTGCACCATTTTATATTATCATCAGCAGTGTATGAAGCTTCTGACTTCTCCACATCCTTGCTAACTCTTGTGGTGTTCTTTGTCTTCTTAGTGGATGTGAAGTGGTATGTCATTGTGGTTTTGATTTGCATTTCCCTGATGTTTAATGGAGCCGAACATCTTTTCATGTGCTTGTTAGCCATCTACGTTTCTCCTTTAGAATCTTTGTCCATTTAAAAACATGTTTTTATTATTGAGTTGTAAGTGTTCTTTATATATTCTGAATACAAGTCCCTTATCAGGTATATATATATATATATATATATATATATAGTTTGCAAATATTATCTTCTGTCAGTTGTCTTTTCATTTTCTTGATGGTTTATTTTTCTTTTTGAGACAGGGTCTCATTTTTTCACCTAGGCTGGAGTGCAGTGTGCAGTGGCATGATCATAGCCCACTGCAGCCTTGAACTTCTGAGCTCAAGGGATCCTCTCATCTCAGTTTCCCAATTAGCTGGACTACTGGCATGGACCAGCATGCTCAGCTAATTTTTAAAACATTTTTTGTAGACATGAAGTCTTGTTATATTTTCCAGGCTGGTTTTGAACTCCTGGCCTCAAGTGATCCTCCTGCTTTGATCTCCCAACACTCTGGAATTACAGGTGCGAGCCACCGCGGTTGACCTTTCTTGAAGCACAAAAGTTTATTTAGATGAAGGCCACTTTGCTTTTTTATTTTGTTACTTGTGCTTTTGGTGTTTTATTTAAGAAATTTTGTCTAACCCAAGGTCATGAAAATTTACTCCTATTTTTTTTCTAAGAGTTCTACAGTTTCACCTCTTACATTTAGGTTTGTCACCAATAGTAATTTTTGTGTGTAGTATAAGCATGTGGTATGACTTGATTGTTTTGCATCTGGGTATCCAGTTGTTCTAGCACCATTTATTGAGAAGACTATTCTTTTCCCATTTATTTGTCTTGGCTTCCTTGTCAGAATCAGTAGATTATAAATTAAGGGTTTATTTCCATACTGTCGGTTCTATTCCACTGACCTCTATGTTCTTGTAAGAGTGCTACATCATTACAGCTTTGTAGTAGGTTTTAAAATTAGTAAGCATGAGTCTGCCAACTTTGTTCTTTTTCAAGATTGCTCTGGCTGTTCTGTGTCCCTTGTATTTTCATATGAATTTTAAGCTAAGCTTGTTCATTTCTGTAAAAAAGCCAGCTCAGATTTTCATAGAGATTGCACTCAATGTGTAGATTAGCTTTGGGAGTGTGGCTGTCTTAATTCTTCCAATCCATGAACATAGGATGTCTTTTCATCTATTTAGGTCTTCTTTTATTTCTTTCATGAACATAGGATATCTTTACCTTTATTTCAATTCTTCTTTTTATGTTTTGTAGTTTCCAGAGTGTAACTTTTGTGCTTCTTTTTTAAA
Organism: Hylobates moloch; assembly: GCF_009828535.3. NCBI lineage: Eukaryota > Metazoa > Chordata > Mammalia > Primates > Hylobatidae > Hylobates > Hylobates moloch. Next base: position 97,928,732 of record NW_026652287.1, on the reverse strand, counting down.
TTTATTAACAAAAAATGTTTTTAAACATTATTTTCAATGCTATTTTAAATGGAATTATTTTCTCAATTTTATTTTCAGATTGTTCATTACTTGCTTATTAAAATATAATTATTTTCTTTGTATGTTTATCTTGTGTCCTGAAACCTTACTTAACTCAGACATTAGTTGGAATCATTTTCTGGTGGATTTACTAAAATTTTCTAAATAAAAAGTCATGTCATCTGCAGATAGAGATATTTCTATTCCTTCCTTGCCAGTCTTGAAGCTTTTTATTTACTTCACTTGCCCAATTGCCCTGGTTAGAATTTCAGGTAAACTGTTTAGTAAAAGTGGTGAGTGTAGACATCTGTGTCTTATTTCTGTTCTTAGGAGGAAGGCATTTGGTCTTTCACATTAAGTGTATTAGCTTTGAGTGTTTTTCTGAAGTGTTTTGTTTTTAATCATGAAAAGATGTTGAATTTTGTCAAATTTTTTTTCTGTGTTTATTAGGATGATTATGTGGCTTTCCTTGTTCGTTTTATTTATAGGGTACATTATATTAAATAATTTTCTAATGTTAAAGTATCCTTGAATTCCCAAGACAAATCTCACTTGATTATGATGAATAATCCTTTTAATGTCTAGATGTGGTTTGCTAGTATTTTGTTGAGGACTTTTTCATCTGTGTTTATAAGAGCTATTTGTCTGCAGTTTTCTTTTCTTGTGATGTTTGTGTCTGGTTTCAGTATCAGGATATTATTGACCCCATAGAATAGAGTTAGAAAATGCTTTCTGCTATTCTATTTTTGGGAAAGAGTTTGTGGAGAATTGCTATTATTTCTTTTATTTATTTATTTATTTATTTATTTATTTATTTTTATTTATTTTTTCTTTTTTATTATACTTTAGGGTTTTAGGGTACATGTGCACAATGTGACAATGTGCAGGTTTGTTACATATGTATCCATGTGCCATGTTGATTTCCTGCACCCATTAACTCGTCCTTTAGCATTAGGTGTATCTCCTAATGCTGTCCCTCCCCCCTCCCCCCACCCCACAACAGTCCCCGGAGTGTGATGTTCCCCTTCCTGTGTCCATGAGTTCTCATTGTTCAATTCCCACCTATGAGTGAGAACATGCGGTGTTTGGTTTTTTGTCCTTGCGATAGTTTACTGAGAATGATGTTTTCCAGTTTCATCCATGTCCCTACAAAGGACACGAACTCATCATTTTTTATGGCTGCATAGTATTCCATGGTGTATATGTGCCACATTTTCTTAATCCAGTCTATCGTTGTTGGACATTTGGGTTGGTTCCAACTCTTTGCTATTGTGAATAGTGCCGCAATAAACATACGTGTGCATGTGTCTTTATAGCAGCATGATTTATAGTCCTTTGGGTATATACCCAGTAATGGGATGGCTGGGTCAAATGGTATTTCTAGTTCGAGATCCCTGAGGAATCGCCACACTGACTTCCACAATGGTTGAACTAGTTTACAGTCCCACCAACAGTGTAAAAGTGTTCCTATTTCTCCACATCCTCTCCAGCACCTATTGTTTCCTGATTTTTTAATGATGGCCATTCTAACTGGTGTGAGATGGTATCTCACTGTGGTTTTGATTTGCATTTCTCTGATGGCCAGTGATGATGAGCATTTCTTCATGTGTTTTTTGGCTGCATAAATGTCTTCTTTTGAGAAGTGTCTGTTCATGTCCTCTGCCCACTTTTTGATGGGGTTGTTTGTTTTTTTCTTGTAAATTTGTTTGAGTTCATTGTAGATTCTGGATATTAGCCCTTTGTCAGATGAGTAGGTTGCAAAAATTTTCTCCCATTCTGTAGGTTGCCTGTTCACTCTGATGGTAGTTTCTTTTGCTGTGCAGAAGCTCTTTAGTTTAATGAGATCCCATTTGTCAATTTTGGCTTTTGTTGCCATTGCTTTTGGTGTTTTAGACATGAAGTCCTTGCCCACGCCTATGTCTTGAATGGTATTGCCTAGGTTTTCTTGTAGGATTTTAATGGTTTTAGGTCTAACATATAAGTCTTTAATCCATCTTGAATTAATTTTTGTATAAGGTGTAAGGAAGGGATCCAGTTGCAGCTTTCTACATATGGCTAGCCAGTTTTCCCAGCACCATTTATTAAATAGGGAATCCTTTCCCCATTTCTTGTTTTTGTCAGGTTTGTCAAAGATCAGATAGTTGTAGCTATGCGGCATCATTTCTGAGGGCTCTGTTCTGTTCCATTGATCTATGTCTCTGTTGTGGTACCAGTACCATGCTGTTTTGGTTACTGTAGCCTTGTAGTATAGTTTAAAGTCAGGTAGCGTGATGCCTCCAGCTTTGTTCTTTTGGCTTAGGATTGACTTGGCGATGCGGGCTCTTTTTTGGTTCCATATGAACTTTAAAGTAGTTTTTTCCAATTCTGTGAAGAAAGTCATTGGTAGCTTGATGGGGATGGCATTGAATCTATAAATGACCTTGGGCAGTATGGCCATTTTCACGATATTGATTCTTCCAACCCATGAGCATGGAATGTTCTTCCATTTGTTTGTATCCTCTTTGATTTCATTGAGCAGTGGTTTGTAGTTCTCCTTGAAGAGGTCCTTCACATCCCTTGTAAGTTGGATTCCTAGGTATTTTATTCTCTTTGAAGCAATTGTGAATGGGAGTTCACTCATGATTTGGCTCTCTGTTTGTCTGTGATTGGTGTACAAGAATGCTTGTGATTTTTGTACATTGATTTTGTATCCTGAGACTTTGCTGAAGTTGCTAATCAGCTTAAGGAGATTTTGGGCTGAGACAATGGGGTTTTCTAGATATACAATCATGTCATCTGCAAACAGGGACAATTTGACTTCCTCTTTTCCTAATTGAATACCCTTTATTTCCTTCTCCTGCCTGATTGCTCTGGCCAGAACTTCCAGCACTATGTTGAATAGGAGCGGTGAGAGAGGGCATCCCTGTCTTGTGCCAGTTTTCAGAGGGAATGCTTCCAGTTTTTGCCCATTCAGTATGATATTGGCTGTGGGTTTGTCGTAGATAGCTCTTATTATTTTGAGATACGTCCCATCAATACCTAATTTATTGAGAGTTTTTAGCATGAAGAGATGTTGAATTTTGTCAAAGGCCTTTTCTGCATCTATTGAGATAATCATGTGGTTTTTGTCTTTGGTTCTGTTTATATGCTGGATTACATTTATTGATTTGCGTATGTTGAACCAGCCTTGCATCCCAGGGATGAAGCCCACTTGATCATGGTGGATAAGCTTTTTGATGTGCTGCTGGATTCGGTTTGCCAGTATTTTATTGAGGATTTTTGCATCAATGTTCATCAAGGATATTGGTCTGAAATTCTCTTTTTTGGTTATGTCTCTGCCAGGTTTTGGTATCAGGATGATGCTGGCTTCATAAAATGTGTTAGGGAGGATTCCCTCTTTTTCTATTGATTGGAATAGTTTCAGAAGGAATGGTACCAGTTCCTCCTTGTACCTCTGGTAGAATTCAGCTGTGAATCCATCAGGTCCTGGACTCTTTTTGGTTGGTAAGCTATTGATTATTGCCACAATTTCAGAACCTGTTATTGGTCTATTCAGAGATTCAACTTCTTCCTGGTTTAGTCTTGGGAGGGTGTATTTGTCGAGGAATTTATCCATTTCTTCTAGATTTTCTAGTTTATTTGCATAGAGGTGTTTGTAGTATTCTCTGATGGTAGATTGTATTTCTGTGGGATCGGTGGTGATATCCCCTTTTTCGTTTTTTATTGCATCTATTTGATTCTTCTCTCTTTTCTTCTTTATTAGTCTTGCTAGCGGTCCATCAATTTTGTTGATCTTTTCAAAAAACCAGCTCCTGGATTCATTAATTTTTTGAAGGGTTTTTTGTGTCTCTATTTCCTTCAGTTCTGCTCTGATTTTAGTTATTTCTAGCCTTCTGCTAGCTTTTGAATGTGTTTGCTCTTGCTTTTCTAGTTCTTTTAATTGTGATGTTAGGGTGTCAATTTTGGATCTTTCCTGCTTTCTCTTGTGGGCATTTAGTGCTATAAATTTCCCTCTACACACTGCTTTGAATGTGTCCCAGAGATTCTGGTATGTTGTGTCTTTGTTCTCGTTGGTTTCAAAGAACATCTTTATTTCTGCCTTCATTTCATTATGTACCCAATAGTCATTCAGGAGCAGGTTGTTCAGTTTCCATGTAGTTGAGCGGTTTTGAGTGAGTTTCTTAATCCTGAGTTCTAGTTTGATTGCACTGTGGTCTGAGAGACAGTTTGTTATAATTTCTGTTGTTTTACATTTGCTGAGGAGAGCTTTACTTCCAACTATGTGGTCAATTTTGGAATAGGTGTGGTGTGGTGCTGAAAAAAATGTATATTCTGTTGACTTGGGGTGGAGAGTTCTGTAGATGTCTATTAGGTCTGCTTGGTGCAGAGCTGAGTTCAATTCCTGGATATCCTTGTTAACTTTCTGTCTCGTTGATCTGTCTAATGCTGACAGTGGGGTGTTAAAATCTCCCATTATCATTGTGTGGGAGTTTAAGTCCCTTTGTAGGTCACTGAGGACTTGCTTTATGAATCTGGGTGCTCCTGTGTTGGGTGCATATATATTTAGGATAGTTAGCTCTTCTTGTTGAATTGATCCCTTTACCATTATGTAATGGCCTTCTTTGTCTCTTTTGATCTTTGTTGGTTTAAAGTCTATTTTATCAGAGACTAGGATTGCAACCCCTGCCTTTTTTTGTTTTCCAGTTGCTTGATAGATCTTCCTCCATCCCTTTATTTTGAGTCTATGTGTGTCTCTGCACGTGAGATGGGTTTCCTGAATACAGCACACTGATGGGTCCTGACTCCTTATCCAGTTTGCCAGTCTGTGTCTTTTGATTGGAGCATTTAGCCCATTTACATTTAACGTTAATATTGTTATGTGTGAATCTGATCCTGTCATTATGATGTTAGTTGGTTATTTTGCTCGTTAGTTGCTATAGTTTCTTCCTAGCCTCGATGGTCTTTACAATTTGGCATGTTTTTGCAGTGGCTGGAACCGGTTGTTCCTTTCCATGTTTAGTGCTTCCTTCAGGAGCTCTTTTAGGGCAGGCCTGGTGGTGACAAAATCACTCAGCGTTTGCTTGTCTGTAAAGTATTTTATTTCTCCTTCACTTATGAAGCTTAGTTTGGCTGGATATGAAATTCTGGGTTGAAAATTCTTTTCTTTAAGAATGTTGAATATCGGCCCCCACTCTCTTCTGGCTTGTAGAGTTTCTGCTGAGAGATCAGCTGTTAGTCTGATGGGCTTCCCTTTGTGGGTAACCCGACCTTTCTCTCTGGCTGCCCTTAACATTTTTTCCTTCATTTCAACTTTGGTGAATCTGACAATTATGTGTCTTGGAGTTGCCCTTCTCGAGGAGTATCTTTGTGGCGTTCTCTGTATTTCCTGAATCTGAATGCTGGCCTGCCTTGCTAGATTGGGGAAGTTCTCCTGGATAATATCTTGCAGAGTGTTTTCCAACTTGGTTCCATTCTCCCCATCATTTTCAGGTACACCAATCAGACGTAGGTTTGGTCTTTTCACATAGTCCCAAATTTCTTGGAGGCTTTGTTCATTTCTTTTTATTCTTTTTTCTCTAAACTTCCCTTCTCTCTTCATTTCATCTTCCATCAGTGATACCCTTTCTTCCAGTTGATCGCATCTGCTACTGAGGCTTCTGCAATCTTCGCGTAGTTCTCGAAACTTGGCTTTCAGCTCCATCAGCTCCTTTAAGCCCTTCTCTCCATTGGTTATTCTAGTTATCCATCCTTCTAATTTTTTTTCAAAGTTTTTAACTTCTTTGCTATTGTTTTGAATTTCCTCTCGTAGCTCAGAGTAGTTTGATCGTCTGAAGTCTTCTTCTCTCAACTCATCAAAGTCATCCTCCATCCAGCTTTGTTCCGTTGCTGGTGAGGAACTGCGTTCCTTTGGAGGAGGAGAGGTGCTCTGTTTTTTAGAGTTTCCAGTTTTTCTGCTCTGTTTTTTCCCCATCTTTGTGGTTTTATCTACTTTTTGTCTTTGGTGATGGTGATGTACAGATGGGTTTTTGGTGTTGAAGTCCTTTCTGTTTGTTAGTTTTCCTTCTACCAGACAGGACCCTCAGCTGCAGGTCTGTTGGAGTTTACTAGAGGTCCACTCCAGACCCTGTTTGGCTGGGTGTCAGCAGCGGTGGCTGCAGAACAGCGGATTTTTGTGAGACCACAAATTCAGCTGTCTGATAGTTCCTCTGAAAGTTTTGTCTCAGAGGAGTACCCGGTTGAATGAGGTGTCAGTCTGACCCTACTGGGGGGGTGCCTCCCAGTTAGGCTGCTCAGGGGTGAGGGACCCACTTTAGGAGGCAGTCTGTCTGTTCTCAGATCTCCAGCTGCGTGCTGGGAGAACCACTACTCTCTTCAAAGCTGTCAGTCAGACAGACAGGGGCATTTAAGTCTGTGGAGGTTCTTTGCTGAGTTTTTGTTTGTCTGTGCCCTGCCCCCAGAGGTGGAGCCTACAGAGGCAGGTAGGCCTCCTTGAGCTATGGTGGGCTCCACCCAGTTCGAGCTTCCTGGCTGCTTTGTTTACCTAAGCAAGCCTGGGCAATGGCGGGCGCCCCTCCCCCAGCCTCGCTGCCGCCTTGCAGCTTGATCTCAGACTGCTGTGCTAGCAATCAGCGAGACTCCGTGGGCATAGGACCCTCCGAGCCAGGTGCGGGACACAATCTCCTAGTGTGCCGTTTTCCAGGCCCGTTGGAGAAGCGCAGTATTAGGATGGGACTGACCCGATATTCCAGGTGCCGTCTGTTTCCCCTTTCTTTGACTAGGAAAGGGAACTCCCTGACCCCTTGCACTTCGCGAGTGAGGCAATGCCTCGCCCTGCTTCGGCTCGCGCACAGTGCGCTTCACCGTCTGTCCTGCACCCACTGTTAGGCACTCCCTAGTGAGATGAAACCGGTACCTCAAGCAGAAATGCAGAAATCACCAGTCTTCTGTGTCGCTGGGGCTGGGAGCTGGAGACCGGAGCTGTTCCTATTCGGCCATCTTGGCTCCACCCCTAAAAGCTCCCGAGAATTGCTATTATTTCTTATCTAAAAGTGAGGTAGAATTTATCAGTGAAGTCATCTTGTCCTGGGCTTTCCCTTGTGGGAAGTTTTAAAATTACTAATTTAATCTCTTTATTTGTTGTAAGCCTATTAGATTTTTATTTATTCTTGAGTCTTTCTAGGAGTTTGTTTGTTTCATCTAAATTATCTAACTTGTTGCATACTGTTGTTCATACTATTTCCTGATAATCTTCTTTATTTCTGGAAGGTTAATAGTAATGTCTCTTATTTCTGATTCTAGTAATTTGAGTCTTTTTTCTTTTTCTTGCTCAGTCTAACTAAATGTTTGACAATTGTGTTGATCTTTTTAAAAAGTAACTTTTGGTTTTGTTGATTTTTCACTATTGTTTTTCTATTTTCTTTCATTTATATGTATTCTAATTATTATTTTCTTTCTTCTGCTTGCTTTAAGTTTACTTTGCTCTTTTTCCCCCCTGGTTGTTCTCTTTATTATTGAAAGCGGCATATTGAAGATTTCAACCATTATTGTTGAATTGTCTATTTCTCCTGTCAATCTGTCAGTTTTTGCTTTTTGTATTTTGAAATCTCTGTTGTTAGGTGCATATGCGTTTCTATTTATTATATCTTCCTAGTGAATTGACCCATTTATAATTGTAAAATTATCTACATTATTTTCAGTAACATATTTTTGTTTTAAAGTCTATTTTGTCTGGTATTATATAGCCACTCTAACTCTCTTATTGTTCCTGTTTGCATGCTATACTTTCCCACATTTTTTATTTTAAACCCATCTGTATTTTCAGTTCTAAAGAGTGTCTCCTGGAGGAAGCACAAAGTTGGAACTTGTTTTTATCCTATCTTACTATCTCTGCCTGTTTGAATTGCTTAATTCATTCATATTTAATATTATTCTCATTTGTTTGAATTTATGTCTTATATTTAACTTTTTGTTTTCTGTAAATGTCTTTTCTTCCTTCTGTTTCTCCTTTATTGCTTTCTTTGCATTAAGTTGATATTTTCTAGTTTATCTTTTTAATTTATTTCATAATTTTAAAATTATATATACCCCATTCTCAAGAATCCAATTTGTATTCTCTCTTTTGGTAGGGCTGCACTATTGAGTGTTTAAAAAGACTCCCAACAGTTTTAAACAGAACTTAGTTTTAATTTGGTACTAGAGTTAAGATGATTTTAATGGTGCAGACTTAAATCAAGTCTAATTCTTAAAATCAATGGAATAGAAAGGATAGATATGTTATTATAAAATAAATTGTAACTTTAGTACCAAGTTTAACAAATATGAAAAAATTATGTTCCAGTTATTGAAATGTTACTTAACCATTTTAGCATAACTCTCAAGTTCGTTATACTATATAAACCCCAACTAACATAGAAGAGAAAGCAGTGGATAATTTTCTGTTCACTAAGAACTTATCGCAAAATGCCATTACAAGTCAAACTATTTCTATAAATAGAAAACATTTAATTAAAAAAATTTTGGACAATGCAATGGGCCGCACTCTGTTTCCCCAGCCCCCGCAAATTCATATGTTGAAGTATTAACTCCCAGACCTCAGAATGTGACTGTATATGATTATAGGGTCTTCAAAGAGGTGATTAAGGTTAAATGAGGTTATTGGGGGTGGACCCTAATCCACTATGACTGGTATCTTTATAAGAAGAGGAGATCAGAACACAGATAGGTACAGAGGAAAAGACCATGTGAAGACACAGAGAAGAGGTGGCCACCTGTAAGCTAAGGAGAAAAACCTCAGAAGAAACCAATCTTGCTGAAAACTTTATCTCAGAACTTCATTCTCCGGAATTGTGAAGAAATAAATTTCTGTTATTTAAGCTACTCAATCTGTGGTATTTTGTTAAAGCAGCCCTAACCAACTAATATAGACAACTTTTCAAGAACATCTCCAATGAATAAAATAGAATACAGCCTCCCTCTCTTCCTCTCTTCCTTCTTGGCCTATCTTCCTGGATACACCTTCCCAGAGTAGAACTTCCATTGTGCGAAGATGGGGTATGGAGTGAGAAAGTGGGCCATAGCTCGAGTGCCACAGATTCTTGCTGTTCTTATCAAGATCTATTAGATTTTCTTAATAAATGTTTCCTTATTTGCTATATGCCATTGGGATAATTTCTAGAGATTTTGAAATTGTAAATCCATTGGATAAAATGGAATCCATCCTCCTTCCCTCATTTCCCTCCCTCCTTCCTTCCTTCCTTCCTTCCTTCCTTCCTTCCTTCCTTCCTTCCTTCCTTCCTTCCTTCCATGTTTATTGTGGACTCTAGCCTCACCACAGTCACATAATGAGGAAAATAATTTATCCAGCCATTCTTGCTTATAAAATTCTTGAGGGAAATAACTTGAAAAGTTTGGAGATCCAGGAACTTTGAATGTGGAAACTGCCAGCCAGCCCTTGGATTCCTAGGGTGAGGTATGACTTGGGGAAGAGGTTTACATTGGTAGGGATCAGACGAGGTTTTTAAAAAATGAAACGTTTACCTCAAAAATCTTCTGTATTCAGTGTCATGGAGGAGGATACCTTAGTGGAAATTATGCACTTATTGGTTTTAGCATTTCACATTCTGGATTTGGCCCCAATTTCAAGATTTTAATTATTTTAAATTAATATAGATGATAAACATTGAATTTTCTTTTAATACATTTCAATATTGGCCTAAACTAATAACCAAGTGATTATGCTTATCGACTTTTACCAAGAGTGAGTTTTTGTTATTTGTTTATAACTTTATTTAATATTTCCTGTGCCTAGATACAGCTAAAATTTCATTTTATAGATATTATATATTGCATATCTTACATTAATGTTTTGTTTAGATATCCCCCACAAATTATTTGTGCTGCTACATCAGAAAATTGAATAATAATTTTTAAATTTTCTTTATTAAAAATAGCTGAAGCAGTTGTTTTGAAACCAGTGAGAAATAAACTATCTAATTCAACATGTTAATCATGGATGCTTGGGGGAAATATTTCAGAATCAAAAAATGTTAAGAATAATTATTATCTCCTCAAACAATAGATATTCATTGTGTGTGTATGTCTATTTCTGTTCAACTCAAAAAATAGAGATTAGGTGCCCCTGTGTTCAAAAACCTGTCTCTGTGCCAGAGACTGCAACAGCTTTCGGTCTACTTGGAGGTGAATGACATGTGACTAAGCTGGTAGAAAGTCTAACAAAGTTGCTTCAGAGAGTTTGGAATAAATACCAGAGCAGAGAATAAATGCAATTTGTTTGAGGTTCCGGGAAATGCACAAGGGAGGTGATATTGATAATAATAATATACATAGTTTGTGCATGAATTAATTGCTTATTCATCCATATTCTTTGTATCTTCATTGAATTATTTGTTTCATTTGGTTTTCGCTTACTTCATTTTTTCATATTTGCTCATCTGACTAGTTTTAAAGCTTCTTGAGGACAGGGAACTTGTCATAATCATATTTGCTCCAAATACTTGCTATTCTTTTGCACTTAATACTCATAATAGTTGCTAAACAAATGTTTGTTTAATTAAATTTAGCATGCTGGGATGAGAAGATTATGCAGGGGCTCAGAGCTCTAATCTATATAGGTCAAAATATCTTTGATAAGAGGATTTAAGATGAACAGATAATTGCTGGGGAAATAATTAACACTTTTCTTTGAAAAGCAGTCAGGGCACAGATGGAGATAAGGTCAGAAGTTATGAAAATATTTTTGAGTAGCAAGGGGGATATGGCAGGATATTTTTGTTTATAGATATACAGGGGAAAGAAGGTAAGTGGCACTTGTAACAATTAGTGACTGGAGTAGTTAATTTGTACTCATGAGAATAGATTCCGTTTAACCTTTGCTGAGGATTGACTGTAGTGCCCACCTGTGCAAGGCATCATTATGAAATTTGAATGAATAAAGAAGATTTAGTTTCTGCTCTCAAGCATCTTTTCAGAATACATTTATCTTAGAGACATATCATCAACATTGTTTCTCTTGCTTTTGGCTTTTCAATTTCTCATTACTGGGATTGTTGACTCTCCCTACCCAGCATCAAGTATGTTTTGATTCTAAAGGTAATCCCAAGTGAGGCAGAAATATAGCCTCACTTTTAGTATTCAGGAGGATTTGAAAATGAGTCTCAAACCTAGACCTGGGACCCAGAAACTAGGGCCTAGCCATGGGTGCTGGGCCATGTTGCTTCCTTGAATTTTCTCTTAACAGTTAAACGAGAGATGGGCACTGTTTTGTCACACGGCTACTCCATTGCTTTCATCTGGCCTGGGACCTTACTTCCCCTTGGTCTTTGCCTTGGTCCCCAATATTTTGTCAGTCATACCTCTCTGCCCATTTCCTCTGGCCCCAACATCAGCTTGTTTTGTTCCTTCTAATTCCTTTCTCTGAGGGCTAGGACATTATCCTGGAATCTGAGGCTACAGGCCCCAGCTCTATAGGAAATGAATAGATCCCCTAGGACCACCTTTACAGTTCTGCTCCCATATCTTGAGAGTTCTTGCTGTCCTCCTTTTTGAATTTTCCATTGTTGTGCACTTCATCTGTCATACTAGTTTACTCAGGAGTAATAGTTTTTCTGAATTGTGCCAAGTTTGCTGTACCCCTTGGATTCTAAGCTTTAGACTTTCTGGCTGAACTTCCCTAGCTCTGTAGCTGGAGGTAGGCCAGATCCTATGCCACCCTTACCTCCATTCTTATCCCACCTGGCTTCTCATTTCTTCCTTCCAGCTCCATGTTGCTGAGCTCCTGCGTACTTTAAACTCAAGTCCAGATAGGGATTGCCAAATTGATCTTGTATTAAATGATGATTCTAATCCAGTCAGAATAGTTTTCCTACCAAAGATGAGTTTCCATAGATAGATAGGTAGATAGATAGATAGATAGTTAGATAGATATGGTATGGCTGTATCCCCACCCTAATCTCATCTTGAATTGTAGCTCCCACAATTCCCACATGTTGTGGGAGGGACTTGGTGGGAGGTGACTGAATCATGGGGGTGGGTCTTTCCCGTAAGTCTTATGAGATCTGATGGTTTTATAAAGGGGAGTTTCTTTGCACAAGTTCTCTTCTCCTGTCTGCCACCATGTGAGACATGCCTTTCACCTTCTACTGTGATTGTGAGGTCTCCCCAACCACATGGGACTGTGAGTCCATTAAACCTCTTTCTTTTGTAAATTGCCCAGTCTTGGGTGTGTCCTTATCATCAGCATGAAAATAGACTAATAAATGTATATATACATCTAAAAATGTATCCTCTTTAAATATTGACTTTGTGCCCAAATATAAGTGTTTCCTTCCTTCCTTTCATCCATCCATCCATCCATCCATCCATCAGTCCATCCATCCCTCCATCCATCCATCCAACAGCTATTTAGCAAGAAACTTCTAAATTTAAGCCATCAGGATTAAATGATGATTAGTAAGTTCAAGTCAAACAAATTCTCTGAATATAAAACTCTGCTAGCTTCAGAAGACAGCATGAGCTCTTTATCTTTTTTGCTATAAAATTATGAGTTATATATTCTACACCATAAGTATAAATTTGAAGCTAAGCATATTTTAAGTTTGAGTAATAAAAATATGATCTCTATTATATGGGATTTTCAAGCTAACTGTTATGTGTCAGGTACTTTACATACTTTATGAGATATATTTTATCTTTATCCACAATTTAAGATATGAAAATAAAAAAATGGGAGCTTGGATAAATTAAGTAACGTGCAAAGTCAATTATCAGAAAACAGTGGAGACAGATTATAGCTTAGGTATTTCTAGGTATAAAATCTAGGCATTTGCATCTCACCATAGCACCTCTTTAAATATTTAATAAAGATTAAAAGCAACATTTCAATTTTTATAATCTGATCCTATTAAAATATTTTATTTTTTTCTTTAAAATGGTTGCTTTTTTATTTACCCTAAAAAATCTATCATTTTAAGATAATGTTACCCTCCAATCCCCAAATCCTTCCAGTGCCAGACCCCTCCCAGCATTTGTTTAACATTTAAATGATCAGAAACACAGCTAAAGAAAGGGGTTCTATGGGAGGCGGAGCTTGCAGGGAGCTGAAATGGAGCCACTGCACTCCATCCTGGGCAACAGAGCGAGACTCCATCTCAAAAAAAAAAAAAAAGAAAGGGTTCTAATGAGTCAAAAAAAAAAAAAGGCATTGCTTCGCTTCTGCTCAAGCCGTTTACTTGGGGTGTAGTATCTCAGACTGTCACTCAAATGCTGATAACTATAAGTTGTGACCAAATTCTAACCATGCCTATTACGTGGTTTCCCAGTCCATGACAAAAAAAGGAGGATATGAGGAAGACATAACTGCCAGAAATAGCAGCTGCTGTGTTTTGATGAGAGAAAGGATGGGAAAACCATAAAGGCAGGAAAAGGGACTAAGAAAATATTTAAGAGGTCATTGCTGGCTGGGTGTGGTGGCTCACACCTGTAAACCCAGCACTTTTGGAGGCTGAGGCAGGCAGATCACCTGAAGTCAAGAGTTCAAGACCAGCCTGGCCAATGTGGTGAAACCCTGTCTGAACTAAAAATACAAAAATTAGCCGGGCGTGCTGGTACGTACCTGTAGCCCCAGCTACTTGGGAGGCTGAGGCACGAGAATCTCTTGATCCCGGGAGGTGGACGTTGCAGTGAGCCAAGATCATGCCACTGCACTCCAGCCTGGGCGAAAGAGTGAAACTGTGTCTCAAAAAAAAAAAAAAAGGTCATTTATTGTCGGACACTGTACACTAGACGTATCTCTGACAACAAGGGCATTGTTGTCTGATAATTGTCTCTTTACAACCATTTTGGAAGGAGCTGCTGCATAGGGACATGCATAATGATGACTTTGGGGACCAAATAATAGATTAAAATTATTCTAATCCCTCTTTTTTTGGAGGGTAGGAAAGTGTGTACTATGTGGGAGAGTGCTGAAATTCAAAATGTTTTTAGAGCTTCAAGGAATAAGCTTCTATTATCTGAAAAGCTCACTGATTTGAAATATGCATCCAGTGCCACTTCTTGACCTTGGGAAACTTACTTCATTTCTCTGCGACTATTTGTTTTGCTATAAAATGAGGCTAACAATAAAAAAGAAGGGTTGATTTTTGAGGATTAAATTAGATCAAGTGCTAATACAGCTCCCAGCCTATGCTAAGTACTGAAAAAAGAGTTAGCTGTTGTTTTTTAGGTTCTGTCCATTTCCATTTTGCCCATGTTTTTCCTTGGATCCATGGATTTAGGTTTTTGCATTTTATAGTTTAAGAAAATTCATCTGCAGAGATGTGTTTATTAGGGAGTGAGCTTGCAGTGTCTAGAGACCCATCCTTGCCTGAATTCCTCATTACCTTTTACAATTAAACAAGACTTGACTAGATTTCTCATTTCTTTTTCATGCCCTTTTGCTCCATAGGCACCACACAGGAGCCATGATCTATCTAGTTTAAAGAGTGCTAGGTCAGCCTCTGGAGACCCAGATATTACTTTGTCTTTGCCAGTAACTCACTGTGGGAACTTAGGCAAGCAGCTCACTTTCTCTGGGCTTTAGTCTGTTGCTCATTAATATTGCTGTTGCCTGATTTTTATAGTATTTTCTATCAGGCTTTGGAACTATCTAAATGCCTTTGTTCAGATAAGTTTAAATATCTACTTTGCATATTAAGGATAAGGATTCTGGAGTCAAATTGACTAGCTCCAACACTTACCATTGTGGTAGGCATGTTGCCTAGCCTGCCTGTACCTTGGTCTACTTATTTGTAAAATGGGGATAAGAGTAACTACTCCCTAGAGTTGTTATGAGGGTTCAAAAATTACTAACACACCTGCAGCATTTGAAATCATCTCTAACATATAGTAAAAGCCCCATAAGGGATACAGAAATAAATGCATTTCTAAAGCACTGGCCCTTTAGTGGAGGAGATATTCTGTACCAATAACAAAGCAGAGTATGAGACATATGCAACAGAGGGACATTTGCAAAATCTGTGGAGCACAGAGAAAGGAGCAGTTAATTCAAATGGAAAGGAACAGGGAAGTTTTCGTGAATTAGGTTGACTGTGGTCTGTACATTGAGAAGAGAGCTGGTATCAAGGGAATGTATTCTTGCTAAAAGAAACAAAAAGAGCCAGGGTGAGCAAACACAGAAAGTCACTGATGTGTAGCTCTCCTTTTGCTGGAGTGTTGAAACTAAGCAAGGGTGTGCAGTGGGAGATGAAGTTGGGAGAGTGGTCTTGGATTAAATCACGAGGAGGTTTAGTGTTTTGCTAAGGAATATGGAGTTGACTCTTATCAGCAAGAAGAAACATGGAAGGTTGTTGAAGTGATATGATCCTCTGTGTGAGTTAGGAAGAAGACTCAGGTGATTTCATCATGGAGAAATTAGAGAAGAGAGAAGCTAGAGTCAGGGAAAGAAGTTAGTTAAGGGGCCTTGGAATAGTCTAGGTGAGAGATTATAAGGGTCTGAATTGGAGAAGTAGTTATGCAGAAGGAGAGAAGGGCTCAGAATTGAGAACTGGGATGGTAGATGCTTTCTTAGAAATTCTCTTACCTGAGTATTGTGCCTTTTCTCCCCGCTATGGCCCCTTCTGTTGACCTTCCCAGGCTCCATGGAGTTCCTCCGTGGTGATCCACCTGTACTCAGTAACCCACATGTGTCTAGGCATGAAAGGGTTAAATGTCAATCCTCAGTGAGCTAGGAAGCTGAAAGCTTTTATTCTTACTTGTGTTAGGTGGGAGATATTTTAGAGGCAGAAAATAATTGCACAACAAACAATAGCTTTTCTTTAATGGGGAGAAGCCTCTAAATAGTAATTAATCTGAAAGACTTACTTTTCTTGCAGGAAACAAATACATTGGAAGGTGCTTTAAACATTTTTATTATATATCTGTAATGGATATTGTGTAGCAGGGGTGTAGGGGCATTTTATTATGCACAATCTGAGGTACAGGGAGCATTGTCTTTCACTATTATCTATACCTGTGTAATAGCAAATAGGAAAGTGACCATCCAGATCAATAGAAATGACTATTATAGATAACATCTATGTATTTCAAGGCAGAAATTCTCTTTACATGAAAGAGTGCATTTTAAGCAATTTTAGATCATGAGGATTCTCTCTAATGAGTTCTACCTGGTCTAACAAAAAAGTGAAGTTCATGAATCTGTGTGAAATACAAATTGCAAACAATCAGTGAACACTGATGCAACAGAGTAACAAAAAGAGATCAAAGACATAAAGTTAACAAATTTTAGAGTGATAATCATGCCCTGATGAGAGGAGATTGTTAATTAAGCCCAGGAGCACACTGTAGCAGTTGTTCTTCATTGGCACAGAGGAGCAAATATGTATATATACATCTACACGTATATGCATATATGTATTTCCATAATACAATACATGCATATATATATCAGTGAAGAATACTTCTTTCAACAAATGTTTATTGAAAACTTACTATAGGCTTGACACTATCCTAGGTGCTAGGAATAAAATGGTGAAAAAAATAGACCAAATCTTGAAGAGCTTGTATTCTAGTAGGAAAGACAAACAATAAATATCTATCAACTCAGGAGATGAGAAGTGCTAAGAATAAAAATAGATAACATGGGCCAGGCGCGGTGGCTTGCGCCTATAATTCCAGCACTTTGGGAGGCTGAGGCGGGCAGATTACAAGGTCAGGAGATCGAGACCATCCTGGCCAACATGGTGAAACCCTGTCTGTACTAAAAATACAAAAAAAATTACCTGAGCATGATGGCGCTTACCTGTAATCCCGGCTACTTGGGAGGCTGAGGCAGGAGAATTGCTTGAACCAGGGAGTCGGAGGTTGCAGTGAGCCGAGATCATGCCACTGCACTCCAGCCTGGTGATAGAGCGAGAAAAAAAAAGATAGCATGTTAAGGAGACAGAGTATGAAAGGCAGAGGGAAAGTTGTGTTTCATACAGTAGGTTTAGGAAGGGCCTCTCCTCTAAGGTGATATCTGAGCTAAAACTTTGGAGGAGGCTTGTAGAGCTCTGGGATGGAAAAAGTGGTCCAGCTAGAGGGGAGAGGAGGTACACAGCACTGAGACGGGATATCTTGGTGTTTTTGAGGAACAGCAATGAGGTAGGGTGGCAGGAACAGAGAGAGGGAGAAGAAGATGGTAGGAGATGGACCATTTAGGTCTTGCAGAGCCTTAGATGGTATGTAAGAACTTGGATTTTTTTCTGCTGGGAAACCTCAAAAGCATATTATTAATGTGTTTATGCTGAGTACATTGGGTTAATTTAATAATTTGCATCTAGTTCTTCGTGATCCTAATTTTGCATTTCTAAATTCCTAAAATAAGAGATGTCCCAATCTAGCCCTCTCCTGTCTTCTGTGCCTTTATTCTCATCACCAGTGCCCTGGTGCATGGCAAAGGCGGCTCTGGATTCTGCCCTGGGTCCCACCACTGTATCCTTGGATAGCTTTACTAAAGCACTCTTCTTATTCAGTTTCTTTACCAAAACTGGGAAGACTTTCACCAAACTCACTTTATAAGTAATTCAATAAGAACATTTCCAAATTCATGATACTTTAATATCCCTTGTCATTACAAAATTGCCACAGGGCTTAGCATGTGGTAGGTACTCAACACAGGCTTATGGAATTGGATTAGAAAGATAAAATGGTGGGGATATGTAAAATGTTCTCCAACTTTTTTTAGGGCTAATATAATTTTATTCATTCAGTTCAAAAGATACCCTTTCTGGAGAGCATAACCCTTTTTTCCCAGAAAGTGAATTATTTTTGTCTTCATAATGTTCCTGTGATACTTTAAAAAATAGTTTATTTCTTAAATTAGAGAATAAAATGGTTTATTCTACTGAGATTTGTACCTTTTCTGATACTACAGATAATATCCATTTAGTTATTCCTTTCAAAAAATTTGGCCAACAAATTTAGAACCTTCCATCTCTTATAAAGCATTGTAGAAAGTACTGTGATACTTTCTATTGATATATTTTGAGTCTAGCTTTCATGGTAGATTGTTTGCATAGATGGTCAGAAATTTTTCTTCTTCTTATATGCGTGCCCCTTTGCAATGTAAGTTGGCAGCAACTCCCAATCGGAAGTGAATCTATTTCTTTACTCTTTGACTTTGGGCTTGACTACATGACTTGCTTTGGCCAGTGGAACATTAGCACATCTGATGCAAGTAGAGCCTTGAAAAGTACTTACTCTCGGGACCTTGCTGTCCCTTGCTGCTCTTGGTAAACTTGTGTCCAACAAACTCGGGCTACCTGCTGGATGATGAGCAGCATAAGGCCGGTTACTTCTTGGGACAATTGCCTTTGCCAACAGCCAGTCAACCCCGAGACACGTAAACAGCCAGCTGACCACGCATGATTGGGTCCAGCCAACACCCCGTGGACTAGAGAGGAGCCATTGAAGCTGAGCCTAACCCAAATTGCTAATCCATAGGATTGTGAGCAAATAAGTGTTTTCAGTGCTAACTTTGGGATAGCAAAATGTAGTAGATACAGCTCATAACCCTATTAATTGTTTGTATTTTGTTAAGTCCAAACTATATTTCTTTTCTTGCATCTTCTTCCAAAACACACACTGTGGTAGAGGAAACTAGTTCTTCAGTATCCATTTTCTCTTCTTTGCTTTTATTAATAGATACTGTTCCCCATCTCCCACATTTCAATTTTATCTAGGCACATGGCTGTCCGGCTTGAGATTAAATTTTCCAGCTTCTCTTGCAACTAAGGTGTGCTCATGTGACAAAGTTTGGCTAATGGGATATGAGTGGAAGAAATGTGTGCTAAGAAAGCTGCTTGCTCTCCACTCTTTCCCTTTCTCGTTTTCCTTCCCCATTTTTACAGGCTGGGAAATGGAGCCATGTAAGGCCCAGAGATGGAAACCATATGTTGAAGATGGCAGAAATAACCCGCCAGCTCAGGTCCCAAAATAACTTTGCAGACCAGAGTCACTTACCCACTTTGGACCACTCACCTACTACTGGTCTGTTATGTGAGAGAAAAACAAACTTCTGTCTTAAGTATGTCACTATATCTTCAGGTCTCTTTGTTATAGCAGCTTGGCTCTTACCCTAACTCATAATTAGCAAATACACAGCAGACATAAGCATATAAACACCCACTGCCTAATACAGCACTTAGAACTCAGGAGCTCAACAAATTCTAGATTCATGCATATATTCATTACCAGTTACTGCCTATTGTCTTAAGCACAGAGTTGCATAGATAATTACATATATTTTTTCCTCCCTTTTTTTGGCCAGGAGCTGACAAACTAGCTGGAAAAGATAGAAAAAGAAATAATAAAGGGAAATTAAAGGTGGAGAGTACTGTAACAGAGGACTCTGTCAGGGGTGGTAGCCGGAGATAATGAAAGGATTTGGACATCTCTTAAAAGTTTGCTGCAGTGGGATGAAACACAAATCATGAAACAGAGCATCCATTCAATGCACCTGTACAATTACTTTCACAGAATTTGGAAGCCTCCTCTCACTTGTTTCTGGGTCACTGACCTCGAGCTGGGGCTGGGGCAGGGGGTGGCCACTGGCTTACTGTTTTCACACTTCAGACACTTCAGACTTCCAACACTAGCTTTTCAAAGGGTTTTGTGTGTCAGGTATAGGGGTGGCAGTAGAGATGGAGGTTAGGTTTAGAAGGATTACTGACAATCCTGTAATAACTTTTGAAATAGCTTTTTAGATCAATTCCCATTCATTTCCCACTTTACAGAGAAGAGAGGACCACGGAAGGATCAACAGTTATGAGAAAAACTAAGAGTAAAAAACTTCACTCACCACACCTGGAAATGGAACTGAACTCTCTGTTCTTGTGTCCCGTTTTCTTTCCCCACCATCTCCTGTGGCTTATTTGTGTAAGTTTTTTTTTCTATCATCCAGAAATGCTTTCATTTTATATGGAGAATATCCTCAGAAGAAGATGCTAACTGAGAAACCATTACAAAAGTTCAAGAAGAGAACATAGAGTATCTTGGGTGTTAACAAAGAGATGCTAAGCATGAAAAAGAAGCTTTTCGAATTGGGAAGTCCTATCTATTTCATCTCATTGCACCGAGTCTCTTATGCTCATTTGCGGTAGTGATACTTCACCTTGAGTTATAATCGTCTTGCTTTTAATGAATGCCTTGCTGATATGTGCCATATGTTTTTAGACTCTCTTTCATTTCTAGGTTATAGGGCACATACCTTTATACAAAGCACTCATCCTCTGCAGGCCTCAGTTTCCTCATCTATAAGATAACTAGATAATCTCTGAAATCTCCTTGGGGTCCCAAATTCCACAATTTGTATTTCGTTATAAGCATATTGATTAGAGTATGGTGACAACTGTAGCTACAATGACAACAGAATGATGAAACATATTAACATTAGTGTTAATGCAATAATCAGCCGTGTTTTGTTCCGTATGGCAATTTATTTCAACAATTAAGCCAAACTCCATCTGTTTTGGCATCAACAATTTTTCAGATGGGTTCCTGAACCACATCTTTGAAAATTATTTTATGTTTCTCAAATATTGCTACCATCAATAAATGACAGTATGGAGTCTTTCTGGTTTTTTTTTTTTTTTTTTTTTTTTTTTTTTTTTAAAAACACTAGTGCCAAAGCCCGTCTTATTTGATAAAGGAATTGTTTTGCTATTTGACCTTATGAATATGTTGTACAGTCTAATCAATAGTCCCAGAAAAGGAAAATAAATCTTGGTGTCAGCGCGGAGGGAACGCACAAGGTGCACTAGTTTCTGGAGCAGGCAAAGCAAGCCTTGACACTGTCAGCAGCAGATTTCTATTTTTCTGACCTGAGGATCCTGTTGGGACAGGATGTGCTTCCATCTGTGATGGAGACAAGACAAATGGTGCATTCCCCACATCCGGCAGGGGCGTCTTTCTTTGGCTTGGGTTGAGCTGCATTGACAGAATAGCAACAGGGAACATTTGTCTTTATCTTTATAACACCTGACAAGAGGCATGATTACTGCTGTAAGGGTATCAAAATAAAGAAAAAAATGGGCCGTCCAAGAGCCCTGTTATTTGTCACATTCAGAAATGCTAACCCAGACGAGCAGGGTAGAAATTCCTTGTCAAATGGCCTCTAAAAATTATTATTTTCCTTCCCAACACAATATTTGAAGCGCATGGATCTCACCTATGCTGTCTTTTTTCCTCCTGATGTACAAGTTGGGGGCAGTCTTCTCTGGAGCCCAGGCTGTGGTTTTGCAGACTGAAAGTTGCCTCCATGTGGTTCATTGCATGCACCAACCTGACAATACACACACCACTCCCTGCTTGTGCAGGAAATACAGAAAATCGCTAGCTGTCAGCTTATTAACAAATAGGGGTGAATGTATACAGCAAAAATTCGATTTATTTTGCAGCAAGTGTTAGGATGTCTCCAGGCAAATTAAAGCCAGAGCGGACTTTGTTCAACCCCTTTATTTATTTTCCCATTCTTTGTTTTTCTAATTAGGCAGGCTTTCTTCTGCTTTACAAATACCCTCTCTGCCTAAATCATTGCAGGTTTATTGAATCTTGACCCCAATAGGCTTACACCATTCATATTAATACCATGACAGGAAGGTATAATCCATTCCTCTGCATATAGGCTCCAAATCTCTCCAAAGTCATACTAAATGCCTTTATGACATAGCATACATTTTCTGCTCTGGCTTGTGGGGACCTGCATGTGCTGTAGCCAATGATTTTCCTAAAGAACTTGTGAAGAGTAGATGCGTCTATGTAGTGTTTGCTTTGAAAGGCCACCTCCTTTAGTATATAGCACCAAAGTAGTAGATTTTTTTTTTTGCTTCAAAGTGTTCTCTTTCAGTAGGCCTTTGCAAAAGAGGGCACTTGCTCACAATTCCTCATGAAGAGCAATTCAAGAATCAAATCAATGGCCTAAGTCTTGTTCAGAATTCAACATTTTATTTGGATTTGACATTCTTCTGTAGGGTTTAGAGCAGTGGTTCTCAACTTTGGCTTCCTATTAGAATCATCTGGGGAGCTTAAAAATATATTGATGCCCAAGTGCTTTTCCAGCCTAATTAAAGCAGAATCTCTGGGGGTGGGACCAGAGCATTGACATTTTTAAAAAGCCCCCCAGGTGATTCTAATGGGCAGTGAAGGTTGAAAGTCAGTGGTTTATAAGGTTCTTTTTATCAGAATATATCCAAAGAATTCTTTTCTTATTTATTTACTCATTCATTCATTCACTCAATAAATATTTAAAGGAGTATTTGCCTTCAGGAAAGGGACCATACACCATAGGGGTCTAAAAGCTATAAAAAGGAACTTCTATGTTCTCAAAGTAGCTGTCAAGTTAATAGAGGCCACGAGGTTTTCGTTCATTCTGCATATATTTATTGAGTCTACTATGTGCTGTGAGCACTGAGGAGTCAGCAGTGAACAAGACAGACAAGTTTCCTGCTGTCTTTGAGCTTACAGTCAAGTAAACAAATTTAATAAACCACAAATAAAATAGGTACTGATGATGAGTGCTGTAAAAACATGAATACAGAAGTAATGTAATTGAGAGTAGCTGGGACAGGAAAGGAGTTCTGGGATGCTTCTCTGAGCTCTGAATCTGAATAATGCAAAGGAAACAGTCAGGTGAAGATCTTGAGGGAGCAAGTGCTGGGCAGCAGGAGTGAACAACTGCCAGGAGCAGAAAGAAGCCAAGGTCCTCGGATGAGGTAGGAAGTCAGAGACAAGGTCAGACAGGAAGACAGAGGTTAAAAATTCTGCATACAGATAATCTTAAGAAATAAAAGAAAGCAGATAAGAGTTGGAGATGCAAATTAATGGGTGTGAGCATTTAAAAATGTAAGGCATTGCTTTGGTTGGGGCATTCACTGGGTGTTCATGGGAAAAGTGGCTTTGAATTGTATCTTGGAGGAGGGTACCTGAGAAGCTGGAGAGGAGGGCATTTTAAGTAGTGGGATCATTTTCTGCAAAAATGTCCCAAATGCCAAAACCAGTACCTCACACCAAGAAGAAATGCAACAATATTTGGTGAATTAATAAACAGAAGTTCCATTTGATACGTGAAGAGGTATTATAGAAATATGTACAAGATGTGGATGACTCTTTTCTTGGATGGAGTCAGAAAACGTTCCAGACAATGTGGCATTATAGGTTGACTTTGAAGGTTGTGTACTGTTTCTTTAGGGGGTGATATGGTTTGGCTGTGTCCTCACCCAATTTGCATCTTGAATTGTAGTTCCCATAATTCCCATCCATCGTGGGAGGGACCAGGTGGAGAAAATTGAATCACAGGAGTGGCTCCCCCATCTTGTTCTCATGATAGTAACTGCTCATGAGATCTGATTGTTTTATAAGAGGCTTCCCTCTTTACTCAGCTCTCATTCTTCTCCTTCCTGGTGCCATGTGAATAAGGATATATTTGCTTCTCCTTTCGCCGTGATTGTAAGTTTCCTGAGGCCTCCCCAGCCCTGTGGAACTGTAAGTCAATTAAACCTCTTTCCTTTATAAATCACCCAGTCTAGGGTATGTCCTTATAGCAGTGTGAGAACAGACTAATACAGGAAGAGAAGCTGGGGAGGCATTTGGCCTCAGAGCCCAACAAACCTGGCAGGAGCAGGAGAACCAGGTCATGGAAGACAGAGAGAAGGATTGATACAGTGACCAATAGCATCAAATGTTGATGAGAACCTGAGGCAGTCAAGCATGATTGAGGCTTGGGAGACGTTTCCATGTGTTGGTGCTAGTGGAAAATGGATCAAAGAATGAAGCAGCCTGCTGAGTCACGAGTGGAGACTATAGTGTAGTTGCTCAAGAATCTGGCAAGTCGTGTGGATGAAGATGAATTGGCAAATTGAGAGAGGTTGGTTTTATTTTTTAATGAAGTCAGGTCACTTGTTAATAGACTAAGGAGAAAGAGCAAACAGAAGAGGCAATGATAAATCTAGAAGAGGGCACAACTGATGCAATATGGTCCTGGAAGATACAGGAAGGAGGGGATTAAGAGGACAGAGAGAGGGAGAGTTTGCCCTGAAGAGAACTCATTCTTCCCCCAGAGACTAGATGTAAGCAGGAGAGGATGGGCGGCTCACTACTCATGTGGAACCCAATACAGGTACTGATGTATCATGATACTGTCATGGAAGACAGTATTGTTCCAGCCACTGCATCTTCATTGATAACCAAATTGAATCCTGTTACTTTCCTTTATGTTGGATAGCAGTCAAAAAAGGGAGCAACTGGGAGATGTCCTTTAAGAGGAATGTTCAGGGAAAAAAATGACTACCCAATTATTAGTAAACACAAGATTTTTGTGATGAAATTTTCTGGCTAACTCAGAATTTACCATAAAACTTATGCTTCCACCATTGTTAAAAGTGATTGAATTTTTCTTGCTTTTTTACTTTAGTGAGAATGAGAAACTGAAAAAAGTTGTTTTGAAAATATTTAAATGACACAGAAGTTCCCTCTAAATTTTAATTATTATCCCCAATTGCAGAGGTGGATTCAGATTGTGTAAAGGATTGGTATGAATGCATATGAACCTTTCGAATGTCTCTGGACACAGCCTTTTTGCAAAACATTTCAATTCCAGTTGTAGCAAAAGTATTTAGTAAATTGGGTACCCTGTTTATTTAGGCTTTTACTTATTTTTGACTCTAAAAATTGTATCTGGAAATTTATAGGAATTAGGAAATGGAAGATTAGAATAATGAGCGGATTTTGTGGATCAAACTTTTGCTTATAAATTTTGTATTGTGTGGATAATCTTTCTATTCTGCCATCAGCCAAAGAAATGGGTTGTCTCTGAATATGACTATTATCAGCCATAATAGTTTTTCCTCAAGGGCAATTTCTCAAACAAATTATTTCAAAATCAATAAACACCCTGTAGCCTCCTGTTTCAGAATTTACTTATTCATGAGATGCTTATCTCTCTGTAAATTCCCAGGAAGAATTCTTATTGCTTAATCCCACCATATTGGATTGAATGCTTATCAGCTCAAAATTAGTTCTTATTAAATTTTCTTGGCAACTTTGCAACTGTCTCAGGGGTTTCTCCCCTAGAGACTTGTTCTGACTTTTAAATCTTACATGAGTAAGAACTCATTTTAACATCCTAAAAATTATTAAACATTGGCCTGCCCATTTGCAGTGAGTCCCATTGTGATGTTATTGGGACAAAGGCCATATGCCCACAAACAATGATTTTTAAAAAGACTATTTTGTAAGGCTGCATGTTTTCATTATTAGTCACTAACAGTCTCCATCACTGACAGGTAGTGACAAATTGAAAGCTGACGCATGGTAGAGCCTAGTGCAGGTGCCTTCTCATTTTTCACCTTGAAGGCTATTTCTGCTGTCCTTTTGTCAGGCCACGGCATCATTAGTAGCTTCTCTCCCAATCTAGGGTTGTGATCTGGTGTCTATGGAATTACTTTACATGGCCAGGTAACTGAAGAGTGATGGTCTGCTTTTACTGCCTGATTGTAGGAGAAGATGCCTGCTCAAGATAGCTAGAGCCTCAGAAATAATGCTCTGCTGTGGGCTCATTTGAATAATCTCTCTACTCATTAAACACAGCTGCAAGGCAAGAGGCAGCAGAGTTCAAAAGGCAAGCCAAGGGAATATATTAGTAATAGAATTATAGTTTAAGCCTTTAGGCATGTTTCCCCAATATTTTTGTTCTTCATTAATTACAACAAGAACATTTTCGTCACTTACTAAAAAAAGAAAAAAAGGTTAGAGGAATATTTTGACTAAGAAACGTAAGCAAAATGTATATATTTTATAAAAGTGTTAGGTATGCTGCAATTAAATTTTAAGAAAAACTCTGGAAGTTATCCAACAAGTCATTTCCTCATTGTACAATTTAAATCCCTGGTGATCTGGAATTAGAAATGTCGGCATGATTTAGCTTCATGAGTCACTTTACCTTAGGCATAGTACATGGATGTCCTCATACAGTCCTCCCAAGCTGTGTGTGTGTGTGTGTGTGTGTGTGTGTGTATGTGTGTGTGTGTGTGTGTGAGAGAGAGAGAGATAGAAAGAATTTGTTGTTCTGTTTAGTGCTTTCTGGTCTAAATCTCAGAGTGCCTCTTACCCTCACCCATTCAGAACATCAAATTTATTGTAGGACTAGAAAATATTCAGTGGGGATAGAAATAAAAGATAGAAACAAAAAGCAAAGATTTCCTTTTGAGGGCCTTATGGGCAGTATTTCTCCTCCTCCCTGTCTTTGAGGTTCAGGGTAACTTTGGGTTCCTCTTGAGTTGTAGGCTCCAAGGGCATAATGTTGTCCCTGATCTATCTCTACTCCTTACTCTTGTCCACCACATCATCTTGTGTGAATGACTCACCAATGTATTTTAAGATATTAAAATGTATTTAAATTCTGAATGGATTAACTTTGAATCCAATTCTGTATACTCTCTTGGGTTGTGAATTGAATTGAATTGAGTTTTATTACCCCAGGGACTCATGTCCTCTTCCAATATAAAAGCAAATGGCATTTGCTTTGTCACGTCGTTTCTATAGGGAATTTAAGGATATACTGAAGTCCAAGGGTGGACAATTCCTTTGTTTTGCCTCGCCTCACACACCTACCTAAATTGACAGATAGTGAGGGTAAATGTATCACAACTAGAGGTTGCAGTATAATTCCAGTTCTCTGTTTTCATCCTTCTTTATTACATTCTTTCTAAAGCCTGATGGCAAAATGTTGACCCAAAGTAAATACTGTACTTTGAAATCAAACTACTGGAGATATATTTTTTTTATTTTTTCAATACATCTTATACATTCAGCATTGTATGAATAAAGAGTTCCTCTCAGGTGAATTTTCCAGATCATTGAATATTACCACTTTCATGGCAAAGTTTGAAGAAGAATAAACCAATAGCTTGTTACTTTGTTTTGGGTTTAAACTCTACCTACCTATCTACCTGACTTTGTATTTGTGAGATAATAGGTAAGAAATGAGTATGGTAGATTGAAAAACGGGCCTTCAAAGATCTTCATGTCCTAATCACTAGACCCTGTGAATGTTACCTTATACGGCAAAAAAGGTCTTTGTGAATATGATTAAATTAAGACTTTTGGGATGGAGAGATTGTCCTGGATTAGTCTCTTGGGCTCCAAAGAGCCTTATAAGGATACATATAATCCCAGCTATCTGTAAGAGGAAGGCAGTGGGAAAGTTGACACATACAATGAAGATGGTGATATGATGATGGAACAGAGAAAGATTTCAAGATACTGGCCTTGAAGATTTGGGGTGATGTAGCCACAAACCAAGGAATGCTTGCAACCAGAAGTTGCAAGAGGCAGGGAACAAATTCTCTCCTAGAACTTCTGAAGGAAGTGTAGCCCTGATGACACCTTGATTTTGGCCCAGTGATACTGACTTTGGATTTGTGACTTCCAGAACTATGAAAGAATAAGTTTGTGCTGTTTTAAACTGCCAAGAGTATAGTAATTTGTTATGGTGGCAATAGGAAATTAATACGATAAGGCACTCATTCTAACTTTGGGGCTCACCAGCCAGGCAAATGAACCTACACAATGTTTAAAAATTCTATTTTTGCAAATGATCTAGTAGTTGAAGTATAGCCCAATTTATCCATTTCAATTCAGCATTTATCCAGCAAAAAATTTAAAGGGAAAAGAAGCCTACTGATTTGAGGGCTATAGAACAAAAAGAAAATAGAGACAAGGTACTCATTAGCTCATTTGTTCCTCTTATTTCTGACCTGAAAGTACCAGTTACTACAACCTAGATGTTTTTCTCAGAAAGAAAGTAGATAGCAATGGATGTGATACAAATGAATCCTTTTGGACTGGGATTTGGCTGTTGCCGTGTTCCCATTTTCAGTTGGTTGCCACATTCTTATAGGGGAAGTCATGAGGAGTCATCTTTGGTCTCAGAGTATCAGGTGATTCCAGTAAGATGCACACCACCACGTTCCTGTCTCTGCTTGTGACTCTGACCTCTGACCTTTGGTCCCCAGTGAATAAAAGCAGATCTGATTTTTTTAAGAATTTGATTTATTTCTTTCCTTATTTCCCAGCTATTTTGAGATATAATTGACAATGCAAATGTAACTATTTAAGATATACAACATGATGTTTTGATATATATATATATGTATATGCTGAGAAATGATAATCACTATCAAGCTAGTTAACATATTCACCACCTCACCTAGTTACCTTTTTTGTGGTGAGAACCTTGAAGATCTACTCTCTTAGCAAATTTTAAGTATCTGATATAGTATTATTAACCATAGTCATCATGCTATACATTAGATCTCCAGAAGTTATGTATAATATAAATATTGTACACTTCAACCAACATCTTTTTATTGTCCCCATGCTCCCCAAACCCTACCGACCACTATTCTACTCTCTGCTTCTATGAGTTCTACTTTTTTACATTCCACATATAAGTGAAATCATGTGATATTTGTCTTTCTCTGCCTGGCTTATTTCGTTTAGAATAATGTCCTCCAGGTCATCCATATTGTTGTAAATGGTAAGATGGTAAGATTTTTTTCTTCTTTACGACTGAATAATGTTTAATTTTATATATGATATGCACTATATTTTTTTAATCCAGTCATCTGTTGATGAACACTTAGGCTGATTCTATATCCTGGATATTGTGAATAATGCTGCAATA
Organism: Hylobates moloch; assembly: GCF_009828535.3. Taxonomy (NCBI): domain Eukaryota; kingdom Metazoa; phylum Chordata; class Mammalia; order Primates; family Hylobatidae; genus Hylobates; species Hylobates moloch. The sequence goes on along the minus strand of NW_026652287.1, from coordinate 97,899,982 downwards.
AACATGAGAATGCAGATACATTTTCAAGATACTGATTTTATTTCCATTGAATATATGTACTCAGTAGTGGGATGTCTGAATGATATGGTAGTTTGATTTTAGTTTTTTGAGAAACCTCCATACTATTTTCCATAATGACTGTACTAATTTACATTCCCACCAACAGTGTATAAGGGTGCCCCTTTCTCCACATCTTTACCAACACTTATCTTTTGTTCTTTTTTTGATAACAGCCATTCTAACAGGTATGAGGTGATATCTCATTGCGGTTTTAATTTGCATTTCCCTGATGATTAGTGATGAGTATTTTTCAAATACCTGTTGTCCACTTTTATGTCTTCTTTAGAAAAATGTCTGTTCAGATTCTTTGCCCATTTTAAAATTGAGTTATTTATTTTATTGCTATTGAGTTATTTGAGCTTTGTATATATTTTAGATATCAATCCCTTAAAGGATGTATTGTAGCCATTGTAAATGGGATTGTTTTCTTGATTTTTCTAATTGCTTTTGCTAGTATATAGACAATGAATTTATTTTTATTTTTGTTTGTTTTTGAGACAGAGTCTTGCTCTGTCACCCAGGCTGGAGTGCAGTGGCATGATCTTGGCTCACTGCAAGCTCTGCCTCCCGGGTTCATGCCATTCTCCTGCCTCAGCCTCCCAAGTAGCTGGGACTACAGGCACCCGCCACCACGCCTGGCTAATTTTTTGTAGTTTTTAGTAGAGATGGGGTTTCACCATGTTAGCCAGGATGGTCTCCATCTCCTGACCTCGTGATCCACCCACCTTGGCCTCCCAAAGTGGACAATCAATTTTTATACGTTGATTTTGTACCTTGCAACTTTACTGAATTTTGTTTATTATTTCTGACCGGTTTCTTTTTTTGGTGAAGCTTTTAGGTTTTGCTATAAATAAGATAATGTAACTTGTAAACAGAAATAATTTTACTTCTTTATTTACAATTTTGATGTGTTTTATTTCTTTTCCTTGACTAATTGCTCTAGCTAGGACTTCCAGTTCTGTGTTGCGTTGAAGTGACAACAGTGGGTATCCTTTTCTTGTTTCTGATCTTAGAGAAAAAGCTTTCAGCTTTTCACTATTTAGTATAATGTTAGCTGTGAGCTTGTCGTATATGGCCTTTATTATGTTGAGGTATATTCCTTCTATTCCTAATTTGTTGAGAGATTTCATCATGAAAGAGTGTTTAGTTTCATCAAGTGCTTTTTCTGCATCTATTGAGATTATCATATGGCTTTTATACTTCCTTTTGGTTAATTTGGTATATTTATTTTTGTATGTTGAACCATCCGTATATCTCAGGGATAAATCCCACTTGTTCATGTTGTCTGATCTTTGTTGTACTATTGAATTTTGTTTGTCAGTATTTTGTAGAGGATTTTTGCTTCTATATTTATCATGGATGTTGGCCTATAACTTTCTTTTCATACAGTGTCCTTATCTAGCTTTGGTATCAAGGTAATGCTGGCTTTGTATGATGGTTTTGAAAGGGTTCCCTAGTCATTTTTGGAAAAGTTCGAGAGGCATAGCTGCTAAGTCTTACTTAAATATCTGGTAGAATTCACCACAGAAGCCGTCAAGTCCTAAGCTTTTCTTTGTGGTGAGGTTTTTGATTACTGATTTAATCTTACTCGTTTTTGGTTTGTTAATATTTTCTTTTTATTCATTATTCTATGTTGTTAGGCTCCATTTTTCTAAATGTATTCACTCCTTCTAGGTTATCCAATTTTTTGCCATACAATTGTTTGTAGTAATCTCTTATGATCTTACAAAGATCAGACAACATGAACAAGTGGGATATTTTTTCCTGTGGTGTTATTTATAATGTTTGCTCTTTTATTTGTAATTTATTTCTTTGAGTCTTCTTTCATTTTTTCTTATTTAGTCTAGCTAAGAGTTTGTCAATTTTATCTTTTAAAAAAGCCAATTTATAGTTTTATTGGTCTTCCTTTTTTTTATTGTCTATTTTATTTATTTCTGCTCTGAATTTTATTATTCCCTTCCTTCTGCTAACTCAGGTTTAGTTTATTTGTCTTTCTCTAGTTTGTTGAGGTGTATTTCCATTTTTATTTGTCTTAAGTTTTTTTTTTTTGTTTTTTCTTTTCATTTCTTCTTTGACCTATTGGTTGTTTGGGAGTGTGTTGTGTAATTTCCACATATTTATGAGTTTTCCAATTTTCTTCCTGTTACTGATTTTTAGTTTCATACCACTATGGTCAGAAAAGATACCTGATATGATTTCAATCTTCTTAAATTTGTTAAGACTTGCTTTGTGGTCCAACATATGATCTGTCATGGGGAATGTTCTGTGTGTACTTCAGAATGTACAGCCTGCTGTTGTTGGATTGAATGTGCTGTGCATGTCTATTAGGTCCATTTAACGTATAATGTTGTTCAAGTCCGCTGTTTCCTTATTGATTTTCTGTCTGGATGATCTATCCATTGTTGAAAGTGGGGTGTTGAAGTCCCCTACTATTATTGTGTTGCTGTTTATTTTTCCCTTTAGTTCTGTTAACATTTGCTTTACATGTTTAGGTGTCTAATGGTGGATGCATATATTTTTACAATCGTTATAGTCTATTGATGAATTGACTCCATTATCATTTTATTATGACCTTGTCTCTTGTAATAGTTTTTGGCTTAAAGTTTGTTTCGTTTGATAAATATAGCTGCTCCTGCTCTCTTTGAGTTATCATTTGCATGGGATATCTTTTCTATCCCTTCACTTTCAGTCCGTGTGTGTCCTTAAAGTTAAAGTAAGTTTCTTGTAGGCAGCATATAGTTGGATCTTGTTATTCTTTCATCCATGTAGCCAAATGTAATCCATTTAAATTTAAATAATTATTGATAAATAAGAACTTATTTTTATCATTTTGTTAATTGTTTTCTGACTGTTTTATAGTTCCCTTTTTCTTTCTTCCCCTCTTGTTTTAATTTGTGATTTAATAATTTAGGCTTTTTTTAGTATTATGTTTTTGAATTCTTTATCTTTACTTTTGTATGTCTACTACAGATATTTTCTTTGTGGTTATCATGAAGCTTACATAAAGTCTTCCAGTTGTAATAGTATATTTTAACCTGATAACAACTGAATTCCAACTGCATACAAAAACTCTACATGGTAACTTCTGCTCCTACATTTTATGTTATTGATGTCACAATTTACGTATTTTTATATTGTATATCCATTAATAAATTATTGTAGTTACACTTTAAAAATAATTTTGTCTTTTGATGTTTATACTAAAGAGTTAAATGTGATTTATTAATCACCATTGCAGTATTAACATATTCTAAATATAACTATATTCTTACCTTTACAGTAAGTTTTATACTTTCACAACTTACCTTATTAGTTAGAACCTTTTTCTTTTAACTTTAAGAACTCCTTTTAGCATTTCTTGTAAGGCAGATACAGTGGTGATAAACTCTTTCAGCTTTTGTTTGTCTAGGAAAGTCCTTATCTTTTTTGTTTTTGAAGAACAGATTTGCAGAGTATAGTATCCTTGCTTGAATTTTTTTGTGTGGGTGTTCTTTCTGCACTTTGAATATATCATCCACTCTCTCCAAGCCTGCAAGATTTCTGCTGAGAAATCCACTTATAGTCACTTGGAAATCACCCTTGTATAAGTAATTCACTCTTGCTGCTTTCAAAAATCTCTCTTGCTCTTTGACTTTGAAGAATTTGATTACAATATGTTTTGGTGAACCCCTCTTTATGTTTATTGTGCGGGAGTTATTTGGGATTCATGGTTATAAATGTTTATTTCCCTCTTCAAATTGGAACGTTTTCTGTCATTATTTCTTTAAATAAGCTTTCTGTCCCTGTCTTTTTCTCTACTTCTTCTGAGATCTCTAGAATCCAAATGTTGGTTCACTTGACATTGTCACAGTTCCCTTAGGCTTTCCTCATTTTTTTTTTTTTTTCATTTTGTCTTCTGACTGGATAAAGTAGTCTCATATAACCTGTCTTTAAACCCATTAATTATTTCTTCTGCTTGATTGAGTATGCTGTTGAGGCTCTCGATGAAAATTTTCAGTTCAGTCATTGTATTCTTTATCTCCAGAACTTGTTTGGTTCTTTTTTATGGTTTGAATCTCTGTTGAACTTTTCATTTGTTTGTATATTGTTTTCCTGATTTCTTGTAGCTGTCTATCTGTGTTCTCTCAGAATTCACTGAGCTTCTTGAAGATAATTATTTTAATTCTTCTCAGGGAGTTCATAAATTGCCATTTCTTTAGGATCACCTCTTGGTACTTAATTTTGTTCCTTTGATGGTGTCATGGTCTTACTCTCTGCTTCATAAAGGGCAACTTCTTGCCGAATCTTAAGGCTCCAGAATAATGTTTTTTGAATTGATGTGCAACCTTCCAAACACACTGTGGTAAGTGTTGGCTCCTCAGAGTTCTGTGTGGCCCCACCCATGGCTATGTTAGGTGCAGCCCACGCCGCAGCCCCTCATAGGTGGGAATTTTGTGCCAGTGGTTCTCCCAGGCTGGAATTGCAGGCTGGTGGCTCTAACGATATGAAGTTACCATGGTGGTCTTAACTCTATGGTGCCACTAAGTATTACCCTAGTGGGGATTCTGGTAGCGCTAGCCTGAAGTTAACTCTCCTTGGTGGCTCCATCCTTCACAATCTGGATGGAGATAGCCATACCCTCATATCTTGTACAATCTACAGGTCAGTGGAGATGGCACTACATGATTGCCACCAAGGTTTATAGTTTGTGCCCTCTTGAGGGGCAGCCACCTTGGTCCATGCTGCATCTGGGTGAACTGCCTAGGATCACTGGGCAAGAATGAGAGAAGCAGAGCCTTGAAATCATTTTGCCTCCAAGGCCCTGATATTCTTGGCCTGTGATGGGAAGGACAACCTCCATAATCTTTAAATGTCCTTGGGGTCATTCTTCCATCGTGTTGATGAATAGTGCCTGGTTTCCACCAGTACAATTTTAATCTTATCAAAAGGTTGCTTGATGACATCCCTGCTGTTGTCTCCTAAACATACTCTCTCATTCCTTAGAGTATGGCCAGGTTGTAAATTATCCAAATCTTTAAGATCGGCTTCCTATTAATTAAAAAAATCAATTTTTAAATAATTTTTCTTTTCTTGCATTTTACTATAAACATTCAAGAGAAGCCAAGCTACTCTTTCAACACTGTGCTTAGACGTTTCCTCAGCCAAATATCTTGTGAGTTTTATCACTCACAAGTTTACCTTCACAAAAAACTAGGACACGAACACGATGCACTTTTTGTCACTTTATAAGAATCACCTTTCCTCCAGTTTAAAATAGTGAATACCTAAGTGATTGTATTTCCTTCTGAGACCTTATCAAAATAATCTTTATCATCTATATTTCTACCAACATTCTGTTTACAACGATGCAGATATTCTCTAAGAAGATTGAGGCTTTCTCTATAACTTTCCTAAGCCCTAACCAGAATTGCCCTTAGTAGTCTGTTTATGGCAATACAGGTTTTTTCTAGCATTCAGCTCAACACTCTTCCACCTTCTACTCGTTACCCAGTTTCAAAGCCAGTTCCACATTTTTAGGTATTTGTATAGCAGTTCTTCTTCTTCCTCTTGTTCTTCCTCTTCTTCTTCTTCTTCCTGTTCTTCCTCTTCTTCTTCCTCTTCCTCTTCTTCCCTTCCACTTCTTCCTCTTCTTCTTCCCTTCCACTTCTTCCTCTTCTCTATCCTCTCCTTCTTCCTCCTCTTCTTCTTCCTCTTTTTCTTCTTCTTCCTCTTCCTCTCCTTCCTCTTCCTCTTCTTCCTCTTCCTCTTCTTCCTCTTATTCTTCTTCCTCTTCTTCCTCTTCCTCTTCTTCTTCCTCTTCCTCTTCTTCTTCCTCTTCCTCTTCCTCTTCTTCTTCTTCTTCTTCCTCCTCCTCCTCTTCTTCTTCCTCCTCCTCCTCGTCTTCCCCTTCCCCTTCCCCTTCTTCTCTCCCTCACTATCCCACCCAGGCTGGAGTACAGCAGTAGTGTGATCTCTGCTTACTGCAACCTCCACCTTCCGGGTTCAAGCGATTCTCCTGCCTCAGCCTCCCGAGTAGCTAGGATTACAGGCACGCACCAACACGCCCAGATAATCTGTGTATTTTCTGTGGAGATGGGGTTTCACCATATTGGCCAGGCTGGCCTTGAACTCCTAACCTCAAGTGATCTGCCTGTCTTGGCCTCCCAAAGTGCTGGGATTACAGATGTGAACCATGGTGCCCAGCCACTGCTTCTACTTCTTGATACCAATTTTGTCTTAGTCCATCTGAGCTGCTGTAACAAACTACCATGGACTGGGTAGATTATAAGTAACAGAAATTTATTTCTCACAGCTCTTGAGGCTTAGGAATCTATGACCAGCAGATCAGGTGTCTGATAAGGGCATGCTTTCTTATACATGGTGTCTTCTTACTGTATACTGTGGAGGGGGCAAGGTAGCTCTCTGGGCCTCTTTTGTAAGGGCCCTAATCCCGTTCATGAGGGCTCTACCCTCATGACCTAGTCATTTCCCAAAAGCCCCATTTCCTAACACTATCACCTTGGGGGTTAGGATTTTAGCACATGGATTTGGCTGGATGGACACAAACATTCAGTCCATAGCACTTGCCTTCTTTGACACCATACTCCCGGGGCTTTTTCCTACTGCCCTGGCCACACTTGACCCTTAAATGTTGATGTTTCTCAAGATTCTTCCCTAGGGCTCTTTCTAGTTTCACTCTGTGTATCTTCTGTAATCCACCTTATCTATACTCTAGCGTTTCCATTATAATTGCGTGGCTGATTATTCATCTCCCCAATCCCTGTCTCCAGATGAGCTCATCTCCCCAATCCTCATCTCCAGATGAGCTCTAAACCCATCTATTCAGTTGCCCTCAGATATCATAGGCACTTGAAATTCAGTAAGTCTAAAAAGGAGCTCAGCACTTTTCTCACAAATGTGTACCCTCTTCTGTATTTCCAGTCATGGTCAGTGGCACCATCTCTCAGCCCATGGCTTATCCTCCAGACCTGGATATCATCCTTACTGCACCAGTTACTAGCTTTCCAGGCCAATCATTTATCATTTATTCATTTTTCTCTAAATCTCATGTTCCTCATTTATAAAACAGGAATAATAATAATACCTATTTCATAGATTTGTTGGGGCTTCATATATATATATATATATATATATATTTAGACTAAGATATACACTTCTTATTGCTACGATTTTAGTACATAGTTTGGTTAAGTTTTTAGTTCCTTTAGCGTCCCTTAAGCATATTATTTCAACTGGTTTCCTTGCCTCCAGTCTTCCCAGATGTCAATCTGTTTTCCAGCATTCATCCAGAATAATCTTCCTACATGACACATCTGGTCATAAAACGCCTCCGCCTAGAAACCTTCAAAACTTTCCTTTGTCCTAAATATGGCATCCACATGTCTTTAGAGGGTCCCTGTGGCCTGGCATCTGCTAATCTCTCCTGCTTCATCACTTTATGCCCATTTATTTTGAACAACGATGATAGGTATGTACCAGTCTCTTTCTCTCCTCACATACATTGCACTTGCATTTCCTCTTGGAATCACTAACCTCTTTCTCTTTTTTTGGTTAACTCTTATTCATCTTTCAGATCCCAATTTCAAAGTCAGGGTTACCTGTACCTCCTTATGCACTTCTGTTTTTCCCCCAGCTTTATTGAGGTATAATTGACAAAATTGCATATATTTAAGGTGTACAACATCATAATTTGATATCTATATACATTGTGTAATGATAAACACAGTCAAGTTAATCAACACGCCCTTCACCACACATAGTTACCATTTTGTGTGTGTGGTGGGGGAGGGGCATGAGGACACTTAAGATCTGTTCTTTTAGCAAATTTCAAGTGAATAACATAGTATTATAAAATATAGTCGCCATATTATGCATTAGATCCTCAGAACTTGTTCATTTTATAACTGAAAGTTTGTACCCTTTGAGCAACATCTACCCATTTCCCCCACCCTCCTTCCCCTGGCAACTATTATTCAACTGTCTGCTTGTATGAACCCGAATTACTTAGATATCACTTAGAAGTGAGATCCTGCTGTATTTGTATTTTGAGCCTGGCTTCTTTCATGTAGTTTAATGTTCCCTAGGTTCATCCATGTTGTTGTAAAAGGCAGGACTGCCTTCTTTTTTATGATTGAATAATATTCCATTGTGTATTTACACACCACATTTTCTTTATCAGTTTATCTGTTGATGGACACTTAGGTTGTTTTCATGTCTTGGCTATTGCAAATAATGCCACAATGAACATGGCAGTGATCTTTTGGCTATAAAATCAAAATGATGGCAACAAAAATAAAAATAAACAAGTAGGACTACATCAAATGTAAAAGCTTCTGCATAGCAAAGGAAACAATAAAAAAATGAAAAGGCAGTCTATGGAATGGGAGGAAATATTTGCAAATCATATATCTGATAAGGGGTTAATACCCAAAATGTATAAGAAACTCATAAAACCCAGTAGCAACAGACAACAAAATAAAACAAATAAAAACAAGTAACCTGATTACAAAATGAGCAAAGGAAGCAAAGAGACGTTTTTCCAAAGAAGACAAATGTCCAACAGGTATATGAAAAGGTACTCAACATCACGAATCATCAGGGAAGTGCAAATCAAAACTACAATGAGATATTACCTCACACCTGTAAGGATGGCTCTTCTCAAATGTTGGCAAGAATGTGGCAAAAAGAGAACTGTTGGTAGGACTGTAAATTGGTAGATTATGGAAAACAATATGAAGATGCCTCAAAAAATTGAAAATGGAACTACCATATGATCCAGCAGTCTCACTTCTGGGTATGTATCCAAATGAAATAAAATAAATATTTCAAAGAGATATCCTTATGCACTTCTTTAATGTTCAGGTCACTCTTGACACTTCAATATATCATACTATATTGAAATTGCTGCTGGGTGCACTAGCTCTGGCCTGTAATCCCAGCTACTTGGGAGACTGAGGTGGGAGGATCACTTGAGCCCAGGAGTTAGAGGCTGCAGTGAGCTATAATTGCACCCCTTCATTCCAGCCTGGGCAGCAGAGCAAGACCCTGTCTCTGAAAAATAACAATAAAAAAGAAGAAATTGCCCATTTACCTTCTATTAAGGTTACCAAATTTAATAGATAAAAATGCAGTGCACTGAGTTAAATTTGAATTTCAGATAAACAATGAATAATCTTTCAGTATAAGTATGTCTCATACAACCCTATCATCTCATACTGGACCGCTCTCACTCGAGGGCAGGGTTCACCACTGTTTTCTAACACCTACCATTTTGCTTAACCCACTGCAAACACTTTATTCACTGCTGAGTAAATGAATAAGCTTATGTGATAAAGTCCAAATATATATTTGTCATTTGTAGGTTATATGCTGCCATGTTCTAGATCTATCATTTTGATGCTGTGCTAATCACGAAGCATGTTCTTCTAGTTCCAGTATCTATCTCTCGTGTATTCTTTGAAGGCAAGCAGAGAGATTTTTTTTTTTTTTTTTTAGAAATTGACCACCCCCACCACAATTTGCCTTTGCATAAAGTTTTGAAATGCCCACGTTTGGAATCTTTATTGTATCAGAAGGCAGTTGAAATTTTAACCACGATTTTCACTGTAAAACAACACAGAGACAAAAATATAACCGCCGTAACTCAACCGCTGTTTTCTTTTTGATCAGCGAGAAGAACTTTTGTTTTTATAATACCAGTGTTTTTCTGTTCTTGCATAAGAAAGATATAATCTAATCTCCAAGGTTTATTTGTCAAAAGAATCACTAGATCTGGAAAGGAGCAAGGGTTTGAATTTTTATTAATTTGGGATGCAAGTTCACCTGAGATTTAATATGCAGGTATCTCACAGGAGTCTTTTCAAAATAAAAGCTTAACTAAGGGAAAGTTCATAGACTTTTTTCAACCAGCGAACTTACAAGGTTTAGTTGGCCAAATGAAGGGGTTTCTTTGTGCAGACTGTGAATGGAATAGAAACAAACAAGTTTCAAGGTAAACTCTTTATACTCTGAACCACTGAATGATTCAGAGAGAGAGAAAAAAACAGAAGGGCCTAAGCTATTTTATAAGATTGAGAAAAGGAAAATGCCACAGAGCTTGAGGTCTCCATTTTCCTCTCTGATCAGTCAGCTACTTTCACCTTTAATTATGCTTGCTCAGGGGTCTAGTTTAACAAACAAAATGCCGGATTGCTTTCAAAGTAGGTACAAAATACTTTACTGTATTTTCCAATATATTATTTTCAAAGTGAGTAACCATGTGGATCATGCCCTGGAATGTCTGGGAAATGAGATGAAACAAAACCTTTCACAGTCAGTTTTTTAAAATTGTTTTAGATAACAATAATGCTAAAAGCTTTTAGCCTTTTTGGTGGCTGTATGATTTGCACAAGTATGAGACAAAAAAAAATTCTACAAGAAGGGCATACAACAACTATGTTTCCCAGGGGATTAAACACATTAAAATCAAGAGGCACTCTCACTGTAGGATTTAATTGAACTATTTCTCTGTAGCTGGTATTTAGTTTGCTTTATTTATATTTAATGTAGCTGTAAGTAGGAAGGCTGTGAATTTGGTCTCTGGGCTAATCATGCTGACGTTTTTAGGATGAAACTCCGGGGCTTTGCATGTCAGACAGAGTTCTGCAGTTAGGTCAGCACTGGGTTATTGAGTTTCTAAGGCCGAGGATGCCAGTGCTAGTGTACAGTCTTCCAGATAAGGAAAAGAAAATTGCACCTGGAGGCAAAAAGAAGAGTCAAGAGTAATTTGCAGTGAGTGAGCAAAATGAAATCCTGCAGGAGGTCAAGTTTGTTTTCGCCAGGAGGTGTCACTATTGTCAACATACATTACTGGAGATGGAGGGAAGATAAGAGGCGGTGGCGAGCATCGTTTGACAATAAGAGGAGACAATTTTTCTGCCCCTCTCTCCCTCCCTCCTTTCCCTCCTTCCTTTCCTTCCTTCCCTCCTTCCCTCTTCCCTCCCTCCTTCCATTCCTGAAACTTATATCACCTTTTCTGTTACCTATAATAGGCATGTTAAAATGCTGTTACTGACATCAGGAAGAATATTCACTGGTGGAGAAAGAATGGAGAGCAATTCATGTGATTTCTGGGTCAGCAACTCAGATGCATTTGGAAAAAAATATTTCTTTTACTTTTTGACTTAATGGTTCTTAACTAATGAGATTTTAATATCATAAAGTTGTGAGAACTGACCCCTTTACATCTCTCGATGCCTGCACAATTCAGTAAAATTCCTTAAGATTTACACATACTAGGTAGAATGAGTAGACCTCTGGGTTCATACTCTGTGCTATTATTTTGGTTTTTAGAAACAGCATTGGAAATTTTTGAGTCGTTTTTATTTTTGCTCAAGCTCCCAAGTAAAGAGTGTGGGTTGAGACTCTGGCTCTATGTAATCCATTTATATAATCTTCTTTGGTAAGTTATTTACTCTGACAAAGCCTCAGCTTCCTCATATGTAAGACGAGGATAATACTACTACCTACTGTTACAGGAAATGTTGAGAGGATTAAGTAAGAATAAATGAAATAACATATGCAAAGCACTTAATATAATGTCTGACATATAGATAGAGTTCAATAAGGATTAACTTTACCATTAACTATTAACATTGACATCTGAATAGTGGAGAGGTGATAGCAGGGTTTGAGAGTTACACTGTCCCTCAAGCTTCCCCAGCTTGTCTGTTGACAGTCCCTTTGGGATTTGGAACAAGACCTTATGCCTTTGTCTTTCTTTACACCCCTATGTCTGGGCTTATTCTCCATTTGAGTTGGTCCTTTACAAAACGTATTGATGATGCTTCCCAACATCAAGCGTTATTGATACTGCTTCCATCATTTTCCCTTGTTAGAGAATGGCAATTTAAATTGTTTTTTTTTTTTCCTTCCTTTCTGCAGATCTAAGCTCTTAACTTCCTTCAAGCTCCAGATCAATTTCCACCTTCCATGTGTAGCCTTCTTCATCTTTCTTTGGCTGAATTTCTGTAGCACTGAGTCTGTATTACACAAACTTGATTACTATTATTACTGTTTTTTTCCCCTAGTAGCATTAGATGTGTGAGCCTTATTTCTTCAAATAGATATTTTGTTTCTTAAGGGTCAAAAGGACATTTGTGTCTTCCTTTTACTCCCTGTAGCAGCCAGCTTAGTTCTGAGAATACAAGGGGGATTGAATACATTTTTGTTACTGGTTGATTTATGGAGAGTTCAGAATGTCAGGGAAACGTGTTGAGACAAACACAAGCAAGTAATTTTGCAACTCTAAGTAACATGAAGGAATTCAGCAGGGACTCAGGGTTGAAGGTGGAGAAAGACGACTTTGAGAGATGTCAGAAGCCCCAGGTCAGACGGTTTAAATCTGGGAGAAAAACGAGAGATGGGCTAGAACTATAATTGATGGACAAAGGCAGCTCTGTGTGAAAGAGACGGGGGCTCTACAGGAAACGATGCTGGAGACCTGGATTTGAGACTTGACTCTGTCACTAACTGGTCACGTGCCTTTGAGAGAATCACATAACCTCTCTGGGCCTGTGTTTCTTTGGAAGGCACTGGGTTAGTGCTGATGACGAAATGCTGGGTGAAACTGACAGGTCCTTGCCTCTTGGATTCACAATCCAGTGGGAGGAATACAGGCAAGAAGTGCAAAGCTACAGCAGTGATAAGAGCTAGGAAGGATGCTTACATGATAAGAGAGAAGGATCTAACTTGGACTGGAGTCTAGGAAACCTCTCAGTGGAAATTATCTAGGTGCATGGCCGGTAGAGGAACCTTTGTCGGGGGGAGAATGGCTAGTTTGAAAAATTGGACGGTGCAGCTGGGCTTAGAGAACTAAAGAAGAGAGTGATTGGCTGGTTGCCGTGGCTCATGCCTGTAATCCCAGCACTTTGGGAGGCCGAGGAGGGTGGATCACCTGAAGTCAGGTATTCGGGACCAGCCTGACCAACATGGTGAAACCCCATTTCTACTAAAAATATAAAAAGGAGCCAGGTGTGGTGGTGCACACCTGTAATCCCACCTACTTGGGAGGCTGTGACAGGAGAATTGCTTGAACCCAGGAGGCTGAGGTTGCAGTGAGCCAAGATTGCGCCACTGTACTCCAGCTTGGGTGACAGAAGGAGACTCTGTCTCCACAAAAAAAAAAAAAAGAGAAAAAAAAGAAAAAGGTGATTTAGGTAAATGTGGGAGGGGGAGGGTCAGATTAGGAGAGACCTTGTAAAACACGTTAAGAACATTCTTCTCTGTTTTAAGAACAATAAACATCTGTGAGTAGGAGAGTCGGGGGAGCAGCATGGTGGTGACTGGAGTTGAAGGGGCGCTGAATTGGGTGTGAGTCAGGTGGGGACAGATACAGGAATTCAGGTGAGTGATGGCTGTAGCTTGGTCTAGGAAGGTCATGATGGAAACAGAGTAGTGATGCAGCCTTTCAGGATCTCAGTTTCTTCACTTACAGAGAGAAGCGTGGGACTCAACACTACGATCCTTTCTGGCAATTTCTGTGGTTTGATGAAATGGCAACGATTTAGAAGAGAATGTGGCCACGTGACTGCTGTTTGCTACGTCAACATGTGTAGCTACAACTCTTACACATTTCCTCTGACGTGAGACCTTTCCCTGGATTGGGGAGTTCTTTGGGAATTCCTCAGATGGGACATCCATTGACCCAGACCTTCGGGTAAAGGCCAGACTTACCTATTGAACTTCTGACAACTATATTTTACAATTTTTACTTTGAGTCAAATGAGAGCATAAAATGAGTGATTATTTCAATTTTCCTCAGACTGAAAACTTTTTAGTTTTTCTTTTCTTTTCTTCTTCTTCTTTTAAATCTGTGTAGAAAACACTAGAAACCACAAACCAAAGTGCTTCATCTCCTAGTTTTAATACTGGCTCCCCTGGAAGAAATGATAACACTTTGGAAACATTTTCCCTCAAGAAGCATACATCCCAGGAAAATCTCGAGAATGTATACCATGACTTAGGCTTCCTAACATAACAAGAAGCTGGGCAATCTATTGTAAATTTCATGGTATTTCCTCTGACTACATAAATACATGTTCATCGCAGAAAATCTGAAAAATGCAGAAGACTATAAACAAGAAAATTAAGACTACTCAAAATCCTACTACCTAGAGATAAATACTGTTTCATATTTATGACCAATTATTTCCTGTACATACAAATATGTGATAATATTTAGACATACAGATATATTCCCTTCTTTTGTTTTCACAGGGTGGCATAATATTTAGGAGTATTCACTCTGCAGCTAGGTTGTTTGGCTTCAAATATATTAGTCCTTGGGTATAAATTTAAGAAATTTCTACTTTTCTAAGCCTCAGTTTTCTCACCTGTAAAGTGGGCATAAAAATAATGCCAGTCTCTAGGACACTGTGAGAACTAAATGAGATGAAGTTTGTGAAGTCCTTACCAACATAGTAAGGACTTTATAATGCAAATTAAAGTATTAGCACCAGGAACTAATGCCTTAGTAAATAACTAATAATTTAAGGAACTTTAATACTAAAGTATTAGTTCCTGGCATTAATACTTTAGTTTGCATTAACAAACATAGGTTATTTTCTTTATGTCATTTTGCTTTATAGTTTCTGTTGTCTTAGGTTTCCTTTCTTTTTTCTTTGTTCTCTGTCACTTTCAGTTTTCCCTGTGATTTGAATGGTACACATTCTTTTTTTTTATTTCTGGTGGCTGTCTTTGAGTTCTATTCCAAAAGTTTGCTCAGTTTGTATTTCTGTAATTATGAAAGTCAAGAATTAAATGGTATTTTTTAACTTTCCCCCACCACAAAAGAAGTGGGCTGTCTTAAGTACTGGGGGCTCTTCAGGACATCCAGTTCATTACAAGGATACCTATTCTCAATTTTCATAAGAGTTACATTATTAATGTCATTGCAAGATTAGGAAACTTAAGCTTAGAGAGATTAGGTCATTTTGCCCACGATCACACAGAATTAAGATGTGAAGCTATGAGTCAAACCCAATTCTTTCTGACTCCAAACCTTTTCATTCTTGGCCCATTTCCTTGTTATGAAGTGGTCTCAGATGGGACATCCATTAGAGCAGAGCTTTAGGTGAAGCTGAAACTTATCTATAGAACTTCTGACAACTATATTTTACAATTTTTAGTTTGAGTCAAATTAGAGAATAGGAAGAGTGATTATTTAAAGTTTCATTTGAACATTTCTGGGGACTAAGAATTCGCTACTTTCTGAATCAGCCTAATCCATCTTGAGCAGCTCTGTAAGAAAATCTTTCCTTAAACAAAATGGAATTTTGTCCTCCCTTGGATTCTACTCCCCACTTCCCATAAGATAACATTGATCTGTTCTGAGTAGAGAAACACTTCTTGATTTTCATTATGTACTTGTATTCAAGCAAATATATGGACAAAACATGATCTTTGTCCCTAAGTAGGTTTTGGGGGAAGTAAGATCAAAATATATAAAGTAATCAGAGAACAATATGAAACTTTAATGAATTAGGATAAAAATATATTGAGCAAATTATTAATGTATCAAAGTTCAACACAAGGAAAGGAAAGCACAGGGGTACAATTTCCAGTGAAGGTTTATCTCTACTCCATCTCTTACTCTATCTGAAATGATATAATTATAATTGAGAATTGGGAATTCAAAGTGCGTTATTAGAGCTAAATGATAATGCAATAGCAAAGGAAACTTCTGCAGGGGTCCTTAGATGTTTGATGTAAATGTAAAACAGATTCCACTAAAATAATAAATGTCAAATATAAAATCCATTGTTTCCAATTACTGCCACTTCACAGACTTTAACTACCTAATTTAGCTAAAGCATGAGGGGAAAATATTTTGCGCTTGAAAATGTAAATTAAAACATTTTCCAATGCAGCCACAATGCTGTATTATTGAGCTTGGCAGACCCCACTCCATCGCCTATGGTCCATTACCCTGGCCCAACGCCTTGGAGCTTATCGGGGCTGCAAGACATTCTTTGCTTCAGACTCTGCTCCTTTGATAAGGGTTATCACTTGCTAGATGGAGAAAGCTCAGATGTGCCAACTTGGGGCTTTCACCAGCAATTTATGATGAGGTAAGGGGCATGTCAATGTGGTTTTTTCATGGCCTCATTTTTATTTCTTTACTGAAAAAAATCGGGATACATCATCTTCATGAAGCCTTTGTGGACTTGCAGTAGAAACACAATTCTATTTGTTCAGGCTCCGTCTTGTACCAAATATTAGGTTCTTTAGGTTTCCCAGCTCAGAGAACAGGCAGGTTGACCCATCCTCCAAGGAGCTGAAGGACATTCGAGAGGGGTCAGCTTGAAGATATCTTATGCTCTGTGTGTCTTTCTCATGCCTTAGAAGGTCTGTGTGACTCATGGGTTCCCCACGCACATACCCCATTCTTCTCTCAGTATTGACCTCAGAGCTTCCTAGGCACTCTCATAGTTTCTACTTTCTCATCCTGGTCTGCACATGGTGTGGGCTTTGCTTGATCTTGGAGTCTACCTGATAATGACAGCCATTGCTTATATAGCTCTAACTATATGCCAGCCATCCAAGTACTTTTCTTATACATTTACTCTTTAATCCTCATACTAACTCCAAGAGGGAAGTCCTATTATCATCTCCATATTACAGATGAGAACACTTGGAGAAAGTACCTTTCCCAAGATCACATAGACAGGAACTGACAACGCTAACACATGGATCCAGGCTGACTGACTCCAGTCTTCATCCCCTACTCTAATTTGTCTTCCAGTGGGATTCTTTCAGTTTGAATGCCCATCTGGCACTGCCTTGTTCTTTGGTATTTCGAAGTTCATGTTCTCAAGGGAAAGGATCTGATTGGTCCAAATCTTCATCTGATTCTTAGTTGCATCATATTTTGCTGTCTCTGGTCCAGCCAACTGTGCAACTGCATAAACTTGAAGAGATCATTTAGTTTGCAATGTGGCCACCTTGGGGTTGCCTTGTCAACAGGGGTTGGAGAAAGGGCATAGTTGCCCAGATGAGAGTGGAGGCTATAACTAACTCCTTACACCCATTGACACAGTTTTTGCCATGTAGGATTAAAATATTTATATGTATCCATAGACTTGCCTCTTATAGCCACTGAGTCAATTAGGTTAGATATCTGTCTGTTCAAATTTTCAAGTGTTCATCTATATTATTATTGTCTAGTGAGATGATGGCATATTGTGGCATGCCAGAAAACTGCTTGCTGGTTTTGAAAATTTGCTTTCTGTGGAGTCCAGCACAACCCACTATTAGCACATCAAGCCCTACCTGCTCATGAGTGATGTGTGGGATACGGAGTGGGAATAAGAGAGTGATGCTGCCAAGTGGAACTTAGAACCTCCTTGAGGAGAAAAGCTGCATGCACTGTAACATAGAGCAAAACAAAGCCATGATGATGAAAGACAAATGCGACAAATGTTTATCAAGTGTCTCAGTCCATTTTGTATTGCTATAAGGGAATACCTGGAACTGGGTAATTTATAAGGAAAAAAGATTTATTTCAGTCATTTCACATTATTTCTGATGTTTGAAAAAGTTCAAGGTTGGGTATCTGGTGAAGTCCTCAGGCTGCTTCCACCCATGGCAGAAAGCGAGGGAATCCAGTGTGTGCAGAGATCACATGGTGATAAAATAAACAAGAGTAGAGTAGGTGCCAGGCTCTTTTTAAAACCAACTCTAGCAGGAACTCAGAGTGAGAACTCACTCACCCTCAAGGAAGGGCATTACTCTATTCATGAGGGATCTACAACAGGGACCCAAACACCCCTCATTAGGCCCCACCTCCAACATGGGATCAAATTTCAATGGAAGGTTTGAAGAGGGCAAACATTCAAACTATAGCATTAAGCACTTTGCTAGGTGTTTCCACATGTGTTGTCTCATTTGGTCTTCACAATCACCTTGTGAAATATGAGATAGACGCACACTTTTTTTTCAGATAAAGAAACCTCGACATGGAAGTATTAACTTCCCCAAGACACAGTTAACAAACAACAGACATGGTCCTCATCTGAAGGTTGGCCTGACTTGTCAGTGATGATGTCATGCCTGCCTTGATGAACACTTAACTTCCCTTTTCCCAAGAGAGCAAAGTGGCCCACTCTCAGCAGGAATGAGTCACATGGGCTTTCTTTTTATGTAACTGCCTCTGAGAGCCACCCAAAGCTGGAATTGATTTGAAAAACTTATTTCTGAAGACAATGAAAAATAGAGATTTTGTTATAACAAAATTCTGAAAACTTTTGCATTGGATCTTGCTCTGTTTCATAGACAAGAGCAGCAGGAGTGAGCTAGAGTTCAGTTCTTCCACCTAGCTCTCAGGGGAATGCTGAAATGAGATCTTGGTTGACATGAAATTTACAGAAAATAGTTTCTGAGCTGAGGGCAGCTTGCTCTGCTTTTCTTTAGCTTGGAGCTAACCATGGTCTTGGTTGGGTCTTGGGCTTCTGTAATTCCTTCTCTGGTATTTTGCATAGTGATTAAGAGTTTAGAGTTTGGCAACAAACAGACTCAGGAGTCATCTAGGCTCTGGCATTTATCAGTTGTGTGATATGAGTCAAAATGATATCCAGTGGCTTAATGTACATGACATGTGCACGATAGATGGCATCTATTATCATTATTATTGTTATTCCTCTCTCATCATCTAGACCCTAGGTTCTCAGGAAAGAAATCTCAGAAGTATTTTCTACTTTGGGGCTGCTTTAGGCTATTTTTTTTCCTTTCTCTTTGAAAGATAAGATTTACTTCTCATTGGAAATCTGGCTGATGTGGTCTCCTGGCTAGGGAGAGGCTTTTCCTTAGGGCCAGGTGATAAAGTGATTCATGAAAATAATGATGTTAACTGTCACCCCAGGATTAGCATAGAGAAACCCCTTGTGCGTGCTTATGTATGTGTCCTCATTCTCCTATGTGAACATACAGTGAGTAGTGGACTGCTTGTTTTTCTTCCAAGGAAACTGCCCACCCCATGTTGTTTCTAAGGAACGTTCTTTTCCTTAACCTAATAATGCGGTTTGGATGGAAACAGATATTTTTACTGATTCCACCAGCTAGCCCTCTACTGATTGGTCTAGGATGAGCAAGTGATCCATTTTTAGGCCAACTGGAGTACTTTCCATGCTTTTAGAACTTGGGATGGGAGAAAGTCAGATGTAATGCCTGATGGTGTTGGTGGCCATGGTTTCTGTCAGGTAGAGGAAGACTAAGAGAATGCAACATATGTGCAGAGAGAAGCAGAGATGAGAGAGAAGAAAAAGGAGCCTGGCCCCTTTGGAGTACCTAGTTCCACTCTCTCTAAGGCCATGTCTCCTGAGACTTTCCTTACTTATATAGGTTAAGAGGTCCCAGTTTGTTTAAAGCTAATTCAAATAGGAGTTGTCACTTGCTGCCTGTATTGTTATCTATCTCTGTGTAATAAATTAGTGGGTTAAGACAACAATATACATTTATTATCTCTCAGTTTCTGTGGGTCAGGGATTCAAAGCTGCTTGGCTGGGTGATTTTGACTTGGGATTTCTCATAAGGTTCATTCAGATGTTTGCTGGAGCTACAGCCACTTAAAGGCTTGACTGGGGCTAGAAGATTCGCTTCTGAGATAGCTTAGCCACATGGCGATAAGTCTGTACTGGCTATTGGTAGGGGGTTTCCGTTCTTCACACAGAAACCTCTTCCCAGCATTGCTTGTGCACTCACGCTATGGCAGATAGCTTTCCCTAAGTTAAGTGATCCAGGAGACCAAGGTGGGAGATGCAAATGTCTTTTATGACCTAACCTTGAAAGTGACATACCATCACATCTTTAGTATTCTGTTGTTTACTAGGTCAATCTTGATTCAGTTTGGGAGGGGAGTATACAAAGATATGAATACCAAGAGGGAAAGACTACTAGAGGCCCTGTTGGAGGCTGTCTACAATATAGCCAACAGAGTCATGACCCATACACTATAGTGACAGATTTCTTATCTCAAGGTTGGATTCTATACCATGTATGTGTTCTGATAACTATGATAATCAACATTTGTTCTCAAGCTAACTAACTGTCATTATTCACCACCTATCATCTTTTTGGAGGTTAAATTCACATAACATTTTCTCTCTTTTTGCCACCTGCATAATATATAAGTGATTCATGAATAGAGGAGTTCCCTTTTTTTCCTAAATAGTTTTTTCATTGGTCTAAGTTCTTTATTGGCTGTGTGTGTGCAGGGAGGTATGAGATGATGACACAAAGATTTTGAGAATACATTGCCAAGGTAGTTTCTTCCACTCCAAGTTCTAACCTCTTGCCAGTTTGTAGATGGTATAGTTAGAACAAGAAGAATATAATTAAAATATCTGACTTTTAGTCTGAATTTGCCACATATTAGCTGTGTGAGTTTGGCCAAGTCACTTAATTTTGATGAGTATCTTTTTTCATGCCCAAAAAAGAGATCAACATTTTAATCTTAGAGTGAGGTTATGAGGACTCTGTGGCATAATGTTTTATAAACTATAAGGTACTCTTTTTGGTGCAGAAAGGTACCATGGTATTGGCTTGGAATCAGAAACTAGCCTTGGATCTTAGCTTTGCCACCTGAGGTCCAAGTGCTCTTGCAGGTATTTATCCTTTTTTTTGTTTTGTGTTTTTTTGTTTGTTTGTTTTTGTTTTGTTTTGTTTTTGAGACGGAGTCTTGCTCTGTTGCCAGGCTGGAGTACAATAGCATGATCTCAGCTCATTGCCACCTCTGTGTCCTAGGTTCAAGCGATTCTCCTGCCTCAGCCTCCCAAGTAGCTGGGATTACAGGCATGCGCCACCATGCCCAGCTAATTTTTTTTGTATTTTTAGTAGAGACAGGGTTTCACCATGTTGGCCAGGATGGTCTTGATCTCTTGACCTCGTGATCTGCCCACTTCTGTCTCCCAAAGTGCTGAGATTACAGGCGTAAGCCACTGCGCCTGGCCTATCCTTTTTGAGTTTCAATTTTCTCCATAACATTGGCTCAATAATAATTCATACTTCATACAGATAGAGAGTTCAAATGAAATGCTCCCTGAATGACAAAATTTGGTGTGTGACTATTGTTATAATTATGTCTCTATTATAGAGCAGTTGAAACCAAACTTATTGCACCCTTTGTATAAAAGTCTACATGATGAAGTAATTTATTTAATGAATAAACATTTATTGATGGTAAATATATGCCAGGTATGAGCTGAGTGCTATAGATAAAACAGCAAATAAGACACCATCCCTGCCTTCTTACAGCTTAGAGCTTATGGGGAATCAAAGACAGCAAAAAAAATTACAAAGCAGTATGATAAATGATGTGTGTGTGGCCATGTGGATGCTATAAGAGCATATAGGATTGATTTCTAACTCTAACTTGTAGGGTCATGGCAGGCTTTCACAAGAAACTAAGGTATTAAATTGAAACCTGAAAGTTGAGTTGGAATTAGCTGCATTAAGGGAGGTGAGTAAGAGTTTGGGGAAGGAGTGCCCCAGGTGGAAGAAATAGCCTTGGTAAACATTAAAAGGTAAGAGATTCCATAGGATGGTCAGAAGATCATCCAGTGTGCCAGGAGCCAGGAGTCAGAGACAGAGGCAGAAAGGTGAGATGTGAGTTAGAGATTAGCAGAGATGCTTGATTATAAAGAACTTTCCTGAAAACATGGTAAGGCTTTGCCCTGGATTTGTCTTTAGGGCAATGGGAATTTTCCTGATGGATTTTAAAGCAAAAAAGAGGCACAATCAGATTTGCATTTTAGAAAGACCACCCACTCACTATTTGTCAACAGGGCTGATATTAGAATTTTGGATGAAACAATTCTTTGTTATGAAGATCAGTCATTCCAGGTGTAGCTGGCAGATTCATGATTCCCCAAAGATGTCCATGCCTTAATTCCCAGAATCTGTAAACATGTTACATTACATGGCAAAAGGAACTTTACAGACACAATTAGAGTTATAAACCTTAAGTTAGGAAAATTATCCTAGAGTACTTAGATTGGATGGACCCAGTCTAATCATGGGCCTTTACAAGTGGAAGAGGAAGACAGATGAGCCAGAAAAAGGAATGGCAGAAAAGAAGGCAGGAGGCACAAGGCATGAGAAAGATTTAATCCATCATTACTAGTTTTGAAGATGAAGGAGACCATGAGCCAACACATGTGGGAGTCCCCTGGAAGCTGAGAATAATCCTGCTGAGACCCAGCAAGAAAATTGGAACCACAGTCCTACACCCACATGGAGCTGAATTCTGCTAACAACCTGAATGACCTGAGAAGGGGGTTCTTCTCCTGGGCTTCTAGTTAAGAAATGCAGCCCTGCTGAAACTTTGGTCTTAGACCAGTCACGCCATGGTCAGACCGCTGACCTGCAGAACTGTAAGATGGCAAATGAGTGTTTTATGCCGTGAAGTTTGCAGTACTTTTTTT
The DNA here is from genome assembly GCF_009828535.3 of Hylobates moloch. Taxonomy (NCBI): domain Eukaryota; kingdom Metazoa; phylum Chordata; class Mammalia; order Primates; family Hylobatidae; genus Hylobates; species Hylobates moloch. The sequence goes on along the minus strand of NW_026652287.1, from coordinate 97,877,465 downwards.
TTTTAGCACAGCAATAGGAAATGAACACAAGTAGGCATTTCAGTGTCCTTGATCTTGCCTTTTAATGCCAGCCAGCATGCCCAACCCCCATTTCACAACAGCCCCCAAACACTCTCACACATTTTCAAATATCTGCTGGTTGGGGGTGGGAACAGATGTGTCAGTGCACCCCTGGTAAAGAACCACTGCTATGGAGAATTATGAATAGGGAGAGAGCTGAGTAGAAGGAAGAGGAACCAGTTAGAAGGCTGTTGTGATATTTAAGCTGAGAGAGGAAATGACCTAGAGGAACATAGTGGCTATGGGAGTAGTGAAGGGGATGAATTTGAGAGATAATTAGGAGGTAGAGCCAACAGGACTCATCAGTGGTGTTGATCAGTGTTAGAGGTGAGTGTCTCCTCTGTCCCTATCCTCTGCTGCTACCCTTCCACTCCCATCATGGCTACACATACCTAAAAGCAAACGGCATTTTTGAAGGAATCTGACTTCCCTTCTAGTGAGAGAGAGGACCACACTTTGGAAGCCATTAGCAATTTGTACCAGAATCAGTCAAAGAAGGGAAATGACAGTAGAGCTATTGCAAACCCCAAAGGCCCCTTATGGCCAAAGGCACCCGGTTGGTGAAACACAGTAATTGCTTGAACAATTTTCAGTCACTCCATGCTGCAATAGATGATAGGAAATGAGGATAGAGTTTATTCTTCCCTGTAGAAGCAAGTCAGGAGATCCAAATGGCTGAAATGCAATTTGAGGCAGGGTGGTCGGCTAAGCCTACCAAACTCCTGTGTGCAGTTGGAGAGCATTTCACCCGAGGGATTTTTATTTATACTTTGTCCAAAAGGCTGTGCCCTTTATTGACACACAAATAACCAACTCCTTATACTAAATCTCTTCTGCGTGAAATAATTAGCGTGGTCTCTGTTTTCCTCACTGGATTCTGACAGAGGCAGAGCATGGAGCATGCAACAGCAGGCCCATTTCAAACACTGAGCTTGTTCTTACTTGAGATCTCATGGCTCACTTGATCTCCAGCCCTCATCTGGCCCTTGTTGAGTTCGCTAGCCTAGTAATTGGGATAATCAACACTGAATAATTAACTCCTAATCTTGGGAAGACAGCAGAGCACATAACCAGTTACCCAAGACAAATGCAAGTGCCATGGGAACCTTTAAAGTTGGTTCTCGGTAGGAAATTAAAATTCTCCTTGTATTTGCTTTTTCCTTATGTTCTTGAAAACAGTCACGGTGACATGAATGAAACATTAAGACAAAAAATAATGATTCAACATAATTCATATATCACAGCAGAGAATCTGAGTTTTTTTGTGCTATTTCATGATAGTGATTGATGAATCCTGCAGGTTTCTTGGCATCAGAATTCTAGGTAAAATGTTCAATGTGCAATATTAAGGCTAATTAGCAAACATGTAATTTACATGGAAGTTTTGCCTATTGAAGTCTGATGAAAGTTTACCACACTTTCTTATCTTGGTCATAATATGGGGTAATTTGGCTCTGGGTCTGATTAAGCAAGGCATTTCTCCCTTTCTGCCTCTTTATAAGATCCATTTAAGTGGAGTCAATTCTGTTTCTAAAAGACAAAGTGACCAGGGCCAATGTTTCTGGTTGTGCTCTATACTTACCTTGCTTTGGAATTGTTTTCAGCTCCAAGAGACCCTCTTTGTTCTTTGCCTAGGCAGAGAGAAAAAGCCAAGGACAGAATGCATGCCTCACTGTTAAACTTTCCTTTCCTTTCTCTTCTGTTCCCTTCCATTCCCTGCTGTTCCCTTCCATTCCCTGCTGTTCCCTTCCTTTCTTTTTTATGGAGTGTCATCCAGGATGGAGTGCAGTGGCATGATTTTGGCTCACTGCAACCTCCACCTACCAGGTTCAAATAATTATCCTGTCTCAGCCTTCCTTGTAGCTGGGACTACAGGCTCACCCCGCCATGCCTGGCTAATTTTTGTGTTTTTTTTAGTAGAGATGGGGTTTCACCATCTTGGACAGGCTGGTCTCGAACTCCTGATCTCAAGTGATCCACTTGCCTCGGCCTCCCAAAGTGCTGGGATTATAGATTTGAGTCATCGTGCCTGGCACTGTTAAAGTTTCCTAGTGCCATTTTTCTAATGCTGATTATGTATCTAGACTTGCATAATTTTATCATTATAGCTATTTATTTGATCTTGGATAGGCAAATTGGCTTGGGGGCCAAAGGGATGTTTTATGTCAAGGTGCTCTAACTTTGGCAATTATCTTCTGAATATTTAAGAATGGTGACAGTCATCTTTCCATTCTTGAATATATTTCTGGCATTGTCAGACGTTGGTTCCAGCAAGGGAGAGAGACGGGCCCTACACAAGATGAGGCAGCTAATAAAACTATAGAGTTGGAATCTTTTTTCTATAAAAGAAAATCCATAAGTGACAAAATATTTCACCAAGTCATTTTTCCTTCCCAACATCTTGCATTGTGCATGTACTTGGCACATGCTCAAATTAGGTTTACAGATCCTATAAAGCAATTCATCCTGCTCTGAATCTAATACCAGTAATTTTTCAAGGAAGTCAGCAAAATGTGGCCCAAGAAGGAAAGCATTGCCATTTAAAAAAAAAAAAAAAACTACTGTTTTTATTCAATCTGCTACTGAACAGTGCCTAAATCATTTACTCTTTACACTTAATTTTTAATTTTGTGGTATTCTCCACTCAAAATGAGGTTGAGTTTTAAATCCTCATACCCTAACATCCCAGCTGTACAGTCATATAAAGGGTTTGTTTCAGTAAAAATGATTACTGTTATCTATAATAGAATTGTAATAACTCAATACTGTTTTATAAATTTTTGATTCACTCTGCATTTTTTATTTGACAGCTTGCCAGGTTCTAGTTTTTATCTGATCATCTTTGCATCAATAATGCATGAGGCTGAGATCTTCTGAAAAGCAGATACTTTTTTTCTCACTGAATGCTTTGCTTTTGCCAGCAAAAATATTGATTTGAATTTAATAATCTGTAGTCCTTTTGGTTTGATCACACTTAGCAGGAAACCCTAAAAAGAGCCATGGTCACATATCCGCCAACATGGAATCAATTGTTCTTTTCTAATAAATACAATCATTGAACACCTGATCCATACTATTGCTTGTTATGTACAAATGATTGAAGAAAGGTTTGACACGGTTTAGATTTGAATGGCCTTAGGTTTTCCTATTTAGATCCTCTCAACCAAAAATAACAATAAAAACTCATATCATAGAAAGATGATGTCTCTGATTGTAATTTCTCATCCCCTCCATCAACATACAGTTTGTCAACAATTGGCTCTTAAACAATTGCAACGGTGGTGCTGATCTCAGTCTGCTCTTGCTCCCAGCTGTTCACATTGAGGATGACTGTGTGAGTAGCAGGGTCTATCCCATCACCTGCCTCCAGCATTGTTATAAATAATCAGCATCAGGAAAATGAACTGACTAGGAACTGGGAGGGTCCTACAACAACACATCTTCATTCATTGTCTTACTTTCCAACTGTACAGAATGTAACCAAGGGCATCTTTTAAAATTCAGCATTCCCATTTCAAACAAATGACAAAACACTGGTAGGTAAGAGAATTGCTAACCCAATGGTTGTTGAGCAATTAAATCAGAATATCTGAAAGTACTATTTGGGCATCAAAATTCTTTCCCCAGAACATTTCAACATGCTGCTCAGGTTGAGATCCAATGTTCGTTCTAAATTGAAACCTTGCTACTGTCATTGTTGCTGGGTACCAGCATCATGGGCTTGTTAGGAATGCAGAAATCTCAGACATCCTCTCAAGTCTACTGCATCAGAATCTGCACCTTAGCACTTTCCCCCCAGATAATTTGTAGGCACATGAAAGTTTGACAAGCATCAGCCTAAACTACTATTATACGAAATACCCTCAAATTAGGCAAGCCAATTACCAAACAGACTGGCAGCTTCCTGTGTTTCTAGAGGAAGCGGAACATAGTGTCAGCTTTTGTTGTCAAGCAGTCCTGGCTTTGTACCCTGGCTATCCCAGGTACTAGCTGTGTGACTTTGAATAAGTCTCTCTAAGCTTCAGTTTGCTCATCTGTGTGATGATACTAATAATAGCACCTCTATGGAGCGATTATGAGATGATAGAGCTATGACAAACATGAACAGAAAGATTGCATGTAAAGTGCTTAAGACAATGCCGGATACGTAAGCAAGCAATAGATTTTAGTAGTTAATACTGACATTAATAATAAAGTTGTACTCTTTAGAGATCCCTGCAATTGCTCAGATGTCTATATGTAGGTAATAATTCTTTTTTTATTTCTCTATTTACCCTTAAAGCCAATTGAAACTCACATTGAAGCCAGCCCTAATGTCTACTCTTGCACTTTCAGCTCACACTTAATCCCATTCATCATTTACGGGAGGGACAACATGAAGGTTAATGGATGCCTAGAAAAACAGGGCAGTATCAGAATGCCTTTCCTAGCTCCTGAGTCCGGGTGACTTCAGCTTAATTTTCTTTGGAAGCTACTTGGCGTTGTGTGTAAAAGAACTCACAAAACCGGCTTCCATGTGGGGCTAACTCTGTTCACCTAAACTTGGCCCAATTTGGAAAGCTTTCTTGGCTCTTTCCCACCCAATCCAAACAGGGACGGGAGATTTTATTAAAATGACCTGGGCCCAGCCTGCTCTTGCTCAGAACCATTGAAGGGAGCCAAGAATGTCCCCTGGTGTCCATAGAAACATTGTTCTTATTTTTCAAAATTAATCCAGCTGAATTTGCAAGGCAGCGTCACCTCCATCAGAGCTGCAGACGGCCAGGACAAAGAGCTGTTTTGATGTTCCCAGCTGGGAACCCTGCCCTCAGCAAATACAGTTGATATAAATAAATGGTCTCTTGCCTGCCTACATTCATGCCCATCTGTTTGGAGGGCATGGTGCCCAATCAAAAGTTGCCTAGATGCTCGCCACAGGCACCAGTGCCAAGGAATGACAATCTCGTGGCAGCTTGCCTGAGGCTGTGAGTACCATCTTTTCAGTCGTGGGTTCTCATCCTGGACCAGAATGGGAGCACTGGCACTGCATGCTTCCTTACTGTTGATCACACCTGTTGACAAGGCTGTGCCAAACTAGAAGAAGAGGGAGAGAAAGAAAACTGCTGTGTAGGAGCATCTTTGGGTTCCCAGGGCCTGGTAAGCCCATTAAGACAGATTCTAATTAAGTTGAGAAACTCTCTGCCCATGGATGTCCTGATGGGGCACAAGATTGGCAGGTCAAACTTTACTTGGATTTATCACAGGGGTGGAGGGCAAACTGCTCCCAGCTGGTAACTCTGCTCCTGTCTAATATAGGAAGTATAACAGAACACTGGTCTTTGGTGACATCGGGAGCCAAATAAACCAGCGGGAAATGAATCATATTCAGTGTAATGCAGTATCCCCTGGCTCCTAATTTTTACTCACCTACTGGAAACAATAAGGCCCGATATGCACAATCACAGAATGTAAAGCCCAGGAGCTGATTGTATTTTGTGTTGGCTGAGCTTGAGAAAGGAAATGAAGCTAGTCAGGAGAAAGCATGATGTGGGGACATTTTTATGCTGATAAATGTAAGTTCCCTGTGAGTTTGTCAAGCCCAATCAGAAATAAGTTCATGTGCTCGGATCACAACGGTACCTGAAAAGAATCCACATGGATAAAATTAGTAAATTACTGATTCCAGGAAATTCTGTGGGCCCCTAAGAGGGCTTAAGCAGTGGTCTCAGCCGTGTCATACCATGGGGATAGGTAGTATGCAATCTTTATTGTAATAAGTTCTGGCATGCTACCTTTCCCTGTGGAGGGAAGATAGATTGAGAAACTACTGGCTGAAAGCATCAAAGCAATGTACTATATTTATTTATACTTGAAATGGCATTTTGTTAGTTCAACATTTGGTCTCGATCCTAAATTTGCATCATTTTATTTAACGCTGAATATTCTGTCAACTAGACTTGTGGCTAAATCCCAATGAAAGTCTGGACATTGGTCTCCCATAATGTCCAAGTGCCAAGCCCCGATCCTGGGGATGTTACCTTACATGACAAAAAAGGCTTTGCACTTTAAGAATCCTGAGAAGCAGATTGTCCTGGATTATCTGTGTGGGCCTGATGCAATCATGAGGGTCCTTATCAGAGCAGAAGACAATGTGATGAGGGAAGCAGAGATTGGGTAATGTGTCATGAAGATGGAAGAAGGGGTCAAAAGTCAAAGAATGCAAGAAGCCACTACAAGCTGAAAAAAGGCAGAGAAAAGATTCTCCTCTGAGAGCTTCCAGAGAGAGCTAGCCCTGCTGACACCTTAACTTCAGTCTAGTAAGACTGATTTTGAAGTTCTTAAAATTCCTCCAGAGTCGTAAGAGATTAAATGTGTTTGTTTCTTTATTTATGCTTATACATATCAATGGGGTACATGTGATATTTTGTTATATTCATAAAATGTGTAATAATCAAGTTAGGGTATTTAGGGTATCCATAACCTTATTGATCATTTTACGTTTATGTGCTGGGAACATTTCAAATCCTGTCTTCGAGCTATTTTGAAATATACAATATATTTTTGTTAACTATAGTCACCCTATTCTTCTGTGGAAAATTAAAACTTATTCCTTGTAACTGTATGTTTGTATTTATTAACCAACTTCTCTTGATTTCCCACTGCAATCCTTCCCAGCCTCTGAGAACTATAGTTCTGCTTTCTGCTTCCATGAAATCGATTTTAGCTCCCACATATGAATGAAAACAAGCAATATTTGTCTTTCTGTGTCTGGCTTATTTCAATTAACATAATGTCCTCAAGTCCCATCATGTTGCTGCAAATAACATGATTTCATCTTTTAGTACTGCATAGTATTTCATTGTGTACATATACCAGATTTTCTTTATCCATTTTTCTGTTGATGGACACTTGGGTTGATTCCATATCTTTGCTATTGTGAATACTGCCACAATGAATGTGGAGGTGCAGGTATCCTTTTGATATACTAACTTTCTCTCCTTTGGATATATCCGCAGTAGTGGAATTGTTGAATCACATAGTAGTTCTATTTTTAGTTTTTTGAGAAATCTCGATACTGTTTTCCATATTGGCAGTAATGACTTCTATTCCTACCAATAGTGAATGAGTTCCCTTTCCTCTGCAGCCTTGCCAGCATTTGTGATTTATTGTCCTTTTAATAAGATTCATTCTAACTGGAGTAAGATGATGTCTCATTGTAGTTTCGATTTGCATTTCCCTGAAGGTTAGTGATGTTGAACATTTTTTCATATGCCTGTTGGCCATTCGTATGTCTTCTTTTGAGAATTGTCTATTCATGCCCTTTGCTCACTCTTTAATGGGATTTTTAAAAAACGGTTGAATGGAATACTATGCAGCCATAAAAAATGATGAGTTCATGTCCTTTGTAGGGACATGGATGAAACTGGAAACCATCATTCTCAGTAAAGTATCGCAAGGACAAAAAACCAAACACCGCATGTTCTCACTCATAGCTGGGAATCGAACAATGAGAACACATGGACACAGGAAGGGGAACATCACACTCCGGGGACTGTTGTGGGGTGGGGGAAGTGGGGAGGGACAGCATTAGGAGATATACCTAATGCTAAATGACAAGTTAATGGGTGCAGCACACCAACATGGCACATGGATACATATGTAACAAACCTGCACATTGTGCACATGTACCCTAAAACTTAAAGTATAATAATAAAAAAAAAAGAAAAAAAAAGCGGTTGTTTGAGTTCTTTGTATATTCTGGTTGTTAGACTTGTCTGATGGATAATTTGGAAATGTTTTCTCCCATTTAACAGGTTGTCTCTTTACTCTGTTAATTGTTTCCTTTGCTGTGCAGAAACATTTTAGTTTTATATAGTCCCACTTGCCTATTTTTTATTTTATTGTCTGTGCTTTTGATGTCTTAGTCATAAAATCTTTGCCTTGACCATTGTCCTGAAATGTTTCCCTTGTGGTTTCTTCTAATAGTTTTATGGTATTAGGTCTTATATTCAAGTCTTTAATTCATCTTGAGTTGATTTTTGTATATGGTGAAAGACAGACATCCCGTTTTCATTCTTTTGCATAGGTAATCCAATTTTTTTTAGCACATTTTATTGAAAAAAGGTATTCTTTCCCCAATATATGTTCTTGGTGTCTTTGTCAAATATTAGTTGACTGTAAATATGTGGATTTATTGCTGGATTCTATATTCTGTTCCATTGGTTTATGTGTCTGTTTTTCTGCCAGTACCATGCTGTTTTGGTTACAATAGCCTTACAAAATATTTTGAAGTCAGGCAGTATGATGCTTCCAACTTTATTCTTTTTACTCAGAATTTCATTGGCTATTTGGTCTCTTTTTTTGGTTCCATAAAAATTTTAGGATTTTGTTTCCATTTCTGTTAAAAAGTGACATTGGTATTTTGATAAGGATTGCATTCAACCTGTAGGTTGCTTTGGGTAGTATGGTCATTTTAACAATATTGATTCTTCTGATTCATGAGCATGGGATATCTTTCCCTTTGTGTGTGTTCTCTTTAATTTATTTTACCCATGTTTGGTCTTCTTTTTTCTGTAGAGGCCTTTCATCTTCTTAAATGAAATTTAAATTTATTCCTAGGTATATTTTGGCAGCTATTATAAATTGGGATTGCCTTCTTGATTTCTTTCTCAGTTAGTTCATTATTACAGTACAGAAATGCTACTGATTTTTGTTGATTTTTGCATTCTGCAACTTTACTGAATTTAGTTATTAGATCTAAGAGATTTTTGCTGGAGGGTTTTCAAGATGTAAAATCATGTCATCTTCAAAGAGGAATGATTTGACTTCCTCTTTCCCAAGGTGAATGGCTTTCATTTCTTCTCCTGTTTGATTGCTCTGGTTAGAACTTCCAGTACTATGTCGAATAGGAGAGATGAAAGTGGACATTCTTGTCTTGTTCCAGTTCTTAAATGAAAGGCTTTCAACATTTCCTCATCCAGTATGATGTTTGCTGTGGGTTTGGCATATATGGCCTTTACTATGTTGAGGTATATTCCTTTTATGCCTAGTTTGTTGAGAGCTTTTATCATGAAGTTATGTAGAATTTTATCAAATGCTTTTTCTGCACCTGTTGAGATGACCATATGGTTTTTGTCTTTTATTCTTTGGATGTGATGTATCACATTATTGACTTGAGTATGTTGAACCATTCTTGCATCCCTGGAATAAATCTCACTTGATTATGGTATATTATCTTTTACTTGTGCTGTCGAATTCTGTTTGCTAGTATTTTGTTGAAGATTTTCGCATGTATGTTCATTAGGGATATTGATCTATAGCTTTATTTTTTGTTGTTGTTGCATTCTTGTCTGGTTTTGATATCTGGATAATGCTGGCCTTGTAGAATGAGTTAGGAAGAATCCTCTCCTCTTCGATTGTTTTGAATAGTTTGAGGGGAATTAATGTTAGTTCTTTAACTGTTTGGTAAAATTTGACAGTGGCAGTGGCAGTGATGCCATAAGATCCTGGATTTTTCTTTGTTGGGAGACTTTTAAATTACTGATTCAATTTCGTTACTAGTTATTGTAGTTATTGGTCTGTTCAGGTTTTCTGTTTCTTCCTGACTTGATCATTTCTGTGGTATCAATTGTAATGACTCCTTTTTTATTTCTGATTTGGCTTATCTGGGTGTTCTTTATTTTCTTCTTGGTTAATCTAGCCAGTGATTTACAGATTTTGCTTATTGTTTCATAAAATCAACTTTTCATTTCATTGTTGCTTTGTATTTTTATTTTTAGTCTCTATTTCATTTAGTTCTGCTCTGATGATTATTATTTCTTTCCTCCTAATAATTTGAGTTTTGTTTTTTCTTGCTTTTCTACTTCAATGATAGATTGTTTATTTGAAGTCTTTCAATTTTTTTGATGTAGACATTTATTGCTATTAATTTCACTTTTAGCACTGTTTTTGCTGTATCCCATAGGTTTTGGTATGTTGTGTTTCAAATTTCATTTGCCTCAAGACATTTTTTTATTCTCTCCTTAATTTCTTTCTTGACCCAATGGTCACTAAGAAGCTTGTTGTTTAATTTCCATCTATTCCTAGTTTCCCAAGTTTTTATTTTTATTTTCTAGTTTTGTTCTAGTTTTCTTTATTTTTCTAGTTTTATTCCATTGTACTTGAGAAGATACTTGATATAATTTCAATTTTAAAAAATTGGTTGAGACTTGTTTTGTGTCCTGACATATGGTATATCCCAGAGAATGTTTCATCTACTGCTGAGAAAAATGTGTATTTTATAGCTGTTGGGTGTCATACACTGGTACTGGTGTTGGCAGGTCCAGGCAGGCTGATTCCTGGGCCTCTAGGTGGCTCGCATGTGTGTTGACAGTGGCAGTGGTAGACAGGGCAGGTGGATGGGTCCTCATGCTCTTGGGCAGTGGGCATGACACGCATAATGGCAGTAGCAGTGTCAGGACAACCGTCTGGCTTCCAAGCAGTCTGGACTGGTGTTGGGAGTGGCTATAATAAGCTGGGCAGGCCAGTCTCCAGGCCCACAGGTAGCATATGCGTGCCAGCTGTAGTGGTAGTGGCAGATTGTGCGGGCCCTTCCTCAGACCCGGAAAATGAGTGCTCAGGTGCCAACAGTGGTGGACAGGGCAGGGCCATCCCCAGATCCCTGAGTGGTGTGCTTGGGCACTGGGGTGGGTGAAGCTGGGCCAGGTGGCCCCATTCTCAGGGCCTCAGTTGGTGTGTGCAGGTGCTGACTGTGGTAGATAGGGGCACAGTGATCTCCAGCCCCTAGGGGAATACTCAGACTGGGGGCTTTGCAGCAGCTGCACTCTGGCCCTGATGATAGTGGGGGTGGGATTGCCTTCAGTGGCAGCAGCTGTAGGCAGGTGGCTGGGGAGTGTGTATGCTTTGGTTCCATGTGTCAGCTGCAGGTGGCATAGGCTGTCCTCAAGGCACTTGTAAATGCATGCCAACCCCACTGCTGGGGACAGCAAAGTTACTGCCAATGGTTTGCACGTTGGCCCTGGTCCCAGCAGCCAGAAGCAGCAGTGGCTGCAGGTGGCAGATATCCATGGGGCATCAGGAATGTGGAGATGAAGGGGCTATTGGACCCCAGGGCAGGATGCAGTCTGGTGGGGGCTGTGCTCTCAAAATGGTGCCATGTTATAGCTGCTTAAGACTCAGGAGGTGTGTGGGACCCAGTGTGAGCTCCCTCTCTGAAACAGTACTATTGCATGGTCTCTAGGCAGTTCCTTATGTTAGTCTCAGGGTCCATGAGGTTCAAAAAGCTTTCTTGTGGCTAGAATTGCAAGAGTCCATGGTGGGAATATGGACTGCTGCTAGGGGTCTCTCACCTCCCCTTCCCCCACACTGGGGAGCCTCGCCAGGCTCTCAGCTGATCCTGGGAGAGTAGGCTGCCTCCTTCCCTTTCATTCCTTGCCTTAGGTGTTTCCTGCCACTTCTCTGTTGAATTCCAATAATCTTTCTTAGATGATCTATTCAAAGTGTGATTATCTACTTGCTATTTTCATTCTTTTTTTTGGAAGAGGTGAGTGCCAGCTGCCTCTAATCAGCCATCTTGATGCCCTTCCTGTATTTCATTTTAAGCCACTAAATTTGTGGTTATTTGTTACAGCAACAATAGAAAAGTAATGCAGTCTCCATTCTTATGCAGTAGACACAGGGTGGCCCAAGATCGAAGAGCCCTGAGGCTAACAAAAGCTTGGAGCAATATAGTGCATTGGCTACTCTGCTAAAACTGTTAGTTACTTCACCTCTCCCCCACCAACTTACTGTCTTTTTTTTTCTTCAATCCAAAAGACCATAATACAGTCCAATGTGTGTACTTTTTCTCACTGGAATTATGCAAGCATAAGTTTTAAAACAGATTTCCTTTCAACTCTCATCATTAAACTTTCAGTGTTTAGCCTACCAGGCTGGCTTGCCATCCAAATTAATAAAAGTGTAGGTAATGCCGGTTCTAATGGCAAGCATTCAGTTCCCAAAGGCAGGGAACAGTTTTAGAGCAGCAATTCAGATTTATGTTTGAGTAATATTAATGTATCCTTACCATGTGCTGGGGACTGGGCATTACATGTTTGACATTTGAAATATCTCCTCAAGCAACAGTGGATTAGGTGAGAAGTTGCTGGACACACATGCAACGTGAAATAGCTGTTATTGTTAGAAGTTAATACTTACTTTATTCCTTTCAGCAACTAACCTAACGCTGTCAGGCAGCTGCTGTCACTGAAAGTTATCAGCATGTGTCCATCCATATATCCATCCATCATTCCAATCTCAGCAGCTGGATTGTTCGTCATCTGCCTGCCTGCAGTGGCCCTGATCTGCAGAAAGCGGACACTAGGAAAAAATTCAGACTTTATCTGTGGTTAAATTATGCTTTGGCAAGGTTTAATACCTTTTTTTCTTTACAGTGGGCCTCTTCTGTTTTTATTTCTTCTTGGATGCAATATAACACACACACACACACGCACACACACACACACACACAGAGTAAACAATAATTTCACACAATAAGAATAGATAATCAACTTAAGCCCTATCATGAATTAACCCATGTACTCCAAAGTGACAATTACCCTAGAAAAAAAGAACTGGCAAGTTAACTATTTTACTTTTCCTTCAAATAGATTAAATATTAAAAAAATTTTTTTATAAAAAGTTTGAGAAATTGGGAAACTGTCAGTTCTTCTATTATTTATTTCTACTGAATAAAGTTAAATGAGATGTTTTAAAAGTTGGTTGAGTTTTACCATGCTTCCTGTCAACTGATCTTTTTAAGCATGCATTTCCAGTACTTGGCGTACTGAAAAATTGCCTGCATCACTTCTTAATCTAATAGTTAGACCTTATTTTACCAAAGCTTTCTTTTAGCCATAAAAGTAAATACAAATATTTTTATTAGTGTAGTAGTTCTTTTCTCAATGCTATTTTCATTTTTTGTTGGCAATCCAAGTTAGTGATAATCCAATCTTCTATTTTGATGATAGCCTCAATATTTGAGATGCCTATCAGAGTGAAATGAAAGCATTTCTGTAGAATTCAACAAAGCAGAGAAGAAAATAATCAAAATACTTTCACTCACTTATCAACAAACATTTATTGAGCAGTTTTAGTTGCCCTGATATCCTACTGTTTTGTTGAGTTTCTCTCTTTTCTTTTCTCTACAAAATTGTCACTATGTTTTAGAAACTGAGAAATCAAAGATGCATAAAATACAGCTTTATTCTTATGGACTTAAAACTTAAACAATAACAATATAGTGCAACTAGTTCTGTTATGGAAAGGTGTAAGAGGTGCAATTGGGGTGTCAGGAGGGAGAGCCCATGTGTGCATGGGAGCATTAGGGTAGGCTTCACAGAGGACATAACACAAACAGAAGGTTGAGTAGGAGTTCACCAAGTGAAGACAGCTGGCGGTGGTAACAAATTACCACAAATGTAGAAGGCTAAACAAAAAATACCTATATTTTATAGTTTCTGTGGGTCAAGAGTCTGGGCATGGGTTACCTGGATTCTCTGCTCAAGGTCACACAAGGGTATATTTAACATGTTAAGTGAGCTGCATTCTTATCTGGAAGTTTGACTGGGGAAGAACCTATTTGTAAGCTCACTTCAGTTGTTGGCAGCTTTTGTTTCCTTGTGGTTGTAGGTCTGAGGCCCTCAGATTTTTTCTGGCTATTAGATGGAGTCAATTTTCAGGTCCTAGAGGCCAGCCACAGTCCCTAGAGGCTGCCCAGTTTCTTGCCACGTGGTCTTTCCCTACATAGCCTCTTACTTTATCAAGCCAGCAAGGAGAATCTCTAGCCTGCCAAGACAGAGTTTTATATAAGGTAACAAAATCATGTAAGTGACACCTCATCACCTTTAACATATCCTATTGGTTAGAAGCAATCACAGGTCTCACCTGTACCCAAGGGGAGGGGACTACACAAAGGTATGAACACCAGGATAAAGGACTGACTGAGGTCCCCTTAGGTCTGTCCACTGCACAGGATGATACGAGGAAAGAGAGGAACAGATAAGTAAGAGAGTATGTAGGGAATGAACAATGTCCTATATAGCTGTAATAGATGGTGGAATTAAGGGAAAAGAATTCAAGACTGGGTAGATAATAATTGTTGCTAACATTCATATAATGCTTACTCCATGCCATAGTATTTCATATATGTCTAATCATTTAATATCTACCTCATAAGGCATTCTTACAAATGCCTTATGAGGTAGATATTATCCCCATTAATAGATGAGGAAAAAGAGCCCAGCAAAGTTAGGTAACTTGATGAAAATTCTAGAGCTTATCAATGGTAGAGCTGGATTCAAATTGTCTGGCTTTTGAGTCTATCCTTAACCATTATACATACTGCCTGTAAGCAAGTTGAGGTCTGCAAGGAACAGATCATAAAAGATCTTGCTAAGGAATTTGTAGTTGTTCCAGGAGGCAGTGAGAAAACACTGGAGTGGTTGGAATCAGAGGTATGGGTGCTCAGACATACCGCCAGCATCATGGAGGATACATTGGGACCGAGGACACTGATGCAGATGACAGAAAATGAGTTACTGGATGAATCCAGGGGCTGTGGGGTCGGCGAGAAAGGAACAGACAGGAAAGTGTACGTGATCTGACCCAGTGACCGACTGTGAGGGCTGGGAGTATGGCAGTAGAATTCAGGAAAAGGGATGTATCTAAGATAACTTCCAGGTTTCTGGTCTAGATGATTTGATGTGTAGTGGATCTTGATACTCATTCATCAAGCTCCAAGGTACTGGATGGAAGGGACTATATTCTTGTTCATTGCTTCATCCTTTGGTCTGGACACAGTGCTTTGACCATATTATAAAGGCAAACATTTGTACTTTTGCTTACTATGTGCCAAGTACTGTTCTAAGAACTTCACTTGTATTAACTTGTTTCATCCTCACAACACCTCTATGATATAGGAACTATTATTGATATTTTACAAAACTATTATTTATATTTTACAAAAGAGGCAACTTGCCCAAGCTCACACAGTTATTATCAGAGCCAGAGTTTGAACTCAGGCAGGCTCTCTCCAGAGTTCATGTGCTTAACTACCACACTGCACATCAAACAAAACTAGGTACTCACTAATATTTTAAAATGCTGTTGTGTGACTTTACTATGATAGGGCAACTATTTAAAATATGATGCGATAAATTTAGTAATAGTCTTAATCACTTTTATATAAATCTTTATTATCATGCTTGAGAAACTGTATTCTAAGGAAGTGTTGAAATGTCTTTCATTCCCACTACCCTGGAGCCACTCAAGCAGACAGACTCAGTTCCATTAGACAATAGTGCAGTGCACTCATGATCATTTTTGGAATGAATAACTTTTTCGTATATTATATGTAAAATTTATAGTTTCCAAACAACCTGTACTACATTATCTCTTTTAACAGATAGAGGTGGTAGGTTATGTTACTCCCATTTTATAGCTACAGACATTGAGGCAAAGGAGAGTGACCAAATTGAATCTAAAAATTCAGTGGAGAGTACTTATCAATCATTTTTCCTCATTACGGTAACTTCAAATGTGTTTTGACTGTTTCTTTCTTTGGCTGGCATAATGGGGACCAGTAAGAATATCAAGTTCTAGGCTGAAATATTCAATATAATGGCAGTAATCTTTGCAATCTTTTTCTTTGTAATCACATCAGGGAAACAACAAAGTGAGAACATGGGGTATGGTAAAAACTAAAAAGGTACAGGAAAGTATAATAACTGGCATTGTGATTAATTAATTACTTAAATGGCCATGCAGTTTAAAAAGGGGGCCTATTTATTGAATAAATAAGTTAAAAATAAAAAGCCAGGGAAACAGATTTTGACAGCTATATTGCCCTCAGCCATCCCCATATGAGCGCTGCCCACTTCTGTCACACTGACCTCTCTTCCACTCACCAATTCAAAGTAAATTTAGGAAAATAACCCTCATCAGCAGTGTGGCTTTCAAACCACTCCACAGGTAAGAATATAATGGTCTTTGTTTTTCCATTCAAAATTCACCCCTATTCTTCCCTTATCTATATCAATTGTCTCCTTTTCATTCGGTTATTTGAAGCTTATCATTTTTCCATTTTTTCCACAAGAGATAACATACCTTAAGATTTGAGATAACTTATTTATCTTTTTTCTCATTTCTTGTTTGCTTGCCCTGTCTCCTCCATGACCTCTTACTTTCCATCCCTGTAGACTAACATGACATTCTCCTGCTTCAAAAATCAGCTGATGAGTCCTTTTAGAGTCCACTGACTTCTAAGATGACTCCTAATGGTCCCTGCTCCTAGTATTCACGCCCTTTGGTAATCCCCTCACCTTCAGGGTAGGCTAAACCTAGTGATTTTTCAAGCACTGGCAAAAGTGATGGGATGTCACTTCCATGGTAAGGTTGCAAACAATTGTGTTCATTTCCTGAGCAGATTCCCTTTTCTGCCTTCTAGGTTTGCATGCTTTGATGAAGCAAGCTGCCATGTGGGATAGGTTCACATGGCAAGGAACAAAGGGCAGCCTTCAGCCAACAGGGAGGAATTAAAACTCTCAGTCCAGTAGCACACCAAAAAATGTATTCTGCCAATGACCATGAGAGCTTGAAAGTGGATATGTCCCCAGTGGAGCTTTCAGATGAGACTGCATACTTACGCTCACATCTTGGTTGCAGCCTTACAAGAAACTGTGAAACAGAGGACCGAGCTAATCTGTGCCCAGATTCCTGACACACAGAAACAATGTGATAATATATGTGTGCTGTTTTAAGCTACTAAGTTTTGGAACAATTTGTTACACAGCAATAGATATACACCTCCCTTCCAAGCAGCTTTCCCACATCCTAGGTACCTCTCCTCTCTGCAGCCATCTGCATAGCTCTATTCTAGTACTTAGAACACAGTATTCTAATTATGTTTATCTTTGTTTCTTGTTTCTTGATATCCTTGAGGGAAGTGACATGATTTATCTCCTAGCACAGCACAGCTCAACAATGACTGTGGGTTAAGTAACAAACACATGTTCAATATCCTCTCTGTTCCACTGCTCTTCCACCAATCACCTGCAATTGGCGCTATTAAGACACGAGAAGATAGTTCAGCTCCAACCATCTCAGGTAACTGTTTTTTTTTTGGAGACAGAGTCTTGCTCTGTTGCCCAGGCTGGAGTGCAGTGGCATGATCTCGGCTCACTGCAAGCTCTCCCTCCCAGGTTCATGCCATTCTCCTGCCTCAGCCTCCCAAGTAGCTGGGACTACAGGCATCTGCCACCATGCCTGGCTAATTTTTTGTATTTTTAGTAGAGATGAGGTTTCACTGTGTTGGCCAGGATGGTCTCGATCTCCTGACCTCGTGATCCGCCCGCCTCAGCCTCCCAAAGTGCTGGGATTACAGGC
>NW_026652287.1:97733206-97859628 GCF_009828535.3 Hylobates moloch | reverse complement strand
ACATATATATGAAATATATATAAAACATATATGAAGTATATATAAAAAATATATATATGAAGTATATATATAAAATATATATATGAAGTATATATAAAATATATGAAGTATATATATAAAATATATATATGAAGTATATATAAATATGAAATATATGAAGTATATATAAATATGAAATATATATGAAATATATGTATGAAATATATATAATATATATGAAATATATATTATATATAATATATAAATATGAAATATGTATATATATAAAATATGTATAAATATGAAATATGTATTATATATAAAATATATATAATATATAATATATAAATATAATAATATATATATGTCAAAGCTGGAAGAGCAGATTTCAGATACATTGTCATCTTTGATCTTCATAGTCAACCTTAAGAACCAGATATCAGTATTCAATGTACAAACGAGGAAATTAGTGTCTTACCCAGAGTTGTTTAGCTGATAAGCAGCACAGCCAACGTTAGTATCTAAATATGTCTGACTTCTAATTCCATAAAGATCCTTAATCATAATTATGCCATGCCGCATGATCATGGACAATGTTTCCTATACACTTAAACTGCCAAAATGAGAATAACAACAAAGATAATACTTATCAGAAACATTTATTGAGTTCTTATTGTATGACAGGCATTGTTCTAAGCCCTTTAAATGTTATTTGCTCATGATATTTTTACAAAAACTACAAGAGGCAAATGTTATTATTTCCATTTTACAGATAAGAAAATGGAGACAAAAAAGGTTAAATAACTTACCCAAAGTCAGGCACCTGAAAAGTGACAGAGTGAAGATTCAATGTAGGTGGTCTCAGATTGTAAATAAGCTTGGTTTTAGGGGACATGATTCATCTCGGTCATTTTTTATTTGCTCTTATAGGAAAGTAGGGTGACAGTCCACTGCTCTTGTGTATTTGAATCTTGGGTTTCATAAATAAAATTAATTTCGAGATCCATTTCTTTGTTAATGAGCATCAGTTTTTCTCTGGAGAGAGAGCCCCCTCCTGTTTTGGATCCCCACTGCAATGTAGGAGCTCTAATTAAATCTATGCAAAATACATTAAAACAGGGAAATAAAGAGAATCTGGAATTCAGAAAGACATGACTCTAATAGTGACCTTGAACACAATGTGGCCAGATTCTATCCCTTCCTTTTAGCATCCTATGGCTGTGAGCAATGGGAAGGAGATGAAAAACATAAATTAATTTTTGAGAAAAGCTTAATTGGAATATTTTCTCAAGCAGACACACAGAGCATTATGTTAGCTGCCAGTTCATTTGTGGAGAAAAATTTATAAATTTAATTTGATCTTTCTCATCAGTTGTAATTGCCACGTAGAAAGTCAAATAGTTATGTCAGACTTACGAAAAAGAGCAGCTCTCTGCCCTGTCCCCCACCATGCATGCCCCCCAGAAGCTACTACTTCAAAATCTTTCAGCTGTTTCTCTTGATATTTACCTATATATTTCCAAATAGCTTGCTCATGCTTCCATCTCTTAATTATTTCAGTTTTAGACTTCGTTCTGTAGAAGGATTTGTCACTAAAATTTTATATGTCAAGTTAACTTTTTTTTCCTGGCATTTCCTCAAGAATAGGAGAATAAGGAAAAGGGTTAATATTTCCTCCATGTGAAGGGTACATTTATTTATACAAAGCACCTTTCAAGGGATAGTCTAGGGAAACAGAACAGCTATATGAGAAGTCAGAGCAGCAAACAGGTAGATGAGAAAATAGCCATCACCATTTTGGAGTAAAAATCACAAATCAAAAGAAGCTTGAGGTGCCATTTATAGTTTAATAAATTAGCAAAAAGAAATTTGAATGAAACATGTAGTGTTGGTGTGGTTGTCCTAGTTGAAACACTCATATGCTTCGAATGGAATACTTTTAAAAATCAATATGAAAATATGTACCAAGTGCCATAAACATGGTCACACCCCTTGATCCAGTGGTCCACTCCTGGAAATGTATCTTAAGGAAATAGTACAACAGAAGCAAAAAACTTTACGTGCCAACATGTTCATTGTAGTATTAACCATGAGAGAGAGAAATAACAAAGATGAGAATGAGAGAGAAAGAGAAAGATAGGGAGAGAGGGAAAATTTAAATACAGTGTTTAACATGGACCTATAGAGGAGTACAACACACACAGGGGCCTATCAGAGGGTGGAAGGTGGTAGGAGGGAGAGGATAAAAAAAATAACTAATGGGCACTAGGCTTAACTCCTGGGTGATGAAATAATCTGCACAACAAACCCCTATGATACAAGTTTACCTATGTAACAAACCTGCACATGTACCCCTACACTTAAAAGTTAACAAATAAAAAGTACAGTGTTTAATAAATTAATATAAATTATTAGATGGATTATTATCCAGCTAATAAAAGTGATAAGTGTGAAGGCTATATAAAAACATAAACATTTATGATGTTCTGTTAACTAAGCAAAGCTAAGCACAAAATAGTCTTTATTTTTGTGTTAATCATGAATAAAAGTGCATACACACGGAGGGGTGACTGCAATGCAATAGACATAGGTATTAGAAGCAGATGAACTGATTTAAGTCTGAGTCTTTCATTTATGAGCTGGATGTCCTTGAAACCATCAAAGTACTATTTCTTTGAGCCTTATTTGTTGCATCTATAAAATTAGAAAGAAATATCAATCTTTTAGTGTTGATGTAAATATTAGAGAAATATGCAATTAGTAAGTAATATAGTACCCAACATATTATAGTAAGGGCTCACTAGATAGTTACAAATATTACTCACATATAGAGCAACATCAGAAGATAGTATTTAGGAGGGTTGGGGAGCTATGTTAGGGGGATGGAATTATGAATGCTGTTTTTCTCCTTAAAATTTTGTATTTTTATATATAACATATAATTACATTGCATGTAACAAATTTTATATATAATTTATATGTAGTATAGCTATGTATATGTGTGTGTGTGTGTGTGTGTGTGTGTATTTTCAAGAAGGAAAACACCCATAGTTTTATCTCCCTAATATAGCTTCTTTACCCACATATATAATATACATTTTTACATATATGAATACACACACATATATATACACGTGTATGCGTGTATATATCTAAATGCACACACACGTATATATGCATATTTTAACTCAGTGAAACCATACAGGGTGTCTTTGTCAGTAAGACCTGTGCCTCTGAAGGTGCCATAAAGAAACAAGCCTGGAGTGAAGGCAAAGCTTAGGAGCCTTGGTCTCCTACTCCTCTGTTCTCTTTTTATTGTCTTTGGCTCTCCCAGCTCTTTGTTCTCCTGTGGACAATTGCTGCTGAAAGTGGTGCTTTCCTACTAAATGGCATTTTAACCCCAGTATTCCCACAACTTTATGCTGTTTCCTTAACGGACATTTGCGTGGCAGATGGCTCAAATAGCCCAGCAAATATATACTGGGTCAATGTTAAGAAACTGCCAGATTGATGGCTTTGTTGGCTGGGTGCCCCCAAGCAGACACACGACTAGAAATTGCACAGAGGCTCAATTTTCCAACTAACTTGGGGGCTTTCCATCCCTCCCTTGCTATGGGTGATCAGTAAGACAGGTGAAGATGGAGCTAGTCTGATTCGTTTCACTTTTAAATAGACATTGATGTGGGCAGATGGGTTGGCACACAATGTGCTGATCTGGGAGCTAAACCTTTCTACTTCGAATCTTGCCTGCATCAGATTTGCTCAGGGATGGAAGCCAACATCTTAACCTGTTCATTTTCAGAGTGTTCCATAGGATACTACTAACCTTCCTCCAAGGAGTATCATGAAGGCCGATTTAGAAAGGTAGCACAATATTTCATTTAAGTGGTTAAAGAAGACTTCTTCACTTAATATTTCTTAGTCCCTAACTACTTTTTGGGAAGAATAAACCATTGACTTGACTTGCAGCCCTTCTTTGTCCCTTAGCACTTCATCTCTGTAGCACAGTTATATTTGTGTTTGTGATCTTCCCAAATAGACTGTAAGCTCTGTGGGCACAGGCAATACATCTCATAGATGTTTGTCTTTCCGTGGCACTTAGCATGACGTACAGCTTATGCTATTTATCAGCGCCTAGTAAATGTATGTAGAACAAATACTGCTGGGCTGGTTCATAATGCTAGGACAACAGCTAGTTCTGTCCCTAGAGGAGTCCCTCCCCTGGCCCACTTGTGGCTATAGCACTGCTTTTGGGGAAGAGTTCGAAGTTTTGTTAACTCAGTAGAAGGCTATGAACATGACATGACACATAGGTAAGATTCTACCTAAACCTCTCCCTGTTTTGTACTTTCTAGATCATATATCTCATATCTGTGACCCTAGAATTTCCTATTATAATGACAATGAGCTCACTTCCAGAGGCTGAATGAGTCTCTGTCAGGGGAAGGGCTGCTTCTCTGTTCACCCAAGGGAAGATTATGGGGCAAGCATTTGCTTTCTTAGACCTGGAGGATGGCCAAGAGGCAGCTGTTTGCAGAGACAGGAGAGACAAGGTGGCAATGAAGCTTGGAAATGTAAGCCAAGAGGGACATGCTCTGTGAGTGTCCAGTGTCCCTTGCAGTGTGGGATGGAGCTGGGGGTGGGAAGAGAGGGTGGGTGTGTACCGGGCTGGGTGCTGATGCACCCTGTGCAGCCATGTTCAGGGACAGTACTCTGATGAGCCAAGGGCTTTAAATTTGAACCTGACCTTCAATTTGCCAGACCAAGGTAAGACTATATGACAAGTCTTGACAACTATATGACAAGTTATTTTTCAAAGTAAATATAACTTTTAAATATATGAACATATAGTTGGTGGTCTTCCATTTATATTCTCACCCCTGAGCCTTGCAAATTTTACGAGCAGGCTGATGTCAATGAATTCAACTTGCGAATAGCATTGGGATTAAAAGCTGATATCAATCTATATTTTATTAACTTATTTAGCCTTCTTATAGGTGTATACCTTTGAATGGAGTAACTGACTGGAAAAAAAGGAGAAAAAACACTATATATACATGTTACCAGGGATATTTTCCTTATATAAATCAGAAACTACATTGAGTCAATCCTGATTCCTTCATATTAGGAAGTGTTAGCTAAGTTAGGAAAGAATCTGAATTATAAAGTAGTTTGGAAAACAGCATAATTTTGTTACACGTAATCACCCAAACTGACGATCAACTAAATATTTCTAAGTTGAAGCCCTATGGGCCTCCTTTAGTAAAAAGATAATTAGCTCATTAATGGATCTGAATGAGATGATATGAAATGGCTCTTACAGTCCTTGAAAATAATATTTTCTAAAAGAGCCTAACATTTCATCTATATTCTTGTGTACAGCTAATTTGCTTAGGGCATTTCATCCCCTGATCTTTTGTTTTTTTAATAGAAGGTGAACTTCAGCAGAGTTTAGGTAAGAATGAACATGGATTCCAAAATGATCAGGGCCCAATTGGCAAGATTTGGTGGTATTAATTATTGCTTGTGAACACGACAGGTGACATGGTTTGGCTCTGTGTCCACACTCAAATCTTACCTTGAATTATAATAATCCCCACATGTCAAGGGCAGGACCAGGTGAAGAATGAATCATGGGGGCACATTTCCCCCATGCTGTTCTCATGATAGTGAGTTCTCACAAGATCTAATGGTTTCATAAGGGTCTTCTCCCTTCACTTAGCTCTTATTCTCTCTCCTGCCACCCTGTGAAGAGGTGTCTTCCATCATGATTGTAAGTTTTCTGAGGCCTCCCCTGCCATGCAGAAATGTGAGTCAGCTAAATCTCTTTTCTTTATAAATTATCCAGTCTTGGGTATTTCTTCACAGCAGCTTGAGAACAGACTAATACAGTAAATTGGTACCACAGAGAGTGGGGCACTGCTATAAAGATACTCAAAAATGTGGAAGCAACTTGGAAGTGAGTAACAGGCAGAGGTTGGGGCAGTTTGGAGGGCTCAGAAAAAGGCCTCCAAATGTGGGAAATGTGGGAAAGTTTGGAACTTCCTGGTGACTTGGAAGACTCAGAAGACAGAAAGATGTGGAAAAGCTTGGAACCTTCTAGAGTTGTTGAATGGCTTTGACCAGAATGCTGATAGTGACATGGACAATGAAGTCCAGGCTGATGTGGTCTCAGATGGAGATGAGGAACTTGTTGGGAACTGGATCAAAGGTGACTCTTGCTATGCTTTAGCAAAGAGACTGTGACATTTTGCCCCTGTCCTAGAGATCTGTGGAACTTCAACTTGAGAGAGATGATTTAGGGTATCTGCCAGAAGAAATTTCTAAGTGGCAAAGCATTCAAGAAGAAGCAGAGCATAGAAGTTTGGGAAATTTGCAGCCTGACCATGTGATAAAAAAGAAAAACCCATTTTCTGGGGAGAAATTCAAGCCAACTGCATAAATTTGCATAAGTAACGAGCTGAATGTTAATCACCAAGATAATGGAGAAACTGTCTCCAAAGCATGTCAGAGACCTTCATGGCAGCCCCTCCCATCACAGGCCCAGAGGCCTAGGAGGGATAAATGGTTTCCTGGGTGGGCCCAGGGCCCCACTACTCTGCAACCTTGGGACATGGTGCCTTGCGTCCCAGTTGCTTCAGCTCCATGCACTGCTAAAAGGGGTCAACATACAGCTTGGGCCATTGCTTCAGAGGGTGCAAGCCCCAAGTCTTGACAGCTTCCACACGGTGTTGAGCCTGCAGGTGTACAGAAGTCAAGAATTGAGGTTTGGGAACCTCTGCCTAGATTTCAGAGGATGTATGGAAATACCTGGATGTCCAGGCAGATGTTTGCTGCAGGAGTGGAGCCCTCATGGAGACCATCTGCTAGGGGAAGGGAAATGTGGGGTCAGAGCTCCCACACAGTGTGAGAAGAGGACCACCATTCTCCAGATCCCAGAATGGTAGATCCACCAACAGCTTGCACAATGCACCTGGAAAAGCTGCAGACACTCAACAGCAACCATGAAAGCAGCTGGGAGGGGGGGCTATACCCTGCAAAACCACAGGGGCAAAGCTGCCCACCTCTTGCATCTGCGTGACCTTGATGTGAGACATGAAGTCAAAGGAGATTTGGAACTTTAAGTTTTAATGACTGCCCTATTGGATTTTGGACATGCATGGGGCCTGTAGCTCCTTGGTTTTGACCAATGTCTTCCATTTGGAATGGGTGTATTTACCCAATGCCTGTACCCTATTGTATCTAGGAAGCAACTAACTTGCTTCTGATTGTACAGGCTTATAGGTAGAAGGGACTTGCCTTGTCTCAGATGAGACTTTGGGCTTGAAATTATGGATTAATGCCAGAATGAGTTTAGACTTTGAGGGACTGTTGGAAGGGCATGATTTTGTTTTGAAATGTGAGGACATGAGATTTGGGAGGGACCAGGGTGGGATGATATGGTTTGGCTCTGTGTCCCCACCCAAATCTCACCTTGAATTGTAATAATCCCCATGTGTCAATGGTGGGACCAGGTGGAGATAACTGAATCATGGGACCAGGTTTCCCCACACTGTTCTCATGATAGTGAGTGAGTTTTCACATGATCTGCTAGTTTTATAAGGGTCTTCCTCCTTCACTCGACACTCATTCTCTCTCTTGCCACCCTGTGAAGAGGTGCCTTCTGCCATGACTGTAAATTTCCTGAAGCCTCCCAGCCATGCAGAAATGTGAGTCAATTAAACCTCTTTTCTCTATAAATTACCCAGTCTTGGGTATTTCTTCATAGCAGTGTGAGAACAGACTCATACAACAGGAGAGGTAAGATTCCAGGCCCAGTGTCAAGCTTCTAATCTTTCTTCTGGGGTAACTTTAGGAGATAACAATTACCAAGATAATGATTATTACAATTTATAGAAATATTTTATTGTTCCTTTCCAAATGATTTTTTAAAAAATCCCACTATAAGCAGGAAGAAATTAAATTCAGAGGGAAAACAAGAGCTTTATAGGCCATCTGCTCAGACTTTCAAATTTAAATTTTATCCATAAGAGCACATTAGCTGTGGGGAAATAATGTGATCACATTTTGTAGCTGTCTGAGCAATGAAGAAATTTCCCTCTTTGGGCTTTCTGTATGGAAGTGAAAGGAGCTGTTTTGTTGAAGAAAATGAAATGGCTTCGGTATGGGGGAAATTTGCTATTCACCATTTTATGTTTATGGAGTGCTGAACTTACACAGCTTTTTATAAAATATGAAATAAAGGCTTATGCTTCAGGAGTTCACAGGTGATGTTAGACAAATAGTATTTGTGGGCACCTCAGAGAGAGAGCTGAGATGATGATGAGCTGGTGAGGAGGTGAGTCGTGGATGGATAGGGATGATTTGCACGGCCACAGGGGAGCCACAGAAATGTGGCGGTGGGGAGGCTACCCCCCATACCTCTCCATCCTGAACCCAGGCCCCCAACTCAGTGCCTGGTCCTAGTGGCTTATACCTCTAGAAACCTGTCTATATAGAGAGAGAACAGTGGGTTAGAGTTGGCGGAATGAGAGAGTCAAGGATCACACTGAACCAAGGAGAACGGGTCACAGTAACACTGCTCACACTGGCGACTGACCCCCATGAACCACAGCTGGTGATGTTCCTAGGGATGCCTGGGACAGCACTTGATTAGGTCAGACTGCTCCTGCTGGCTGCAACCTACCTGTCTGATGCTTGGCGACAGAAGGGAAGAAAGGTCATAGCGAACACCAAGGCAATTATGGATGCCGGTGCTTTGTTCCACTGCCTGCCTGCCTCCCTAGGCTGCCATTGCCAGAGAAACCTCCATCTTCATTTGGTCGAATAAAGCCTCGCAAACAAACCAAGTCCCCGTTCCTCCCTTTGTTTCACTGTGAAAAAATAGAAGAAAGACAATGAGAATCAAACTGATGGAATGAAGATTGACTCCAGCAGATAACACAGTCTTTACAGCCAACTGTAAGAGCTGACACCTTAAAGTAATGGTTTACAGGGAAATGTGAATCTATGGTTTTTAAATTTTATTTTATTTTATTTTATTTATTCATTTATTTTTGAGACTGACTCTTGCTCTGTCGCCCAGGCTGGAGTGCAACGGCACAATCTCTGCCTCCTGGATTCAAATGATTCTCCTGCCTCAGCCTCCCAAGTAGCTGGGATTACTGGCACCCGCCACCATGACTGGCTAATTTTTGTATTTTTAGTAGAGACAGGGTTTCCCTAAGTTGGCCAGGCTGGTCTCAAACTCCTGACCTTGTGATCCACCCACCTCGGCCTCCCAAAGTGCTGGGATTATAGGCATGAGTCACTGCGCATGGCCTGTTGTTTATTTTTTAAAAGAAGAATCCTAATTGAGGAAAACCAGTTAAAGGAGGAAGCTGTGAACTGAGGGTCATGAAAAACAAATTAAATTCATTTGAGTTGGTGCTATTTTAGAAAAGCCTAGAAAAACTTAAATTAACCTGATGATAAATAAATGATATGGAACACGGATGCCAATAGGAATGATAAACACTAGAAATCAAACTTCGTTTAGTCCTAAGGTCTTGGAGGCAAAATTGCATAGCAGTTAGGGGGCAGGCTCGGTAATCAGACCCCTGTATTTAAATCTTAGATCTAACATCTACTAGCTGTGTGACCTTGAATAAGTCGATTACTCTCTCTGTGCCTCCATTGCCTCATCTGTAAAATGGGGTTAATGATGGCACTTCTTACAGTTTTGGGAGGACACAGTAAGATAATACGTAAGAGGTGCTTAGCACTGTCTGAGACTTTGAAAATTCTCAATAAATATTAGCTATTTTTGTCCACTGATTTTAAAACTATGCTTCAATAGTCCTAGCTTCTATTCTGGAACAACTGTACGTTTAGGGAAAGAATGAACAGGAGAAGCTTGGTCTCCGTCGGCACCCACCATAGCTGCTCAGCTTTTGAATATTTTGTTTTTAATTTAAGAGTTTATTTGAACAAAGTTCTTTAAGGTAAAAATCAACATCATCATCATCAACAACAAACCCATTATAAAGCATCTGATTCAGTTTGTTTTTCCCAGCTAGGTCAGGAATCTTGTTCCTATTTGTTGGTCATCCTGCCTCTTCTTCAACCTCTTCAAATACTGTGCTCCCGTCAATCCACGGTCCTTTTGCAAGCCAGGTTGTTCAGATTATTAGAAAGTTCTTTTCCATATTGACTGAAAATCTGATTTTCATCGTCAGATCTTAGCTTTGCTCTCTAAATATGACTAAATCCTCTTCTGCAAAAGATCACCTATTTAAATCCCAAATAAGCAATGATACTTAGCCTAAGTATGTCTCATGTATTTTGTCTGGTAATGCTACTTAAGGTTTTTTTTTTTATTTTTTAACTAGAAATTTCTGTTAAACCATTGCTCATTCATCTTCTATACTGCACCTTAGAACCTAAGATAGGAATTTACATACTGGCAAAAAACCATCAGATTATTTGAAATCTTTGGGTCACAAGCAATAGAAATGGACTCTGGTCACCCTAAGAAGAAAAGGAGTTTCTTGGTAAGATATTAGGCTGCTCATAGAATTGAAGAGAAGGCTGGAGAACACGGCTAAGTAGAAAACACAGGAATCAGGGTCGTTCTGGGGTTCTGGCTATGTGATCCACTCAGGCCTTCCCATCTCAGGTTATTTCAGCTATCCCTCCTAAGATGTGGTTTCCATTTTCATTTTCCACTGTGGAGAGGGTTCAAGTTTACCAGTATCTCTCCAAGAGTGGTCCCTGGAAAGGGATAAAGCAATCAGACATCCCCTACTGAGTTCAATGGATCCTGGGATCCTTTTCTTTCCCCTAGTTACCATTCTTCCATTTATATATTACACAATTGATTTGCTTTCAGGTCAACCACGTCTCCAGGCCTACACTGAGCTTTCAACCAACTCGAAAGAACCTCAAGGGCCTTCCCTTGAGGGCTGCTAGATTCACTAAAGAAATAGGACACCCAGTTAAATTTAAATTCCAAATAACAATAATACTTAGTCTAAGTATGTCCCATGTATTTTGTCGCCATAGATCCTACTTAAGGTTTTCTTTTTTTATTTTTTAACTAGAATTTTCTGTTAAACCATTGCTCATTCATCTTCTATACTGCATCTTAGAACCTAAGCTCAGAAGCTTACATTTATCTAAATTAAATTTCATCCCATCAGTTTCAGCTTTTCCTTCCAACTTGTCTGAAATTTAAACTGTTGATTTTATGAAGTTGATTTGTTTATTTTACTTCTTCACCCTGCATTAATAGTTTGATATTATGACCAACTGGGGAAGCAGAGACATATGGAGGAAAAATGTAAAGAGAAAGAACAAGAAAAGAGGGCAGTGGTAGAGTGACAACCCATCAGAAGGAAGGACTCAGGAGAGAAAAAGGGAAAGTTAGGGAAATTGGGGAAAGAGAAAGAAAGAAACAAATAGAAAATAGAAAAGCTGTCAGTTAGAGTTTTTAATTTCAAGAAACTGACGCTGTTCAATTTAAGCCAAAAAGAAAGCAGTAATCATGTGAAGACATGGGAGGCTCGCAGACTCAACGGGAGGCTTGGATAATGGGCAGGAACCAGGGACTGGGCATCAGGAACTGCAGCAAAGCCTGTGAAGTAGGAACAGGCTGGACTCAAGGCCACCGGGGCTGCTGCTGGGCTAATGAGTGACTGCCACCTGGCCTTATCTAAAATCTTGAGTCCCGGGTGAGCTCTGACACAGAGTATCCCACTGGCTGAGCTTAAGTCAGGTCAGTCCCATGGCATTCCTTCCCACAAAAGGTCCCATGGCAGTGTTGAGCTGGGGGAAACTGGTTGAGCCCTTTTTTTTTCCATAGCAGAAAGCTCAACAAGATTCTCAAAAAGGGATTAGGGTGCAATCAGGAAGGGGAGTCTACTGAGGAGAGCCAAAAATAAATCAGTGAGTGAGTAAATGAATAAAAAATAAATAAATACAGATTATCCTCAATTTATAGTGCTTCAGCTTAGGATTTTTTTGACTTTACAATGTTGCAAAAGTGAAATGCATTCAGTAGAAACTGTGCTTTGAATACTTGTATAACCATTCTGTTTCTCAGTTTCAGTATTCAGTAAATTACATGTGATATTCATCACTTTGTTATAAAATATGCCTTGTGTTAGATGATTTTGCCCAACTGTAGACTAATGTAAGTGTTCTGATCACATTTAAGGTAGGCCAGGGTAAGCTATGATGTTCAGTAGGTTAGTTGTTTCATATTTTCAACTTATGATGGGTTTTGGGGGATATAACCTCATTGTAGGTTGAGGAGCATCTGTATTCCTTAAGGAGACATTAAATACACAGTCACCTGCAAATGACTCACTATATTCAACCTCCAGTCCAGGCCTCTCTTCTGTGCTCCTAATCAGTGTAGTCAATTTCCCACTCAGTATCTCGGATAGTGTGAATCAAATCAATGCCAACAAAATATATACACAGTCAAACTCATGCTCTACCCCCACCCCACCCCAGCCTGTGTGTTCTTCCCGGGTTGTTTATTTCTGCGAACACTGCACATTGCAAACCTAGTGTCTTTCTTGACATTTCCCACCCCTTTGTCCTTCATACACTGCCATCTCCTGCTGAATATACTCTAATATCATTGAATCTGTTTACTTCTTGCTACTTCCAGCACCTCCATTACCCTAGTTCATGCCAGTCCTACCTTTCACCTTTACTACTACAATAACCTCATAACAGCTACTTATGAATCCTCCCTGGCCCCTAAAGATTCATCTATACCCCGAAGACACAGCAATATTTCTTAACTGCATGCTTGAACATAACAGTAAGCCTCCTCTCTCCCCATCTCTCAGCTTGAAATAGTTCAATAGCTTGCCATTGCTCTTAGATAAAGACCAAGATCTTTACCCTAACCTACAAGGTTTTAAATGGCCTGGCCCCCAGATATTCCTCTCCAAACTTTGCACATGGGTTTGGAGAGAGGTTGTTGGTTAGTGGGGGTGGGGGGAGGGATGGTCTCTAGTGGCAGTGTCCAGAGCAAGAGTATCTCTTGGGTAAGAGTCAACCCCTGGACTTAGAGTTAAGTGCAGCTTTTATTGTACACCCATGGTGTGTATAGTCCTGACCCTTATGCATGCGTTTACTTAACCGGGAACAAGCATCTGGATGAGATGATGGCTCACATCTCTTTCCAGTACCGTTATGCTGTGATGCTGTAACTGGCTACCTGCAAACATTCTGGCCACTAGAGGGCCTCATTCTGTTTTTTCCCCCTTGAAACAGTAGATAGGAACCACAAACTTGCCTGTCCCTGCTGCTTTTGGGTTGTGTGACCTGTGTGAGCACTTTGAATATTTTACTGAAACTGTTTTTAAAATATTTCTCTCATCATTGAGTAGTTTTACACTGAAAACAGTTAACAATAAAAAATAAGAATCTCTTCTATAGCCTTTCCTAATTTATAGCTGAAGTGGGCAGCTCAGAGCTCTGGTGTCCTCAGCAATATACAGCCCTCTCCTGGCTTCTCTCTGCAGCTGGCAAAAGTAAAGTTAGGGTTGCAGATAACTTTGTGTTCCTGGAATGCCCCCATCTCTTTGGCAGCATTTTTGCCCAAAGCTCACATTCTCTCCATCACAATCTGCCAAAGAGATTGTCAGAATCAACCCTATTATAATCTTTATCCAAAAGGAAATGACAGATCCAGGTTTACCTAATATTGGCTTTCCCTTTCACCTCAGAATGCCCTAGTTTGGATGATAATTTGTATGGTTTGCATCAGGCATTATAAAACTCAAGACTCCCAGGCTACCTAGCCCCTGTCCCTTAAATTCTCACCCTCATATATCTCTGTGTCTGATTGCATCTCCCATTCTTTCTCAATATCCAAAATCTATTATTCGTGCCATTTGAAGCTCATAATATCCCTGAAGTCCAAAATATATATCCTGAATGCTCTCTTCAATTCCTCATCCTATGTGAGATCTGACTCTCCTCTGAGGAATCGCTTCTCATCTGAGCCTGGGGGTGGTGCTGGTAGTATCCTTTTTGCTCCACATTGCTGCTTCCAGACCACCACTGGCCTTCCCTACTCCTTAGAAACACCCAACTTTGACCCAACGCATATCATCACACTATATCACCTGCTTCTTCCCCTAATTGTTGGGATAAATAGGTTCCGCAAACACTCTCATTCATTCCTTGAAGATTTTAACTTATCATTACTTTTCATGGAAAAATACTTCTTCTGACAACATTTTTGGAGCTTTCAATATTTATATAGAAGATAATCCCCAAAGTTTGGCCTTTTGGCTCTTTCACTTCTTCTTCCCTAGTGGTCTTGTCTTCTAACATACCTCAATCGTCATGGCCATGCCCTGGTTTTTTCATTCCCAATCATGACGTCTGCTCCTTAATCTTTATTTCTGACATTCATTCTTGACTGCTGCCCGCCATTGTTCTAGCTCTCTCCTGTTAGGATCCCAACTCCAACAATTCTTCAAGCCAACTAGGATCTATACTCAGTTGGTCTCATTATATTTTCAGTAATCCTCATACCCTTATATTCTAACTTTCCTCCTCACCATAGTCATTCAGTGTAACCCTTCCTGAAATCCTCCAGTAGTTATACTCTTAGCTCCTAGCTTACAGTTCCCACTACCATACTCAACTGAGGTACATCCACTTCTGGTCAAATCTTGTTGTCATCTGCTCCATGCCTGCACCTGCATAAGTGAACGTCACTGGAAAAAATACATCACAATGATATAAATTCATGAGCTTTAAGTAGGTCTGTTGTGCTGCCCCTTGCCCTGACTACATTTCCCTAATCGATTTACTTTCATATCTTTCTAAAGCAGTGCTTCTCCCAAGGCTAATTTTGCTTCCCCAGAGGATATTTGACAAGGAATGGAACATTTTGGATTGTCATAACTGGAAAAGGTGTGCTACTGGCATCTAGTGGGTAGAGACCAGGAATACTGCTAAACATCCTACAATGTGCAGGACACAGTACGTACTCATCCAGTTGAAAATATCAAGGGTGTCAAGGTTGAGAAATCCTATTCAAGAGCTTTGCTACTCAAAGTGTGGTCCATGGACCAATAGCATCTGCCTTACCTGGAGCCTTATTGAAGTGCAGAATCTCAGGCTCTGCCCTAGGCTTCCTAAATCAGAATCTGTATTTTAACAAGATCCCCAGGGGATTCATAAGCACATTACAGCTTGAAAAGGCCCTTTGACCCCATCTCTTATCCCTTACACTTAAAACACCCTTTCCCTCCCTTCACTCTCTCCTGAGGCTTGCTATGGCACTGAGAAAACAGAAGCATTCAGAAGATACCTTGCACGTGCTTCCACCATCTAAGCTTCCCACTCAACCACATCTATATCCGGACACCCTGCCTTCCTTTTAGATATCACGGATGAATAGTCAATGCTCCCATCCAAGTCTGACTCTCTTCCTATGCACAAAATCACATTCTCTTTTATTCACCAAACCTCATTGTTCCAGTCATAATCTGCCTCCTCTCAGCATCACTGTTTTCTCATTTCTACTAGATAATTTCCGTCAGCATACAAATGATCTGTTTTACCTCTTAAAAAAAAACAAAGAAAAACAAAACAAAATCCTCCCTTAAGCCTGTTTGCTCTCCAGCTATTACTATTTCTCTGTTCCCTTTTACGCAACAATTTCTTGAAAAAATTAATTGCATTCACTTCTTCAGTTTCCATCTTTTGATTCCCTTCTGAACCCAATCCTACCAGACTTTGCTTTCACCACTCCACTATAACTACTCTTTTCAGACTCACTAATGACCACCATAGTTCCTAATCCAGTGGTTATTTTTCAGTTCTCATCTTACCTGACCATCAGGATCATTTGACAAACACGAAGAAACATATTCTTCACGTAGGTTTCAGGATGCCACTCTCTTGCTTCTCCTCCTGTCTTACTAATTATCTCTTTTCAGTCTCCTTTGCTAAGTCTCTCTTACTTCCCCAGCCTCATAACACTGGGGTGCTCTACAGCTCAGTCCTTGGATGTCTATTTCATATCTTTCACTTTTGCAGTCTATGGAACCTGCAGTCTCAGCATCAGATGGGAGCTTGTGGTAAACACAGGATCTCAGGCCCTATCCCAAACTTACTGAACCTGAGCATGACTTTTAATAAGATCACTGGGTGATTCACATGCACATTAACTGACTTATTCCCTAGAGAGCTTTGAAAAATCATGATATCTAGGCTCCATCTAAAACAATGAATTAAATCAGAATCCAGTACTAGTATGTTTAAAAACTTACCAGGTGACTTCAATGCAAAACTGCGACAAATGGACTCTGGCCACCCACCGCCAAGGTCTCCATCTCCTGGTATCCACATCCTTATATTATACCCTCTCCCTGATTGCAGAAGATACATGTGACTTACTTATATCCAATAGGATATGGCAAAGATAGTGAGATACCATTCCCATGATTAGATTTCATTATATGGTAAGGGTGACAGGATGTTACTCTTTCACTCTTGTGACTGCATTATGTTATATGTGACACTATCTTAGCAAACTAAAGCAAGAGGCTATCTTTGTTGGCTAATTGAAGTAAGTGGTCATGTTAGGGAGTCCAATGAGGTGGAGTTATTCTCTAGAAACTGTGGATGGTTTCTAGAAACTGTAAACAACCT
Organism: Hylobates moloch; assembly: GCF_009828535.3. Classification (NCBI taxonomy): domain Eukaryota; kingdom Metazoa; phylum Chordata; class Mammalia; order Primates; family Hylobatidae; genus Hylobates; species Hylobates moloch. The sequence goes on along the minus strand of NW_026652287.1, from coordinate 97,842,975 downwards.
TGAAGACCTGAGCATCTTCCAGCTGACAGGCAGCAAAATGTCAGGGCCTTCGGCAGCCATGATTGATCTTGAAAATACGTTCTTTCCCAATCAAGCCTCCAGATGAGAACACAGCCCAGCTGACACCTTGATTCTAGTTTTATGAGGTTCTGAGCAGAGAACCCAGCTAAGCTATCCCTGAACTTCCAACTCACAGAAACCACGAGTTAATAAATATATGCTGTTTTAAGCCACCAAATTATTGGTAGTTGTTACTGTGCAATAAAAAGCTAATATAGCACACAAGGTTGAGTACCACTTCTCTGGTGTATTTCATCCAGTCTCAAGACATTAAATATCAATTGTATTGGTGATCTGTTGCTGGTAACAAACCATCCCCAGACTTAGTAGCATAAAATAACTATCGTTTTATTTAGTTCACAATTCTGTGGGTTGCCATTTAGGCTGAGCTCAGCTGGGTGGTTTTCTGGTCTGTTCAAGCTCAGCTCTTCTCAGCTGGGCTTGCTCACATGTCTTGAGCCTCAGCTAGGATCACTGAGTGGCTGGAGCCCTCTCCATCTGATTTCTCATTCTCCAGCAGGTTAACCCAGACCTGTTTTCCTGATGTTGCAAGAATTCCCATCACAGGAATGGAAACAGCCAGGCCTCTTGAAGCTTTGTCTTGGAACTTGCATAAAAATTCTGTTCCATTATATTGCATTCTATTGGTCAGAGCAAGTCACAAGTCTAGCTCAGATTCAAAGTATATGGAAATTGACCTCATCTATTAATGGGAGAAAATGCAGAGCACTTGTGGCCACATTTTGCAATCCATCCCACCATTGTTCACTGTTCACTCCCAAATTTATTTTACTAGCCAGGCTTTCCCATGTATTACAGACTCCTTATATCTTAACTGCTTATATAACATTGATTGTCCAAGAGTAACCTCAGTCTTAACATGTTCAAAACTAAACTCCTGCTTCTTGATCACCCACCCTAGTATAGTACTGCCATTCTTCCAGTACTCCTTTCAGAATCTCAGATTCTTCTTTTAATCTTCTCTATGTCACTCTACATCCAATTCATCTAAGTCTTGTCAAATTAGCTTCAAATACATCCCATATTCTAGACCTTTCAGTTCCATCACTGTTCACCTGTTTAGTGCCAACATCATTTCTCACCTGGCTCATTGCACTATCATCCTGCCTGGTTTCCTTGCTTCTGCCCTCTCTCTTCAATAGTCTAACCTTAAGACAACAGCCATAGGGATTTTTTTTTAAATGCGAACGAGATTTTGTAACTCTTCTGTTCAAAACTCTCACGAGGGTTCCCAACTAAGTTGGAAGAAAAGTTCTCAAAGGAAAAGTGTAATGTCCTATAATTTTTTGAAGCTCTGGCCCTCTTCTCCCTGACTAATTTCATCTCCTCCTATTTTTCCTTTGTGTAACTTGCTTCTCAATCACCAGCTTTCTTGCTGTGTCTACCAAACAGCAATATGGCTGTTGATTAAGAAGCAGGGTGTCTTGCTTCTGCCCCAGGAATCTTCCAGTCTGGTCTGCTCCTTTTCATGAAGTGTCTGCTCAAATGCCATATTATCATTGAGGGCCCCCTTTTTTTGTAGAGATGGAGTCTCACTATGTTGCCCAGGCTGGTCTTGAACTCCTGGGCTCAAGCTATCCTCCTAGCTTGAGGCTCTTTCTTATCACCTCTATAAAATAATAGCTATTCCTCCTACCCCAACTTCAGCACTCCCTCTTCCATTATCCTGTTTTGTTTTCCTTTAACATGTATTATCACAACATCTTAGGCTGATTACTCTTCTAGTCCCTCTCCACCCCTGGATCCATTCTTAGCCTTTTCTCTAAATTTACAGAAGTTGACCTCTATAGATTCCATCATCCAGGCTGTCTTGCCCTTTGACTTCTGGTTGGATTGGGCCAATGGGAGGCACTGGTGGGATAGTGAAGGGAGGAGGTTGGAGAGGTCTGGATATTTCTCCCTTGCTCCTATCTTGTATTGCTGTGCAGGTGGCGGTGGTTTTGCTCCTCTGCAGCCAAGCTCCTGTTGGATATCCCCTCTCTTATGTCTCTTGGTTTTTATTATACCATTGTTTCCCACTCCCCTCTTCCCACCCCTTTAAGCCATTGTGGTCCTGGCTTCTTGCTGTTTCATGTCCCCGAGTGTTTTATCATCTTTTGTTGGTCCCTTATTTTTCGTACACCTTTGAACTATGAGATATCTTGCCAAATGTTTCAACTGTATGTAAATGTATATTCTATATTTCTAAAACTTTTCACTAATTTACTCTAGCCTTTCCCCTAATTCAGTGGGAGATAAAAGCCTTTCAGACTTTTCTGTACATATTTTAATGACTTCAACTAAAGCTTATTGATTTTTAAGTCACTTATTAGTTAATTGGCACCTTTTTGGTCCCTAGCCAGTTCTAGAGGCTGGAAAGAAGGGGGCAAAATTTTTTGGAAGAGCCCTCCCTGGCTGGATGAGGAGCTCCTACTGACCACCTTAGCAGCAAAGAAGGGTTTCTGTTGCCTTATCCCCTATTTGCTGGTGAGACAGCCTCATGACAGATTTTACCTTTCAACCCTGGATCCATTCCTGCTGTGTGGCTATGCCTCACTCTCACCAGCTGAAGGATCTGATCTGGCTTTTTAATGGGGCAGAACTATGGTAGTAGTTAGGAGTTGGTGAGTGCCTCTCTCTGAGCCAGTCAAGCATAATGCAAAGATTCTACTTTGAGAGACAGGCACACTCAAGTGTAATCCCAGCTCCATGATCTACCACTAAGTGACCTAGGGCAAGAGACTGGGCCTGCAGAGCTTCAACTCTGTTTTCTGCAACATGGGGATAATGCCACCTACTCTACAGCATTTCTGTAAGGAGCTCTCTGAGCTCCAGCCCAATGTTTAACATGCACTTCCCACTGAAGGCCCAATGCTGTGCTAAACTCTTCCTTGGGATTCCTTCAGTTAACTCTCACAATGGCCCTAAGAAGTAAAATTACATTTAGAATCCTCATTTTATTAATAGGAAAACAGACATACTCATATACACTCAGAGTTTAAAGGATATGCCCAAGATCACATGGCCAGGTAGTAATCAGTTTCACACTCAGGCAGATGAACTGCAGGGCCTGTCATCCTCATTGTTATGCAACAGTGCTCATAGTGAGCATTTAATAGAAAGTCACTGATGTTATTGATGTTGTTAATGATGTGGCTGCATTCTCATGTGGCTCCATTCTAACATGACTCTATTCTCACAAAGCTCCCTTCTCACCTGGCTCCATTCTCACATGGCTCCATTCTCACAAGGATCCATTCTCACAAGGATCCATTCTCACAGGGATCCATTCTCACAAGGATCCATTCTCACAGGGCTCTATTCTCACCTGGCTCCATTCTCACATGGCTCAATTCCTCACAAGGCTGTATTCTCACATGGCTCCATTCTCACCTGGCTCCATTCTCACATGCCTCCATTCTCACAAAGCTCTATTCTCACGTGGCTCCATTCTCACCTGGCTCCATTCTCACGTGGCTCCATTCTCACAAAGCTCTATTCTCACCTGGCTCCATTCTCACCTGACTCCATTCTCACATGGCTCCATTCTCACAAAGCTCTATTCTCACATGGCTCCATTCTCACAAGGATCCATTCTCACCTGGCTCCATTCTCACAGGGATCCATTCTCACCTGGCTCCATTCTCACAAGGCTCCATTCTCACCTGGTTCCATTCTCACCTGGCTTCATTCTCACAAAGCTCTATTCTCACATGGCTCCATTCTCACAAGGATCCATTCTCACCTGGCTCCATTCTCACAAGGCTCCATTCTCACATGGTTCCCTCCTCACCTGGCTCAATTCTCACAAGGATACATTGTCACAAGGCTCTATTCTCCCATGGCTCCATTCTCCCATGGTTCCATTCTCACATGGCTCCATTCTCACCTGGCTCCATTCTCAGCTTCCCAGCTTTTGGTGTCTGTGGCTATTCAAGGCAAGCTCCTTTTTCTCATTCAGCAAGTATTTCTTGAAAACTGACTAGATGCCATACAGTATTCTCACATAAGGGAAGTGAAGAAGACAGATGTGGTTCCTGGATTCCTAAAATAGTTTAGTGGAGAAGATGTCCACTGAACAAAGGTGGTAAATGATGAATCCATGGGACCAGGAAGGCCTTTGGGGTCAGAATAATTATCTTCCCCTTCCTGGTAAGCTGCAAAGAAGGGATGCCAGTATTTTTCTTAGGAGATTCAGAACAGGCTATCAGCGCTATTTTTATGTTAAATTTCTTATTCAAAAAACCCAGCACATGGGTTTTAGAAATCATGCGGCAGACTATTAGGAAAATGGAGTTAATGAATTAGGTTGAAAATGAGAATATTATAAAGTTTCCTAGTAGTTTTCTCTATAGGTGTTTCCTTCTTCATCGGCACCAATCCTATCCCCCCTTCATATGAAATTACATCCAATCTGCCCTGTATTTGCCCTGTCTGATAAGTTTGAGTATTGGTGAAAACAGTCCATGTTCATCCATAGACCTTTGCCTCCAGCTGTTCACAAATCCTGGATAGTTCCTTCAAAACAGACGGTTTACATCCTTGAGGGCTTTCATAGTTACCAACACGCAACTATACCAGCATATCCTCCTACATCTCTTTAAAAAATTTACATTTACTTAAGATGTTAAAATACTTGACCCACGAGGATCAGTTGCTTTTCCATGAAATGTTGTAACTCTGCATATTATATTTCTACCTAAAAATACAGAGAAGGGTTTGCAAAATATTTAGGACAAGAGACCATTTTACAAACCTAATTTATTACATATTATATATATAATAATAAAGCAGTTTTCTAATTGGAAGCTCTTTCCCCAAATAAAAACATACCACAGTAGTTTATTCCTGTAGTCCTTTTATAAAAAGCCAATTCATCAGCATATCTGAAATCTATATACAAAATGGCAGAAAATCAAGATATTAATTTTATATGGAAGAGAAAAACCCCTAAAGATTTCCACTTAAATATCTACATCTTGTATGCATTTCAGGTTCTGATTTAAAATCAGGGGTTCAATATTTTTAAGGCCGATTATAAGGCAGAATCCAGAGAATTAGATGAGACATTTTCTGACGCATATTATCTCCTTGATGAACCAAAGGCTTGCTTGCAGATTCATTTTCAGTCTGATTTCCCTGTTGGATACATCCTGGATGCCATGGTAAGAAGCCAGCAGGACAACCCCAGGGAAGAGGTTAGAAATGATGCTATCAGAGAGAGAAATGTCATAAGACGAGGATTGTAAATTGGAAACAATGAGAGAGAGAGAGAGAGAGAGAGAGTTCACATGCAACACAAGGGAACACAAAATAAGAAATAAGACATCGAGTATTGCCACCAATACAATTGTTGTGGTTCCTCTTATTTAAACCTTCTTAAGCCTTGACTTGTAATTAATAAGAACTGCTATTTAAGAAATTTCAGAAGGACTTTTGTAAAGTGTTGAAACATAAAAGAAAAATATTGACTTTTCATCATGTTCAAAAAAAACACAACAACATGATTTATGTACATACTTTGGAATCAAAACCCCTTTTAAGCTTCTTGGAGCTGATCATAAATAGGATCCAAGCCTAATCTCTCCAAATAATAAAATAGTGAAAAAAAGATAATGCACGCTACCATTTAAGCACTTGGACCACATCATTAAGAATGGGTCAAGTAAGTGCTATTAAATGAGTCCTAAGAATGCAATTCACTGAAATTTGTAGAGGATGTTTTTCTATTTAGATGTGACTGCTGATCCATCAGTAATAAGGAAACTGTGGTTGTTTTCCCCAGAATAGTGACTGCATGCCCAGAGCTGGCCACTAAGCCTTCCTAACTCAGTCTCCCTTGGGACTGTTGGTGCTGGTTATAGACTTTGCCTCTAAGGGGAATTCAGAACCTCCTCTCGTACTTCCCAAGTGGAGGAAACATGAATTATATATATATCAGTACTAGGATTCAATTGAGCAGGTTGCTTACTAGAAAGTGGAGTTTTGATGGAGGTTTATATAGAGATAAATAGCAACCTAAGACTAAGGTTGCTTCTAAGGGGAAGGCATCCTTAGAGACAATCATTTTTTAGACAGAAAACAGAAAGCCTTATATATACAGCTGGCATTTACATGAATTCCTCTCACTGATGTCTGGGACTTTGGAAGACAAACTAAGAGATGGGAGGTAAGCAGCTGTCTGTGCAGATGTTGTCAACAAATAAAATTTACAATTCTGATCTAGTATGTAAAAGCCCGTAACCAGAGACTTTTACCTAGGGATTTGGAGGAGAAGGGCATCTAACTGAACTTTAAATGCTGGTGTGTTCAAGGCTTATTCGTGAGCTTCCTTCTCTATCTGTCTCTTCTCCATAAGTGAGCTCACCTAGTCCCAATCATTTAAGTGTATTCTAGGCTGAGATGTTTATAAAGTGCTTAGAACCATGCCTAGTTCATTGTTAATGCCATGAAAGTGTCAGCCATCCTTAGTATGGCCAATTCCCAGTAACAATTTCCACTTGAATGTTTGATAGGTATTTCCAAATTAAGTCCAAAATGGAATTGAAGGTTTTACTGTTCCCTCAAGCCAATCTCCCCTGTGTTGTTTTTCCATCCTTGTAATAGCAACTCAACCTAGTGACTCAGGCCAAAAGCTTAGGGATCATTGTTGATTCCCCCTTTTCTCTTATTCTTCACATCCAATTCATCAACAAGTCATTCTGGTCAAACCTCTAAAATAGAAAACAAATCCATCCATTTCTCTCCATCTTCACTGCCTCTGTTCTTGAACAAGGCCCTACCATTTTTTTTTGCCTGGAGAACTGCCATGGCCTTTACTCTTTCTCTTTCTCTCTCTTTCTTTCTCTCTTTCTTTCTTTCTTTCTTTCTTTCTTTCTTTCTTTCTTTCTTTCTTTTTTTTTTTTTTTTCTTTTCCTTTTTCTTTTTTTTTTTTTTTTTTTCTTTTTTTTTTTTTTTTTTGAGACAGAGTCTTGCTCTATTGCCCAGGCTGGAGTGCAATGGTACGATCTCAGCTCACTGCAACCTTTGCCTCCTGAGTTCAAGTGATTCTCCTTCCTCAGCCTCCTGAATAGCTGGGATTACAGGCACGTGCCACCACACCTGGATTTCGTTTTGTACTTTTAGTAGAGATGGTCACCATGTTGGCTGGCCTAGCTTCGAACTCCTGACTTTAAGCGATCCACCCACCTCAGCCTCCCAATTTTTCCTTGTTTCTTTTGCTTCCATTCTTCATTATGATCCATTCTCCACACAGTGTTCAGAACTATTACTTTAAAATGTGAGTAAGCGTCAGGCTTACAGCTCAAGAATGCCATACCAGGACATTTAGCATAAAATCTAATCTCCTTCCATGGAGTACAAAGCTCAAGCCTTTTAAAATCTGACCTCCTCCAGCCTCACTCTATTCCTTGCTCACTACATTCTAAGTAAACTGGATTTCTCTTTGTTCTTTACATTTTTCCCCCTGCATCGCCTTTCCTCCATCCTCCACCCCTGTTTCCCAATCACAATGAGTCCCTTCTCAAAATTAAGATTGAAGTTTAAGTGATTAAGGCTTTCCCTAACCCTTCACCTCACTCTAAATGATCCCCCACCTTCTCTCCCCCCAAGGCAGTTTTGTCACTCCCTCATCACCATCTGAAATCACTTTGTTTGCATATCTCCTTGCCTGTTAGTGTAAGCTCTATGAGTACAGGGGCCATTTTTTTTAACTTAGGACAGTCCTGGAATAATAAAGAGTCTCGTTAAATACAAATGATTACACACCTATCCAAAAGTCAGGTGACCTGATCACATAATCAATATATGAGGGGGAGGAGCAAGGAATAAAACCATGAATCTTGTTTACAGAGAGCAGCAGCATATATGACTTGAAAGAATAATACAAATATAAGAGGAGGAACTTAGTGATTTACTTCAAAAAAATAGGGGCTGGAAACTGCACACAGCCTCGCTGTGTTGCTATCTAAAGTGAAGCCCTTCAGTTGCCCATGAGATTCCATTACTTCACCAACTCAAGGACACCATTCTGGAAGTTTTGTTTTCTCTCCAAAATCACACATTTTTCATGCTCTACAGGATTATTTTCATTATCATGCAAAGATATGATTTTTCTCTCCTGAAAAAGCTGAAAAACAAAGAAACAGATAGCCTGACTTGCCCCATATCTCCCTATATTTCTCTGCTCCCTTTAGAACAAAGTTGACAGAAAGAGATGTCTATTCTTGCTGCTCCAATCTCTCTCTTTCAATTCTTTTTGGAATTCCTTTCAATCAGAATTTCACAACCATCACATCACCATAACTACTGTTGAGGGCCACATGTGACCTCCGGTTACTGAGTCTTTGGTCCTTGTCTGACTTTTCCTATGAGTTACTCTTGGTAACTCTTTGCCCTACTTCATATGCCTTTTTACTTGTCTCCCATTACTCCTTATTCTCCTGGTTACTTCTTTTTGTTACCTCCCTGACAACTTCTTCTCAGCCCTCTTTGCTGGTTTTCCCTTTCCCTTAAACTATAAGTGTTTGAGGCCCCCAGGACTCAGAGTTTGAGTCTCTTTTCATTCCTATCTTCATTTACTTCCTTGGTAATGAAACCACCTTTGCAAAGATGATGACAGCGGGAGAAGTCTAGCATGGCTGACTCCATCTTGCTTCTAGCCTCACAGGCTGGCTGTCCTCATTCCTTCCTGGAAGTAGGCCAAACTAATCATGCAAGGAACTTAGTTTGTAGTTTACCCTGGAAGCAAGGTGACAAGAGTCCCTCCCTAAAACTAACCCCCTCCTTTCTCAGGGACTGAAACTGCCTTTGTTAAGCTAATGACAGACCAAGAGACTTAGGATTATGGAAAGGGCCTGAATTCTGCAAAGATGTAGGCATTGTTAAATGATAACCAGCCATTGATCCCTAGCTTGCTTTTCTATAATTCCTTGCTGCTGGGGAGTCACGTGGCCAGAGGTCACAAGATTTGTGACTTCCCCAATTGCTTCTAAAGATAAATCACTATTGTAGACTTAAGATTAGTCTTTTGAAATGTTTTTCAGACTTTTGCATTTTGACCACTGATTGATTTCACCTAGACCCATGACTCATGATTTAATCAGTCCTGTGGCCCCCACCCAGAGGCTGACTTAGCGCAGGACCACCATTTTCCACATCTCTTTGATTTCATTTCTAGCTAATCAACATCATCCATTCCCTAACCCCCTGCTTGCCGCTTGCCAAATTATCCATAAAAACCCTAGCCTCTGAGTTTGCAGGGAGGCTGATTTGGATAATAAACTGTTGTTCTTCTGCCTGGCTAGCCCTGTGATCATTAAACTCTTTCTCTACTTCAATACCACTGTCTTGGTGAATTGGTTTTATCTGTGCAGTGGGCAAGAAGAACCTGCTGGGTGATTAAAGTGACCTCATAGAGCATCATGGTTTTAGCTTCCATCTATATGTTTACAATGCCCAGATTTTTTATCTCCAGTCTGGACATTCCTCAAATCTTGCCTATTCATCATCTGCACTTGGGTACATAATAAACCTCTCAAAATTAAAATGTTCAAAATGAAAGTTCTGGTTTTTTTTTTTTTTCTTCAAATCTTCCCCTCTACTGCTGCCTTCAGCTAAAAAATTGGTGACTCTGCGATCCCTCCAGGGTGGGGTAGAGGGCAAAACTTGGAATCTGGGATCCATCCTGCACTCTTCTTTCTTTCAACTCCCACATCCATCCTGTGAGCTCTACTTTTAAAATACACCTAGAATCTAAAAATGTCTCTTCACTGTTACCTTGGCTGATCTTTTGCCTGGATTACTTCAATATCATCCTTCTAATTGTTTTCCCTTTTTCCTTCCTGTCCTATTATAATTTATTTTTAGCATGGCACCCAGTGTGATCCTTTTAAAATCCAAGTTAGCTAAAGTCACCACTCTGCTCAAACTAGTGCTTGCCTTCTCTCTCAGAGTAAAAATGAAAGTCTCCACAATGAACACTAAAGGCTTTATCTCCCAATAGACTGTAAGGTTCCTGGGAGTTTTAATATAGTGTTTACAATGGCATCTAGAACATTGTAGGTGATCAATAAATATTTGCTAAATCAATAAATTAAAACATAGAGGGAGACAGAGTAATACTTTTTGTCAATAATATCTTAAATTTGCTCAGAAGCTCCCAGTGAGGGTAAAGTACATGTAGAACTTTCAGCAGACCCTCTTCTATTTTGTCTTCTGCTCATCACCTTCTGTCCTCATCTCCTAGTCCTCTTCCCCTCTTTCATTCCACTGTGAGAACACTGTCCTTCTTACTGTTTATTCAATATGTCAGGCACATTCCTGTCTTGGGACTTTAGTATTTATTGCTCCCTTTGCCTGGAACCTCCTTACCATGAATACCTGCATGGCTTGCTCCTTCTTCTCCTTCAATCCTTTGTTCAAATGAATCAGCAAATTCCTTCATGACCTTTCTTTTTAAAATTTTAATCCACACTCACATCAGCCTCTTTTTCTTTCTTCCCTAAAATATTTACCTCCATACAACTTATCACTCTGGCACTCTATAATGCTACATTTTTATTTGATTAAATGTAAACTCCTTGAAGGATTTCTTCCTGTTTTCTGATGAATCTTCAACATTTCCATCAACACTTGGTACATAGGAGGCACTCAGTACATATGTATTGAATGAATGAATGAGGTAAGAAATAAATAAACTCTGGTATAAAGGAACTGAAACCTCAGCTGGATACTGGACAAGAGTTTGAAAGGCAGACAACTGAGGTACCACAAATGACATGTTTTTTTTTTTTGGCATGTGAATGCAGATTATTTCTCATGGTTGTTGATAATTTGTAAGTCAGCTCACCAAACTCTTATTGCATATTGTTGAGGGATCAAAGAGAAGAAAAGATGTTCTAGAACAGTATGGACATTTTAAAGAAGTCATTCTGATTTAAAAAGCAGGGTAAAGTATAGATTCAGAAAACCTCAGAAAGGTACGCTTGCTCCTGAACACAATTTTAGAATTGATCATTACAGTCTGTCTCTGTCTACTAGAGGAAGTTTATCACCAATATCAAATATAAATATACTAGGTACAAGTTGTGTTTAATTAAATTAATTTCTTATTTGCCTTGTTGAAAACTAGAATGCCAGAGAAATGTGAGAGACAGAGTATATTTGCATTTTAGCAAGTTGCTGATGAAAAACCTCCCATTATTTTCTCACGGATAAAATGGGGGAAAAATAAGCTAGACTTGACATAATTAGATGGATTAATGACTTGTTTAACAATTAAGATGACTGCTATTATCCTAGGTAAAAATTCCCCTCAAAAAGTTTTAATGAGTTCTCCATGTTTTGGTGAGCATTCTTCATTTTTCCCTCTTCAAAGTAGGAATCAGTTGTACTCTGTGGATCTCTCCTTGGTCTTAATCAACAAATTGTTTACCAATGACTTTATCAATATTAAATTTTCAGATGACATTTGGTTGGGAAGAATAGCAAGTATATTGGATGACATAATCTGAATCCAATACAATCTAGATTGGTTTGGAAGACAAGTTGCCTTTAACAAGACGGAGTATGCAGGATCCTGCCAAGTTTAAACAGCTGCCTACACCCATGTTAGATGGCAAAGACATAGCTTAGTAGGAGCCCATGTGACAAACATTAGAAGTTTCATTCAGGAAGGTGGAGGTAAAGTTGCTACAAAAAGTAGACCCCACAGATGGCAGATCAGACTACTGGGACAGTTGTATTCCATGTGCCATTTCTTGGCCACCCACTAGGATATTATCTTTGCTTGCATGGAAAAATGACTCAATTTCATGTGAGTGTCCTAGGGTGTAGGAAGAAGAATGTCCAAAAAAAAGGAGAATCTTTTTTCCTTTTAAAAATTATCTTAAATTTTACTATATAGTAAAATTCACTTTTTGGAGTGTACAGTTCTATGAGCTTTCAACACATGCATACATTTTAGTAATGACCACTCTTGGTTATCTGGCCAGAGAACACAGCCTTCTCTTGGAGCTTCCTCTTTGCAGTTCCATTTTTGAGCTGCCCTAGAACCTAAGCCAACACAGAACAGAGGTACCAACAAGTCAACAACAACAATCACAATATTGCTGGGTTGCTTTTAAGTCCTGAGCTTCCTATCCAGTCCTTCTGTTCTTACGTAATTTTCAGAATTCTCTGACAGTTGTTTTATGCATTTTGTCCAGGCTTTTTAGTTGTAATAAGTGGGGGTGATATGGGGTATGGGGTGTGCTTACTGCATCTTAACTAGAATCAAACCTCACGATTTCCTCTTAAATGCATGGAGTGACACTCTTCAATTCAATTCACTTTGACTGGTGAGAACTTATTAACAGGGTCACACTTAACAGCAAGGGAGGCTGGAAAATGCATCTTTCAGCTGCAGGTGATGGTACAAGCTAAAATTCTTTTACTAGGAATGAAGGAAGAACAGATTTTGGAGGACTCTGGCAGTCTGACACAGGGGTATAAGTGAAGAATACATTCAACTTGGCCTGAAATAATATGAAGGCTAATAATATCTTGTGCTACATGTTTATGACTCTAAAGCAGCAGAAAAGAATGAAGTCTTCCTCCCTCCATTTCATGTTGGACTCCAACGTAATAGATGTTATAGATCAAAAAGTTAGGATCACACAAATCACTATATGTATAACTGCAAAAGAGATGACTACAAACTAGAATGCAGACAGTGGGAAGACAATTTCTTTGGCAAAAACTATAACCTTCATTTTCAGCCTACCAAGCAGAGCTTCCATAAAGCCATTTGGAGAGCTTCAGTGTGTGCTCATTACAACTATGAGTCAGGAAAGTGGTTGTCTGACTAATACCCGGGGCTAGAGGTGGCTGCATAAGACCGTTTGACACACCCAAAGTTTATTAAGACAATGGTGGTACATACAGAGGAGAGAGAGTTGATGCGAGGTTATCTTGAATCTGTCTACCTAGAAGGCAGAAAGGGCCTTAGCTCAGGAACATAGAGAATGCTGAATTCTAAGGGCTGTGGAAGGGTCTCAAGCAACAATAGTCCAGACAACAAACTGAAGTAGAGACAGGTGGTAGGGTCAAAAGATTTTCAGAAAAGAAGTCTCCAGGGATGAAATTCTCAACAAAAGCACACAAATGTGCCCACATAAGAAAAAAAAAAAAGCATTAAATATCTCCCAAACACAGAGGGAATAAAGTCAGGTTATGATTCAAGACTTTTTCTTTCCTCTTACTCACTCCAACTCTGAAAAGGTCAGAAATTAGCTAGCAAGCAAAGAAACAGATAAGAAGCTAACTACCACCAACACCACCACTACCACCACCTTCCACACACATGCAACCACTACCCTTTTCCTACTGTGGCCTTCAGCTTTGAGCTGAGGAAATGGAGAAGATATAATGTTATATCAAACTGACAGCTTTAATGAATAACTTGGATGGAGCATTTTAATTGCTGAACTAAACTCTGTGACTAAAATTAATCTTAGGGATACCTATTATCTAAGAGCAAGAAAAGTATCATGGCTTTTTATTATATATAGAGAAAGTTTACCCTCTCTGATCACATTTTAAAGGGAATATAGGAGACAAAATAGTGTTGCATTTTAGTTGTGCTACAAATTGTACTTCATCAATGTACCAATGACAAGTATGCAGTATTTCAGAGGAAAAAGAGAAAATTTGCTCTTATTTCCTCATATAAAAATTTTAACAATTTATGGGCCTTGTACATTAAGAGGAATACAGAAAGGATTCATTTCCATCAACAGGACTATAAAGAAATTCAGAAAAGTTATGTTACTATTTTCCCAAGCTGAAGGACTGTCATAGGGTAGAATAACTTTGCTCAGTAGTCTCACAGATCAACTAGATGGGAACTTCAGAGCATCCTATATTTAATATAAGGAAGACTTCTTTAGTTATCCTGGGTCCCCACAGATAGAGTGGGCTGCTTTGAAAGGTAGTGAACTCTGCATCATTGGAGATGCTCAAGTTTCAATGGATGATATGTTAAGGTTGTTTATAGACAAGATCTGAACACTAGGAGGAAGGTTGGAGTCGATGATCTTTAAGGTCCTTTCCAACTTTAAGATCATAGTGTTCTATAATCTCTTTGTCCAACTGTGCTTATACATTTTAGAAACTGTAATATTAAGTTTCAAACACTGTGAGTTAAATTTAAAAGTACATATAATCTCTTATGTAACAAGCATCTACTCTCTCTGATCATTTTTGTCTATTTGAGTCTCAGAGGAAGCTGGCCAACTGGAAAGAAACTCTAGCAGGTTTTAAATAAGATGAAACCCATAACTAAAAAGTCCCTTGAATAATGACAGTATGGCTATGTCTAAATAATTAAATTTATGGTTTGTTTTGTACCACAAACAAGAAACTCCCCAGCTTCCCTCCACTTCCTTTGCTGCTCTGTCAGTCACCCTCTCCCAGTCATCCACTAGCAATTTGCAACTCAACCCACAGAGAAAAATAAATCTTTGTTCAGTGTGTCTAGGCCATTGTCTAGGTACATCTCCCTGGAATATAGCAGAGAAAGCACAGCTGCTCCGGGCTAAAGATGCTGCATGGGGTTTCATGTGCTCGCTTGTTCTTTTTAAGAGTTGTTTATGCCAATGGCTCTTACATTTTTCTCAGATTCCACAATAGCAGGGAGCACATGGTGGGTGCTCAATGAATAGAGAAACAGTGATTGCCTCTTCTTTTCATCTCTCACTTTGGAGAGCTACTGAGAGAGAACCAGACTGGTTTCGCAAAGAGCACACAGATTTTAAGAGTGTTGGGCATTGCTTTCATCTTCAAATATTTATCCACCGTGTGGATTATAAAGACAAACCACACAAGATCCCTGCCATTACCATGTCAGTAATCTAGTTAGGGAGATAAATTATGGACAATTAGCCATAATTTAAAAAAAAAAGTATGAGTGTGACAAATATTGTGGGTGGAAGATTAGGACCTCAGCAGCAGAGGGACATTAAAGATTCATGAGGTCATACTCTTCTTTTTTTTTTTTAAGATGGAGTTTTGCTTTTCTCACTTAGGCTGGAGTGCAGTGGCATGATTTCAGCTCACTGCAACCTCTGTCTTCTGGGTTCAGTGATTCTCCTGCCTCAGCCTCCCAAGTAGCTGGGATTACAGATGTCTGCTACCACACTTGGCTAATTTTTTTTTTTTTTTTGTCTTTTTAGTAGAGATGAGGTTTTGCCATGTTGGCCAGGCTGGTGTCAAACTCCTGACCTCAGGCGATCCACCTACCTCAGCCTCCCAAAATACTCTTCTTTTTATAGTTAGGTAAACTGAGTTCTCTTCAAGTCTCCTGCCCTCTTGAGTACTTCCATCTCCTGATTACTTGATGTTCCATCCCTCCACATGACTGACATTTTTGCTAACCTTCCCAGCAGCCATTGGTTTCTGCTTGCTGACATGATTTTGTTGTTTGTTTAGCAATGTACCCAGCCCAAGGGATGAGTCATAATTGGTTTAAGGCACGATTATCCCATTTCTCTTTGTCAGTGATTGATATACAGATGAGAGTGTAACAATGAAATTTTTTTTTTTTTTTTACCTTTTATTTTAGGCTCAGGGGTACATGTGCAGGTTTGCTACAGGGGCAAATTGCATGTCACTGGGGTTTGCTGTACAGATTATTTCATCACCCAGGTAGTGTGCATAGTACCTGATAAATAGTTTTTTCATCCTCACCCTCCTCCCACCATCTGACCCTTAAATAGGCCCCATTGTCTGTTGTTCCCTTCTTTGTGTCCCTGTGCACTTAAAGTTTAACTGCCACTTACAAGTAAGAAGATGCAGTATTTGTTTTTCTGTTTCTGCATTAGTTCACTTTGGATAATGGCCTCCAGCTCCATTAATGTTGCTGTGAAGGACATGATCTCATTCTTTTTTATGGCTGCATAGTATTCCATTTTTTGTATGTATCATATTTTCTTTATCCATTGGTATCCTAAATGCCATTGATGGGCATTTAAGTTGATTCCATATCTTTGCTATTGTGACGAGTGCTGTGATAAACATATAAGTGCATGTGTTTATGGTAGAATGATTTCTATTCCTTTGGGTATATGCCCAATAATGGGATTGCTTGGTCAAATGGTAATTCTGTTTCAAGTTCTTTGAGAAATCATCAAACTGCTTCCCACAATGGCTGAACTAATTTACATTCCCACCAGCAGCGTGTCAGTGTTCCCTTTTCTCCACAACCTTCTCGGCATCTGTTATTTTTTGACTTTTTAATAATAGCCATTTTGACTGGTGTGAGATGGTATCTCTGACAAAGATCTAAGGAAGTCAGCTTAAGGCTTCTGGGAAAGTTTTCATTCCTGATTTAAAAAGATAGGTAAATGAGAAAGCTTTATTGCTTTTTTTTCACTTCATTTCAAAGGTAAATGCTGATGTCTGAGGATGTGAAACTTGGAGCTGGGACAGATATATTTGTGCCATGAGGGGAAATATTGCTCATCACGGTAAATGACAGATTGGTAGAATCAGAGGAGTCCAGGACCAACCTCTGTCTAGATTTCTTGTTACGTAATGATAAATGTCCTTTTGGTTTAATTCTATGTGTGCTTTACTTTATTTGCAACCAGAAATATTGCTTACTTCTTTTTTTTTTTAATCTTCTGTAACTCTTCCTCCTATTGCTATCTTCCCTTCTTACTCACTTTACTGGAACTTCTGGAATGTGGCTTCCATTGTAAATAATTCTGATGCCATCACAAAAAAACCTCTCATCTCTTTGCCTAACCTACACCCTAGCTCTCCTCAGAGGGCACTGATTCTTTTGTAGCCCTTTCAGAGAATCATGTCATTCTCCACTCTCCAAATGTCACAGGGATCAGAGGTAAGGATGTCATTATCCTAGATGCCTATTGCCCGGTAGACCATTAATTCTCTACTATTATGAGAAAAAATCTCTCCTGCTTTGAGAAGGCAGGAGGAAACAGATTGTGATTATACCTGATTATGCCTAATAATAACTACCATCTGGCTAAGACATGCTCTACCCCTGAATGTTGTTGCCACATTTCCCATCCTCCTGAGTAACTCCTTCACATCTCTTTTCTGAAGTCTCCAGCACCTGGTTTGCAGGCTTTTTTTTTTTCCAAATACTGCCATTACCATGGGTGACTTTGACATCAATATAGACGACCTTTCCAATATTTGGGTTCCAGGAGAAGTGTTCAGCCTCTCACTGAAATAGTCCTTTCAGTATGTGCAATACTAATACAGTAATTTAAAACATGCCAGCAAATTCTTGGACACCTCACCAATCAAGAGGACAGATTTATATCCCCCATCTTTGCACTGGACTGGCCTGAGTGACGCCCTATTAATCAACAAAATACAGTGGGAATGATGCTTTATGACATTTGGGGCTAGGTTAGAAAATCTATGCAGCTCCTGCCTGGTTCTCTTTGGGGTGCTCATTTTAGGGGAGGCTAGTCTCCATGCATGAAGACCAATTACTCTCAGACAGCCATACTGAGGAGGCCAGTAGTGGGTGCTACAGTCAACAGTTCCAGCTAAGCCCCAGCTGACAGAGAGCATCGTCAGTGGACAGCCTTGTTAGGAAGCCATTCTGGACATTTAGTTGCACTTTCAGATAATTCCATCCCCCAGTCATTGAGTCACCCACAGCTTTTAAGTCTTTTCAGCTGAGGCCTTAAATATCATGGAGCAGAGAGAAACCATACCCACTGTGCTTTGTCTGGAGTTCTGGCACAGAATTTGTGAATGTAATAAGATGGTTGTTTTAAGACTTGAGATAACATGTCATGCAGTGACAGCCATCAGAACCACTGCCACTGGGCCAGGCACAGTGGCTCATGCCTGTAATCCTACCACTTTGGGAGGCTTAGGTGGGAGGATCACATGAGGCCAGGAGTTCGAGACCAGCCTAGCCAACATGGAGAAACCCTGTCTCTACTGAAAATACAAAAATTAGCCAGAAGTGGTGGTACACATCTGTAATCTCTGCTACTCAGGAGGCTGAGGCATGACAATTGCTTGAGCCTGGGAAGCGGAGGTTGCAGTGAGCCAAGATCATGTCACTGTACTCCATCTTGGGTGACAGAGCAAGACTCTGCCAAAAAAAAAAAAAAAAAAAAAAAGGGCTCATTAAACTTCTCAGGAGAGGACCTTCCAACACAGAGAGGCAGGACATAATAGAACAGAACAGAACAGATTGTGATTATATCTGATGACGTCTAATAAAAACGACCAGTTTTTGAATGCTACCATTATGCTAGGCACTGTGGTTAGGTTAAGAATGTGGACTGATGTCAAACAAACATGGGTTTGAATTTCTGTCCTGATACTTGTTGGGTGCCAATAGCACTCAATTATATACTGTATCTTATTTAATCTTCAAAACTATTCTATGTGACGGGTGATATTTTTCTCATTTTACAGATGAGAAAACTGAGGCTAAGAAATGTAAACAGGCTTTTTGCTCAGTGGAGTTATTTTGAGCAAAAAGCTTATTTACATTTCTGAGTCTCAGTTTCCCCAACAAGTAGCTGCTATTTTGATAACCCAGGAATAACATGGTGTATATAAGGAAGAGGTGAAAAATGAAATCATAATGAAAGGAGGAAGTAAAGCTATAGAACCTTAAATATTGAGCAAAGGAGTTTAAAATGTGGGGAAAGTATAAGTTGTGTTTTTAAAAAATTTCAAATAAATAGGTTCTTGTTTATCGATTTAATCTTCTAATTATGTGTGAGTGGCATGATCCTTCTAAAATTATATTTCAGACACACTATGATATTTATTAACTTGATTTATAAATATTTAGTTTAGGAATATTTCAAGTATAAAGCAAAGCACAGAAAAAATAATATATTTGTCACTGAGAACCATTCCGCCTTCCCCATGCTAATATTTATACCACCTTTATGTTTTAGAAGATGAACTTGGGAGAGTGGTGCAGAATGAAACGTAGGATCCCAGAACAGGGAGGGCAGTTGGGGTATTTTAATTCCAGAATTACTGGGAGGTAATGTGGCTATGATTCAAAGATGGGTGGGAGACTGGCTGGGAAGGTGTGGATGTGACAGACCCCTTAAAGGAAAACTTGACAGGCTTTGATATTCTGAGAGACCTAGGGTCAAATTCCCTTTCCCAGCCCTCAACTTCATATCATTAATCATTTCTCCTTTTGCTTGGGAAAAAAATAAAATTGACAAAGTGTGACTACTAAGCAAGTTACACTAAGATGTGTGAGCAATTTTGTCAGAAATATAAATTCTGCATATTGCAGTAAAGGAAACATGGAATGTTTGCCAAGTTCTTGTAAGAAATCTGTCTAAAAATTGTGCCAGCTTGCTAAATATAGAGTTGCTATGGAGAACAGAGCCAACCTGCCCATTAAACCCACCTCAAGTGAGATAATGGAATTATGTTATGCTGGATCTTACTCCATCAACTGCTTCTACCCCTGGTGAATTGGGAGTGGGGTTAGGGTAGCTTTCTACCCTTGAACCACAGTTTCCCAGTGTCTGTAGCTGCCCCTTTCCACAAAAGGTGGCAGGAAGCATCCATAGGTCCTCACACATCTGAGAAAAGAAGAAATGTCATAGTCACATGGCTGAAACCAGGTCAGGCACTATCTGTATATTAATATTTTTCCAATTAAATAGTTAAGAAAGAGCAGTAGAGAAACTCTCTGAATGCTCTCATAGTGTTCCGAGATTTCTGTCTCATTGCTTCCTTTTAAAAAATAAAAATTGGGTCTGGCTCCAAGGAAAGAATCACGCCTAATATTAGAAAGCACTTAAAAATGTTGGTGACTGAATATAAAGGAGTTAAAATGGTTCAAGATCTGAAGTCTATAACAAGAAGAAGCAATTGGGTAAAAGAGGCATGCTTAGTTTGGGATATCATGAAGATAAGCAAGCGAATCTCTGCTTGGGAAAGTGATTTGAGTCCTTGTGCAAGCCTGCATCTGGTTAGCACTAGATCTGAGAGAAAAACTGTTTGTGGAAGAAGGGGATGGAAAACGACTGGAGTGGATTAAATTGTGTCTCCCTCAAAGACGTGTTCAAGTGTAACCATTGGTACCTGTGAAAGTGTCCTTATTTGGAAATATGATCTTTGCAGATGTAATTAAGGATCTCAAGATAAGATCATTGTGGATGTAGGTGGACCCTAAATCCAAGACTGGTGTCCCAGTGATAGAAAGGAGAGAGATATTTGAGACATAAAAACACAGAGACACAGAGAAGTAGGTGATGTGAAGACAGAGGCAGAGATTGGAGTGAAGTGTCTACAAGTCAAAGAACACTAAGATTTACTGGTAACTATCAGAAGCTAGGAGCCAGGCATGAATAGCTTCTCTTTCAGAATCTCCAGAAGGAACCAACCCTGATGACTTGATTTTGAATTTCTGGCCTCTGCAAATATTAGAGGATGCACTTCTGTTGCTGTGTGCAACCCAGTTTGTGGTAATTTATTAGGGCAGCCTCACTTTAAATAGTACAACCACCTACAAAGACACGTGCGCGCGCACACACACACACACACACACACACACACACGAGATCGAGGACTATGAGAGGGAACCTTGGTAGGTCTAGAATATGGTTGCATTAGCCACCACATATGGCTATACTAATTTAAACTAGTTATGGTTAAATGAAATAAGAAGTTCAATTCCTCAGTTGCGCTAGCCACAGTAATAGTGTGGACAGCCACACGTGGCTCACAGTTACCACATGGGACAGCGCAGATAGAGAACATTCTCGTCACTGCAGAAAGTTCCCCTGGATGGTGCTGCTCTAGACAGTAATTGCTGTAAAACCCACAAAACAAGGTTCCATCTTTATGGGCAAGCAGCATACATGGGGACCATTGACTCAAATCTGTCTTTTCACTCACACCTGCACCAGAAGATAGCAGTTATGGCTGATAGTCACTTTTGATTATGAAGGAGAAACAGCAGCTAGATGTAAATATAGTGCAACCACCTGTCTCAGGTTTCCTCCCACATACTGTCTTCCAAAACAACAAACATATTAAATGGTGGTATTGATAGACAATTCTCTCCCATTCCAACATCCCAAATCATTAGGATAGAAACTATCAAATATGTTGCTGTTATCTATGAGTGTTGCTGTTATCTATTAATGTTGCTGTTATCTATGAATGCTAGGTGAGTCATACTCAGATGAATATATTTACTCAATGCCCTTCCTTGTATAATTCTATTTCCTTTAAAAATTTTTTAGAGGGATTACCACCCCCGCCTTATGCAATATACCCTCAGATGGGCTTCATGATTATTGAGAACAGCGGGAGCTGCTTGATTGGAAAACTAAGGAAAGATTTTTAACAGGGGAGTGATGTGATATACACAGGTGTGATATATTTTTCCCAGAAGGTGAATCTGGCTTGATGTTAGGATGATTTGAAGGGGTAAAGACCGGCGGCTGGGTGGTCTTGATGGAAACGGGAAAGAAATTATGCTCTGAATTGCAAAAGCTGTCGTCACTAAGATCCACCTGTTCAGAGCTATCTTTAGCTGCATTTGGGAACAATTTATCTACATAACCTTTTTCTCCCTTACTTCTCTTCCCTCCAGGCACAGATGAGGAGGAATTTGCAGCATTAAGATGAGAAACAGCATTACAGGATTGTGTGTGTGTGTGAGATAGAGAGAGAGGGAGAAAGAGTGTGTGTGTGTGTGAGAGTGTGTGTCTGTATGAGAGACAGAGAGAGAGAGAGAGAGAACAATGGGATACATATAAGTGTGGTAGAACATTTGGTTGGTTACAGATATTATGAATAGACCCCAAATATATCATCCCTTTAATCCTAAATCCTTCCCTTAGAACAACTAGCTTTCCCCCTAAGAATGTCATGTACAACTGTGCCTTCATCTTGTGTCTATACTCTTTACTCTGCTTAGGATGCTATGTCTTGTCTTCTCCCTGTGTCAATTCCACATTTGCAAAGCCAGCACATAGTTCACCACCTGTAGAAAGCTTTCTTCCATCGTCCTCCTCTTGTTTCAGAAGATATTATTGCCTCTTCTGGTTTTCCCTCACTACTGTCAATTATTCTCATTTACCATGCAGAATATGAGCCAGTTGATTTGTTATTATTTTCTCTATTTTTCATCTGCAGAATTTATTCCTGCACTGTCCTCAGTGGACACTCAAAGAAACGAGGCTGAAGGGAGATGTCAGTTGGGCAAGGTTGACTTGGAAGACGAATGGGAAGTTGGTACCCAACTTCAGCCTTTGTCTTAATTGGTTTATGACTCAGAGGTGGCATGTCATTGTATATCCAAATAAATTACTCATCATAAGGAAGAGATCCCTTTATTCCCCTCACCCCTCAACATGCATTGCCTCAGTTATTTCATCTGCCCATCTCTATTGCAGTCTTAGTCAATGGAACCCCACTCTGCCGAATTTCAAGCCAGATATCTGGGTATGATCCTTAATTTTGCTCCTCTCTCTTTATGTTTCCTCTTCTCATGTCCAATCCATCAGCATAAATAATCAACACCATCCTCAGATAATCTCTCGTTCTCACCCTCTCCACAACCATACCTTGGCCACCCACCAGTATCTTTTGCATGAGTTACAGCTATCACCTCTTAACTGGCCTTCCATGTCTGCTCTTGACTGGATGACCAGACTGATAGTTTAGAAACATAGTTGGGACTGGGCATGGTGGCTCACACCTGTAATCTCAGCACTTTGGGAAGCTGAGGCAGGAGGATTGGTTGAGGCCAGGAGTTTGAGACCAGCCTGGAAAATATAGTAAAACCCCATCTCTACAAAAAAAACTTAAAAATTAGCCAGGCATGGTGGTGTATGCCTGTAGTCCTAGCTACTCAGGAGGCTGAGGTGGGAGGATCACTTGAGTCAGGATTTTGAGGTAACAGGGAGCTATGATTGTGCCACCATATTCCAGCCTGGACAACAGAGCAAGACCCTGTCTCTAAAATATAAGAATGATATGGCCTGGCGTGGTGGCTCGCTCCTGTAATCCCAGAACTTTGGGAGGCTGAGGCGAGCAGATCACGAGGTCAGGAGTTCAAGACCAGCCTGACCAATATAGTGAAACCCCATCTCTACTAATAATACAAAGATTACCTGGACGTGGTGGCACATGCCTGTAGTCCCAACTACTCAGGAGGCTGAGGCAGAAGAATCACTTGAACCTGGGAGGTGAAGGTTGCAGTGAGCCGAGATCATGCCACCGCACTCCAGCCTGGGTGATAGAGGGAGACTCTGTCTGAAATAATAATAATAATATAATAATAATAATAATAATAATATAATAATAATAATAATAATAGAAACATCTTTGGAAAATTTCTCTTCTCTAGTGAAACATTTTAACAGCTTCCCATCATCCTTTGAACAAAATTGAAATGCCTGATCATGCCTCTGAGACCCTGTGCTAGCCTGACTGCTTCCCAGCTCATCCTGTTGCTCTTCTCTCTCCCTCATTCACCAGGCTTCACAGAATCAAGTTTCTTTATTCACTCCAAGCTTTGCACAGATTCCTTTGATTGGAACAGTCTTCCCTCTGCTCTTGAAGGATTGGTTACTTCTCACATGTAGGTGGGGATCAGTTTCTATGCAACTTTTTCAGAGAGGCCTTACCTGACCCTCACTAAGGAAGGTTCCCTTTCCACAATTTATTTTGTTTCCTACACAGTGCTGACAGCATTTGTCATGAGTTCAGATATTGTTAAGTTTGGCTATTGTCTACTCTCCAAGTGGGCCCTCAGCTCCACAAGGACAGAGATCATGGCTATCATGTGCATTCAGTCACTAGCACAGTGCCTGGTACAAAGCATGTGCTGTGTAAAATATGTATTGAATGAGTGGATGAATGAGTGAATATTTGGATTCTTCTTACCATTCATTAGTGATCATAATCTTTCTCATGCTTTAATACTTTCCTCAAATGTCACCTCTGCATAAAGGCTGCAATTCCCCTATTCAAAATGAAGGTTTACTTTGAGCTCCCATGTTGTTTGTTTAAAGCTTTGATGTTGAGAAGCAATATATGAAGTAGTTGAGAGGGCAGGCTTAAGAGTAAGCAAAACTTGGGTTGAATCTTTCTCTAGCATTTGTCACCTTTATGATCTACTTGAGGAAGTAACTTAAACTCTCTGAGTTTTGATTCTGTTATGCCAGGAAAAATATTTTCAACTTTATTTGTATGAGGTGCTTGGTACATGGAAGGAGACTTATTGATGGTTAATAGCTGCTATTACATTGGTTCATAATTTTCATGTATCTTTATGTAAACATTTTGAAAGCTAGAAAAGTGAGCATTGAGCATTAAATAGCATTATTGAAGGCATTTCATATCTGTGGATCAGGTGAAAAGCAGCTTGATATTAAAGAATATCCCAGGTTCTAGAGTCAAAAAATCTTGTTATCAATCCCTAGCTTTACTATTAATTGGCTATGACCTGTGTAAATTTATTATCTTTTGGAAGTTTAGCTTTCTTAAATAATAGGTGTGATGGTAACTATCTTAACAGGAGTGTTGTGAAGATTAAATATAACATATACAAAAGTTAGGGAACAAGGTCTAATCATAGCTATATAAAATAACTTTAACACTTGATCTATTTCACTCAACCACAACAGAAACCTAGGCAAAATAAACATGATCAAATCTGACATGCCTAATGATGCTAGTAGAACTCCTGTCAATTTCTTAAAGCAGCCAATTTTACCAAAACCTGACAATAAAGAATTTTCTCAAATTGATGAATCCAGTGTAAAGGTCTGGGCACTTTTCCAATGTCTGCCCATCTGTTCTAGGTAGTCACCTCAGTCACCCTTGCAATAACTGTGGGTTCAAGGTGAACTCTGGCTGGGACTGAATTAGCACTAAAATGGGGTGCTGCAATGGTTCCTAATCAGCTGGTTGAATTGTCTTCTTGGAGAGACATCTGAGAAAGCTGAAGGCATATGGAATACAAAGCCTTCTTTAAATGAGAACAATAAAAACCTACTCCTCTAGGCAATGGTATTCAAACATTCCTAGTATTGAATTAAGGAAAGAAACATATGCATAAAAATATTAAAACACAGTTTTCACATTATTTCCTAAGAAGAACTTTGACTGGCTTGAATAGTCTTCCCCTATAAGTCATGTCTACCCAAAACCTGTGAATATAATTTTATTTGAAACCTTACTTAGAATCTTATTTGGACCCTAGTCTTTGCAGACGTAATCAAGTTATGATCAGATCATACTGGATGAAGGTAGTTCCTAAGTCCAATATGACTGGTTCTTTATAAGAAAAGAGAAATTTGAAAACAGGCACACAGACATAATAGGAAGATGGTCATGTGAAGATGAAGGCAGAGATCAGAGTGGTGTTGCCACAAGACAAGGAATGCCAAGCATTGCTAGCACCCACCAGAAGCTAGAAGAGGATTCTTCCCTAGAGTCTTCAGTGGGAGCATGGCCCTGTCGGCCCTTTGATTACAGATGTCTGTCCTCAAGAACTGTGAGAGATAATGAGATACCACCTTACTCCTGCAAGAATGGCCATAATTAAAGAGTTAAAAAATAATAGATATGGATTTCCACTTTTCTGGTGGGAATGTAAACTAGCATGACCACTATGAAAAACAGTGTGAAGATTCCTTAAAGAACTAAAAGTAGAACTACCATTCAATCCAGGAATCTCACTACTGGGTAACTACCCAAAAAGAAACGATTATGTGAAAAAGACACATACACATGCATGTTTATAGCAGCACAATTCACAATTGCAAACATATGGAACCAATCTAAATGCCCATCAACCAATGAATGGATAAAGAAAATGTGGTATGTATACACCATGGAATACAACTCAGCCATAAAACAGAATGAAATAATGGCCTTTGCAGCAACTTGGATGGAGCTGGTGGCCATTATCCTAAAATATTAATGTCAGAAAAAGAAAAACAGTACTTACGGGACATCTCTTGTGCCTCACTTCATGTCATCTTGGCCCACCATTTTATTACTCTAGGTATAGTTGATGGCAGTTCCCCTCAGCTGCCCTTTGCACACCTGGCTTTCTTTCCCATGGCTTCTCTGCTGCAGCGACATAGGTTACCTGCAGGACTCCTCCCTCTCACTCACTGCAACCCTGTAAATGTTGTGGCCTTAATAGTCTATGGGGAAAATCTTGACCAAGAATGGTGGGATACAAGGGAAAAATACTCTCCTCCTTAGAGCCTCAGACACATAATTCTGGAGCACTTTCCGCACCATGCCTCAGAGCTGTCCTCACCAGTTAGAACTCCAGTTGCCCACACAGTAAATCAGCCAGACAGCAGACACTTGGGCTGGCTTTCCATTCTTCCCTGTTTCACTCTTCCCAGTCCCCACTCTTTTTCCCTTGTGATTGTTCCATAAAATAAACGACCTGCATACAAGCGCTTTGTCTGCTTTTTGGGGAGCTTAGACCGAGACACCATGACAAATATGGTATTGACTTCACAGGTTTGTTCTGAAGATAAATATTTAAATGTGTGTAAAGTGCTTGCTTAGTCTAGTGCCTGACGCATAGAAAGCATCCAATAAATGTTGGCCATTTTCTCTGAGATGGAATATTCTGGAAGTTGAATTTGAAATGTGCTATCATCAATCTCTTTTCCTAAGTGTTGAGTGGATACATAATGGTAAAAGTCATTTGTGGTTTTTCAGCTTCAGCTCCCATCTTCATTAACACAAGTGGGGCTGTAATGGTAGAAACAAGATATCAAATTTTACTCCCCCTTAAGACACCCACTCAAAGCCCTGAACCCTAGAACTAAAAGCAAAATAAAACTATTTACCAGCCAGACGGAAAGGAGAATAATAGCATGTGGCTTGTAAACTTAACAAATGTAATCACAGTAATTGAGAAGCCCAGGAAATAATTTGACCAGCATAATTATATTACAAATTGCATATTGCACAATTAAACAATTGCATTTTGGCCACAAATGGAGCTCCAAGTATACAATTTGTGGTGAAGTGGAGAGGTAATTTAAAATAAGAAAAGAAAAGCAAAGGCCCAGAAATACATTTACATTTATATCCATATTGGAGGGCATAAACAAAGTAATAAGGAAAAAGGTCAGTGTTTTCAAGAGAAAATAATACAACTGGCTCGAATGAATTTTGCCAAATACTTTGTGGATGTTTTACCGCTATTTGACTTTCCAATGTGTATAAAACATTTCCAAACAGCTCATTCCTTCTTATTAAGTAAAAATTCCTCTATTAGGAGCTCTTGTTTTTGGCTCTTAAATTGGATTAATAAAGTCCTGAATTTGGTGGGAGATTCCAAAATCCAATCATCAAAAACATGTTGGAGGAGTTATGTCTTATTTTGTTCTTGTCAAATACATGTATTCTTGAAATACGCACAGGAAAAATATATTGCTTTTCTCATTCTGCTATTCAAAATGGGAATTTGGGCATTTGGTCTGACATTCATCAAATATTTACTATGTGCTATCTACATTCCGGGTTTTGTTCTAGCAGGTACAGTGGAAAACTTAGTAGACACGGTCCTTTTAGGAAAAGCAGGTTAGATGAGAGAAAACAGACATTAAACAAATTTTTACAAATAATTCGTGAAATGATTACACTTGTGCAAAATGTTAAGAAGTACCATGAATGCATGTAGCCTAATGAGAGAGAGGGGGCCAGATCGGGGAAAAGACCCGGAAGAATTTTATTTACACTTTCCCAAGGATGCCCAAGAAATAGAGGACTGTTCTCGGTCAGAGACCTACTTATTTGGCAAGTATTTTAACATTAGTATAGTTCGAGTATCCCAAATCTGAAAACCCAAAATCTGAAATGCTCGTAAATCTGAAGCTTTTAGAACACTGACCCAAGACTCAAAGAAAATGCTCATTGTCGCATTTCAGATTTCAAATTTTCAGATTAAGGAAGCTCAGTTAGTAATGAGTAAAGAAACACTTCTGCATTTCTTTTTTTTTTTTTTTTTTTTTTGCCTGCAGCCTCCAAATTCTAACTCCTGCTGCTGCTGATGGGAACCATCTAAAGGCAAAAGCTATTGGAGAAGACATTCCCCTATCAAAAAGGAGCCTTTTTTAAAAAAACAAAACAAAACACAAAACAAAACAGCAGCAACGACAAAAAAACAATTTCAGTGATTTTGAGATGAATTCTATAATAATTCTTGGTTCGTGTCCTGGAAGGCTGGAGATTTAATACATTTTGCCTATTGAATTTTTGATAAATGATATTCAAAACACCCAGGCTCTCTTTGCACAGAACTTGAAGTTTAGGATATCACCAGGGTTTTTTTGAAAAATGACAAAACAACACTCACTGTGATCATCCTTTATTGAGTGCCAAGATCTCTGTTGAGAGCTTCATAGGTGTTGCCCTACTTAATCCTCACGACAGATTATGTTCTTATCTAATTTTGCAGATAGGGTGCTTGAAGTTTAGATAGGGTAAGTAAATTGTTTTAGGACCTCAGACAGTGGAATATTTCATATTGAGCACAGTCATATCTCTCTGACCGTATAAATGTCTGCTGTCTAGCATTTTGCTATAAGGCCTTTCACATGTTCTTAAAAAGAAGAAAAAGAAAAAGTGCCTGCCACTATGGGATTGGCCCCAGGGTCTAGTTTGCTATTGTCTAGGCCTGATTCTCCAAGTGTGGTTCCCAGAACAACACTGTTAGCATCACCTGGGCACTTGGTAGAATCTGAAACTCTTGAGGTGGGACCCAGTAATCAGTTTTACCAAGCTTTTGGGGTGGTTACAATGCCGGTAAAAGTTTGAGAATGGCTGTTACAGGCAAATATGGAAGGCTCTGTTTGTTTGGTGTGTGCTAGTCTCAGATGACAAGGTAAATCTGATTTATTTCCCTATGTTGAGACAACAAATCAGGAAGTAGATTCTCCATCCACGCTGCAGATTCACAGCATTTTGAGGGGCTGGGGTTTCTCTCTCCACTGCCTACTCCATGCTGATTTATAACTGATCTTTGGTTCTTGAGATTTTATTTTTGATGTGTATCCTCTGCCTTTTTAAGAACAGATTATCTCATTAAGAAACTTTCCCTACACCCCTCAAAGTACTGTTTTTGTCTATATTAGATGTATGTATCTTTACTGAAAAATATGTCAGACCTACAGTTAGAATGTGAAAATCTGATGGGATCCGGAGAAGTATAGACTTCCCTGGTGAACTTAATGAAGAAACTTTCTCCACAAGACAGAGGAAGACCAACACCACAGGGAAGAAGTTAGTAATAAAAACAAAGGAAGTAAAAGGCTCTGGCAAAAAAGGAAAATATTAGGTATGTGGAGCTTGGTCTTTCCCATAAAATGGAAAACAACATCTCAGTGAAATCAGAAGTCACTGGACTAGTGACATGTCCTGAGTTACGTTTCTGTTCATCAGTTTCTTTCTTTGTCTGGTACGTACTGACCTGAGACTCAGTTTAACATGACTTAGCGTCATGTCAGGGAGAAAGAATGACCCGAGATTGGTTTTGTGGGTCACCTGCCTTGACACTAACCCTGCATGGTAGTCGTTAAATACATTTGGAACACGCTGCACACTTTCTCCTCATCTTGGAGGTTTCAGTGAACATTAAAAATTCAGAGAAGCCCCTCAACATATAAGCTATGCTTTAATAAGCGTTTCTCAATTTTATTTGATTTTAGAACCACTTTTATAACAATATATATATTAATATCCTGGGAGCATGCTGCTCTAAAGTCTTCAAGTACCAAATAGTCATCGGTCCATTGAGGCCAGTGTTGATGAATTTATAATAAAATATTTTATATCTGTTTCACAAGTTGACACTTGGGTGGCTGGTACTCACTATGTCTGGAATGAACAGTGGGTCTTCAGGTGTGGTGGATGGGGTGGACGGTATATGAACTAGGATAGCCGGGTAAAAGCATGGAGGCAGAACAATTGAGCCAATGACATGATTAAAGATTTTTCTTACACTTTTGTGCTGTGTTGAAGGTCCATCCACTGGACACCTCTGTTGCATGAACCTCCCACAGGTCATTTTCTGGTCCATAATGGAAAGTATTTTCTGATTGACAACTTGCTCTCCATGTTCTCTTTGCCAATGACTCATTCGGAGATGAAGGTGATAAGACTCAACCTTGGCTAAAGGGTTTTGGGAAAACATCATTCCTGGAGGCAGCAAACAGGACTAGGAGAATAATTAAGTTGGCATAAGCCTGTCCCAGCCTCTTAGTTTTGTCACTGAGATCTCCAACCACAATCTCAATCCTGCTCATTTGCTGAGTCAGTCTTGCTGAAGGGCTTCTTAAAGCGATCTGTGGGATTCGGTCCCTTAAATACACAATGCTCTCCTTACCACCTCACTGGCTTCTTTTATTTCTTCTGCTCCAAATACTTTCCCTTTGCCCTTTCCCTAGCTAAACTCTATTTCTCTTTTACATCTCAGTTTAGACATCACTTCCTACAGAAAGGCTTTTGTGTCTGTTGAGATTTTTTTAGTTTCAGCTGGTAGAAACTAAACCTGGCTTAGTAAGCAGAAAAGGATCTTACATGGCTCATCAAATTTCGGAGCATGCTGGCTAATTAAGCTCAAGCCTCACTTACATGGACAGCGCCTCAAGCCACACTGCAGGACTCACCTAATGAGGAAACTGTCACCACTAATGTCACCTAGCCTTGGGTGCTAGATGTGAACCACAGCCAGGAGCCTGACTTGACTGGAATTTCCACTGCCATCAGCATTGATGGGAAGCCTAAGCCAAGAACCTGGCTTTCCTGCTAGTGTAGACATAGACATAGAAGCTGGGTGCCTTGAAGGCCAAACTGTTCCATGTGGGGCCTTTGTATTTGACTCTCTTAATTCTAAATCAAAGTCTCTCATAGCTGAGTCTGAATGGTGTAATTTAGGGAATGCACCTGTGCCTCAGTTGTAAAGGAGGCTGGGGTGGCAAGTTTTCTGGGTTCTAAACTGGGGAGGTAGAATGTATAAGTCTTGACATTTCCCCTGGATTCAAACAGGGCTCAAACATGCTGGACCACCAGATAGCATGACAAATGCTCACCAGCTTCTCCTAGATTCCTAAAAGCTTTTCCTATATAAAATATTTTATTGTAACTTTGGGTTAACTATCCCCTCGACCCACTGTGCTTCCCCATCTGGGTGTCATACCCCATTCCCCATATTGTAATTGTCTGTTAACTGTTTTATAGTTTTCCCCATACTGCTTCTAAGAAAAAGGACTGTATAGTATGTTTTTTTTTGTTTTGTTTTTTTAAGATGGAGTTTCACTCTTGTTGTCCAGGCTGGAGTACAGTGGTGCTATCTCAGCTCACTACAATCTCCACTCCTGGGTTCAAGCAATTCTCCTGCCTCAGCCTCCTGAGTAGCTGGGATTACAGGCATGTGCCACCACACCCAGCTAATTTTGTATTTTTAGTAGAGTTGGGGTTTCACCATGTTGGTCAGGCTGATCTCGAACTCCTGACTTCAGGTGACCCGCCTGCCTCAGCCTCCCAAATTGCTGGGATTACAGGCGTGAGCCACCATGTCTGGCTGAATTTTTTAAAATTCCCAATTGTATTCCCAGTTCCCAGCTTAGCATCATTCTCTACACAGTTCGTGCCCAGTAAAGATCTGTTGAGAGAGTGCATTTGGCCCAATTAATCTGATCTTCATAAAGCTGGCATCTAAGGAAGCTTCACCTCATACCTTCTGTATTTGTCCTATTGTTACTAAACCCTAGCCTTGTACTAAATTCTATCAATGTGTACTAAATTCCATCAGTGTGTACTAAATTCCATCACTGAGGCAAGGAAAACTATGTTTTGTTCCACCCTTTTCATTGAGCTGGGCCTGGAAACTGTGACAAGCATTTGTCAGCTCTGTATTCCTGGAAGCTCTCCTTTTGCATCCTTAACCATTAAATGGAACCATATTCCTAACCATGGGGTGACTCATACACTCCCATTTGCCTAACTTCCACATTGTGCTAGCCTCCTGACCTCTGCTTCCACTATGTTAATTTCTCTTGTATATGTCATTCCTGTGGCAATTTGCCTTATTAATTTGAGTAGGCTTGATCTTTGAGGTTTTTGTTTGTTTGTTTTTTCTGTAGCTCTAGATTGCTAGTTCCAATTTCTCCCTTTCCCTGCTAGCCTAGCACAGAGGGCCTGGCATTCCTCAGGGTGAAGTGCAAAGGAGGGTGGGTACATAGAAGAGTTTATAACATTATAACATTTCCATTCTGGCCTCACTAAATTTGAATTATGGGAATATTCCAGTGAGAACGTCAAGCAGGCAGCAGTAGGAGACATTGGTGTTGAGCTCATGCGTGAAGTCAGAGCCAGAGGTGAGAATTTGAGTCACTAGCAAAGAAGAGTGGATAGAGTACAAGAGAATTTAAAGACCTAGCATAGGAAGAGAAGAGAGGCTAGACCCAAACTCTCAGCCTATTTGACAACCAGGGGGAGGAGGTTGTTTAGACTGAGGAATCAAGGGTGTAAAGAAATACAGAGGGAAGGCATAATTGAGTGAGGTTGTGGGGAGGTTGAAGAGTATGAGGTAAAGCAGGTAACTATGGGATTTTCTGTAGAAAGAATGGCGAAAATACCTTTGAAATGAAAAGGCAAATAAGAAGTGAAGAGCCAGAGAGATAAAGAGGTGGGGAGGGGTCTAGGTAGCTTTATGGCTGATAGTTTTTATTTTTTAAAAATCTTTTTTTGATAGTTATGGAACTGAGAAATCCTTGAGGCCTTGAAAAGAATGGAGAAGATTTGAAAGCTGCTAAAAGGAATGGGAAAGATATTTAGGAAAGGAGCGAAGCATCAGGGTCTGACAGAACTGGAATGATGTGAACCTGTAGTGGCCCCCTCATCACCACTATTGTATGAGATGATAGCAAATTCTTCACATTTTAAATTCTTCTGATATAAAATCATATTTTGAGATGTGGTTGCAGTTTAAAAATAGAAATAAAATAAAATACCAGATTAATTTCCAGTGACTCACATTCCAAGTTTTCATAGGAAAAGTTTGTGTGGTATGTCTCCAAATAGGGCTGGATGAACTAGTAGTGACTGTCTATGGCACACCTGACTCAGGGCCAGGTGCTTTTGGGGTGTCATCTTATTGAGCCCTCACAGTATCCCTGAGTGAAGACAACTAATATCTCCATTGTCGAGTTGCAGAAAATAAAATTTACAAAAGTAATATATTCAAAGTTATTCATGTAGCAAGTGGAAGAGAGGAGATTTGAATCTAAGTTCTTGCCAAACCTGGGCACTTTTAACTTCTTTATGTTATCTTTCAATAAGACCTTCAAATCATTTTATAGATTTAGGCTTTTATTATATCTCTGTTGCCATCAAGATAATTCCCAATTTTGGAAGGGATAGAAAAGTTTGAAAACATGGTATAATCTGCTAGTCCTCAGAAGTCAAGCATAATAGACAATCAAGGGAACAGATAGGTAAAAGAGAATTTTGGAATAATTTCCAGATATGCCACTGGGAAATTCTTGCTTTCCTCTAGAAAATGCCTGAGATTTTACAGCCTGGAAGTATATTCATAATGAAAAATAAGAAAGATAAGGTGAGAAAAAGAAAGCTCAACAAGAATAATCTTTTGTCTGTTTTTATCTTTGGGTCCTGTGCGTCTTCATTTAGATTACTTTCTCACCTTATTCCGATTCCTCCCAGCAAATTAAAAGTAAGAAGGAGAGATTGACTTACAGACATAATGTCAAATCAGTAGGACTACTACTGGTAAAGTTAAAAGAAAATGTAATCCGAGAACCCAAAGGGATGTTCAAACAAATTACTAAAACTACTCAATTTAGCAAAGTTACTAGATAAAAGATTACATAAAAAAATCCATTACATTTTTATCTTAGGGCAATAAATGCATTAAAAATAAGCCTAAATGTTATCAATTACATTAGTTTTTGAAAGCATCAAATACATAAGAGTAGTTTTACTAATAGAAGTGTAAAACTTCTACAACAGAAACTTAAAAACTACCACATAGCTGACAGAAATGAAAGCTGTGTTAAATAAATAGATCATTATGGATAATATTGTTAAAATATCAGCTATCCTCAAATCAATCTTTAGATTCCATTGATTCTCAATTAAAACTCAGCAGGTTTTGTGTGTGTGTGTGTGTGTGTGTGTGTGTGTGTGTGTGTGGAAATTGTCAAGCTGATCCTAAAATTTATGTGGAAATGCAAAGAACCTAAGATAGCCAAGAACAAAGTTAGACTGCTTATATTACCAGAATCAAGACTTATAATAAAGTTCCAGTAATTAAGGCAGTGTGGTATTGGTGTAAAGCTAGAAAAAGAGGGCAACAGAACTGAAGAAAGTCTAGAGATAGAAACTCTTGACATCCAATAAATTTTTTTGACAAAAACTCTAATGCATTTCAATAGTAAAATAGAACCATTTCAATAAATGGTGTTGAGATTACTGAATATTTCTATGGAAAAAGTAAATCTTATGAAGTACCACACACAAAAATTAATTAGAAATGGATCGTGAATCTAAATATGAAAGCAAAGTGCATAAAGCATTTAGAATGACATGGAAAAGAATATTTTCATGACCTGAATGTAGGAAAATACTTCTAAACATGACACAAACAGCATTAACAATAAAGAAAAAATGGACTTTATCAAATTAAAAAAAACTTAGCTCAAAAAACATACCATTAAAAACATAAAAAGGCTTGCCACAGACTGAGATAAAATGTTCACAATGCATTTATCTGACAAAGATCTGGTATTCAGAATAAAGAACTCCTACAAATCAAAAATCAAAAGATCAAATAAAAATGGGCAATGACTTCTATCATTTGATAAAAGAAGTTATCAAAATGCCCTTTAAACATGTAAGAATGCACTCAACATCATTAATCATTAGGAAAATTTTTTGGCAGTTTCTACTAAGGTTAAACATATACCTACTTATAACCCAGCAATTTCACTCCTAGATATATAGTAAGAGAAATTAGCACATATATCTAGAAAAGACCTGTTTAAGAACTTTTGTTGCAGCTTTATTCACAATAATAAAGTTGAACTCTGACCTTATACTATATACAAAAATTAACTCAAAACATATCAAGTACTTGAATGTAAGTGCCAAAACTACAAAACTCAGAAGAAAACACACATGTAAATCTTCATGGCCATGAATGAGACAATGGTTTTCAATTTTTTAATGTTAATCTGTTTATTTTTTACTTTTTAAAGAGATGAAGTCTCATTCTCGCCCAGGGCTGAGTGCAGTGGCATAACTGCAGCTCGCTGCAATCTTGAAGGGCTGGGCTCAAGAGATCCTCTTGCCTCAGCCTGCTGAGTAGTTGGGATGACAGGCAAGGAGCATCACACTCAGCTGATTTTTAAAAAATATTTTATAGAGATGGGGTCCTGCTATGTTGCCCAAGCTGGTCTCGAACTCCTGGCCTCAAGCAATCCTCCTACCTCAGCCTCCCAAAGGACTGGGATTATAGGCGTGAGTCACAGCACCTGGCTCATTTTAAAAATATAACAAAAAAGGCACAAGCAAAGAAAGAAAAACGAATAAATGTGACTTCATTAAAACAAAAAATATTTGTGCTTCAAAAGATGCTATCAAGAAAAGATCTACAGAATGGGAGAAAATATTAGCAAATCATATATTTGATAATGAACTACTATCCATAATCTATAAGTAACTCTTATATAACTCAACAACAATAAGCAAATGACCCAATTTAAAAAATAGGTGAAGGATTTGAGAAGACATTTCTCCAGAGAAGATATAAAAATGTCCAATAAACACATGAAATCAACATCATTAGTCATTAGGGAAATGCAAATCAAATGACAATGAGAAGCCACTTCATACCCACTAGGAGGACAACAATAGAAAAGACAGACATAAAAAATTTTGGGAAAGATACGGAGAAATTGGAATCTTCAGACATTCCTAGTAGGAATGTAAAATGATACAGCCACTTTGGAAAACAGTTTGGCAATTTCTCAAAATGTTAAAGATAGGATTACTCTAAACCCCAGTAATTTCTCTTTTAGGTTTATACCTGAGAGAAAAAAAATATGGTCACCCAAAAACTTGTACACGTATCATAGCAACATTATTCATAATAGTCAGAAGTGGAAAAATCCAAATGTCTACCAACTGATGAATGTATAAACAAATGTAGTATACTAATT
The DNA here is from genome assembly GCF_009828535.3 of Hylobates moloch. Taxonomy (NCBI): domain Eukaryota; kingdom Metazoa; phylum Chordata; class Mammalia; order Primates; family Hylobatidae; genus Hylobates; species Hylobates moloch. The sequence goes on along the minus strand of NW_026652287.1, from coordinate 97,806,655 downwards.
CAGCTATTAAAAGAAATGAAGTATTGAAACATGCTAAAACATGTATGAGACTTGAATATATTGTGCTCAGTGAATGAAATTAGGCACAAAAGGTTGCACAACTTTGTGAACACACTAAAACCTACTGAATTGTCTTAAAAAGGCGAATGTTATGGTATGTGAATTGTCTGTCAATTTAATAAAAGAAAAACATGCTGAATGAAAAACATGAGGTATGTGTTGTACGATGCCATATATATGAAGTTTAAGAACAAGTAAAACTAAGCTGTGGTGATAGAATACCTCTGGGCAAGGTACTGACTACAAAAGAGCATAGGGGAATTTTCTGGAGTAATAAAAATGTTCTATATTTTTATCAGGGTGGTGGTTACATGGACATATATTTGTCTAAAACTTCATCAAGCTGTGTACTTGAGATATGTTTGCAAATGCAAGATTCTGTAAAAAATAAGAAAAAAGACAAACGGAGTGATCCATTCACTTATCCAGATAAAATATTCATTAAGCACTTACCATGTTCTGGTTACTGTTCTCAGTATTGAGGATATAGCCGTGAACAAAACAGATAAAATTCTTGTACTTTATGGAGGTTTTATTTGGGTTGCAGGATAGTGATGGTAAAGGTAGAGACAAATAAGTTTTTTAAAGTAAAATGAAAAGCCTATGAGATGGCAATTCTGCTACTTACAAAATAAGCATGTAAAGAGGATAGAGAATGTTCTAAAAGGGGAGGAGAGTGTAATTTTAAATAGTAGTAAAAGAAGTCTCCAGTGAGAAGGTAATATTTGAGCAAAGGTTTGAAGCTTGAAAGAGGTGAGAGAGTGAGCCATGTAGATACAGGGGAAAGAGCATTACAGGGAGAGGCACCATAGCTGCATAGAATCAAATGGGGGCATGCCTGGATGGTTTGCTGAATGGCAAAGAGGCCAGTGAGGCAGAAGTAGAGTTTGAGGTCCGATGCTAACAGGAAAATCACAGATCATAGCACTTAGGTGATTAGGAGGACATTAGCCTTTGCTTTGAGAGAGAGATATGTTTTGTGCCAAGATATTATAATTTGCATATTTTAAAGATTCACTCCAATGCTGTGTTGAGAATAGTGTGGGTAAGCAAGGGTCGAAGTAGTGACACCAGTTAGGAGATCATGGTGATTATAGTCTTCTATCTTATTGACTTAGAGCAGAGTGGTAAATGTGGATTTGGCATCAGGTTTGTGGAAGGGGCAAGATCAGGAGTTCAGCTTTAGACATTGTAAGTTTATTTCAGTACACTAAGGATATCATTCTTTTGTCTTCTGACTTCTCGTGCTGCAATTGAGAACTCAGTTGTAAAACCAGCTGTCACTCCTTTTAAGGGAATCTGTCTTGTCTCTCTGCCTTTAAGATCTGTCTTGGGTATATTGCATGTAATATGATTAAGTGTGAAATTATTTTCATTTATCCTGCTTGGAATTCATTGGACTCTGAACTGGAATCCTTCATAAGTTCTGGAGGAGAGCTGTTATTCTTTAAATATCACCTATGTTTTCTCCATTCTCTTTCTTTTCGCCTTTTGCTACTTTGATTGAATAAATGTTACACCATTTTACTCAATTCTTCATATATGTTAATATCTTGTTGTATTTTCCTTCTTGTCTTTTGTGTGATATTTTTCATAATTTATTTAAATGTATCTTTCAGTTTATTTAGATTCTCTTTGAAACACTCTGTCTAATCTTCTCATAAATAAATCCATTACATTTTCAACTTCAACATTTTTATTTCTAGTCTTATTTGGCTCTTTTTAAAACCTCTTCTATATTCTTCATAGTTTCTTGTTCCTGGAATATATTTTCAAGGTTATCTTTAAAAAATGTTATTTAAAAGTAGCGAACACAGTCAATTTATAGTTTGTTGAATAAATTCCATTTTCTGAACAGAAATAAAATTTCTAGTGGCTGTTGTTTCTGCTGATTCTTGTCCCCGGTAACTTGTTTCTTTATGCATTTAGAAGCTTTTGTTGTTTTTTTTTTTTGTTGTTGTTTGGTTCTAACTGTGATATTTTAATTTACCTTGTAGTTGTATTTGTGGGAATTATTTAAAGCCTAGGATAAATGCGGGTTCCTCCTAAGAAGATTTGCATTTGCTTCCACTAGATGCCTAGAGGTACTACCAGTAAATCTACAGTCATCCTAAATTAAATTCTCAGCCCATACAGGTACTATGAATTCAGGCTGAAAATCACAAAAGTATTGATTTGTTGTTATAATTTTTAGGAGATTATTTTCCCTCTTCCAGTCAATACTAGTTGTCTAGTGGCTGGGAGGGATTTTATTTCTAGGTCACTTATAAGTGGTGTAGCCATTTTGGGGTCCCAGTTTTATAAGGAGAGTATTGCCTATTAGATTTCTGATATTTGGCAGGCTGGGTTTTTTCCCCCAACTTTTCCATGTACCATATGAGCCAAGGAAATTGAACCTCATAGTTATTCTATGGGGCAATGTACCTGGGTGTGAAAGTAAGCTTCAATACTCTTAATCATTCAAAATCCCTGCCTCCTTTAAGTCCTAAGAGTACTTTATTACATGATTATTTATATTTTTAAGAAAAAATTAATCCAGGAATTTTATTTTTCAGCAAGAGATTACTTCAGGTACCCAGGTAATCTTATTATCAGAAATAAAATTCTCCTGAACATGTGAAGTTTGAAATACTTTTTAGAAACCCAAGAATAGACACTGAACAGAAAATTGGTACAATGAGTCTGCAGTCAAAGAAAGAATCTAGACTAGAGATAGAAATTAAATGTTGGTGTGGAGATACTGTTTAAAGTCATAAGCCTGGATAAGGTCCCCAAAAGAATGAATATAGATGGAGAATCAGTGTAAGGACTCTTGGGCACTGAAGGGTTTAGAGGGTGGGGAGATGAGGAACCTTTGAAGTCTAAGAAAGAGACATCAGTGAGGTGGGAGGAAACTATAAGGGTGTGGCCTCTTGGAAGATAAGTGCAGAAAGTTTCAAGAAGGACAAAATGATCAACGGTGTCAAATGCTGCTGAAAGTTTAACTAAGATGAGAAACTAGAATGAGTAGTTTATTGGCTTCAATAATTGGAAGCAAGTGACCTTGACTAAAGCAGTATTGGTGGAGTATAGGGAGCAGAGCCTGATTTAAATAGATAGAAGGCAGAATAGGAAGGGAGAAAATGGGAACCAGTAAGTGTCCATAAGTATCTATATTAATCAGTAAGGAATGGAGAAATGAGGAAGTAGTTTAAGTGCATGTAGTATTAAGAGATATTTTGGAGCTAACAGAAATTACAGCATTCTCGTACATTTGTACATTTGACCCAGTAAGGAGAAAAAGTTGATGAGGCAGCAGAGAGAGAGAAGAATTTCAGCAACAATGTTCCTGAATAAGCAGTGTGGAAGAGATTTAATGCCCAAATTGGCTTTAGGGAGGAACATGGACAGAGCATGCCCAGGAGTGAAAGGAAACTCTGGGCTCAGATGTGAGTGGGTGGGTAGATATAGTGGTGTGAGCTTGTGGGAATTATATCTTCTGATTTCTTTATTCAGTGAAATAGGTAGCACGTTCATCAGCTGAGAACAAGAAGATATTATATCTTGTAGGGGAGAAGAGGCAACATATAATGTTAATCTAGGAGAATGAGCAAATGTTGGGTGACCAGGCAGCCACTATGGCCACTAGTGGGTAGGGGATATGAATTTAAACTGGCTGGGCACTGTGGCTCATGCCTGTAATCCCAGCACTTTGGGAGGCCGAGGCGGGCGGATCACTTGAGGTCAGGAGTTTGAGACCAGCCTGGCCAACACGGCGAAACCTCATCTCTACTAAAACTACAAAACATAGCCAGGCATGGTGGCGGGCACCTCTAATTCCAGCTACTCGGGAGGCTGAGGCGGGAGAATCACTTGAACCCAGCAGAAGGAGTTTGCAGTGAGCTGAGATTGTGCCATTGCACTCCAGCCTGGGCAACAAGAGCAAAACTCTGTCTCAAAATAATAATAATAATAATAATAATAACAACAATAATAATAATAATAATAACAACAACAACAATAAATAAAGCGAAGCCAGCCAGTATGGTTGTGTTTTTCTTCAGTCCTGTTCAGCTGTGTGGGTACAGTATGGAGCAGGCAGAGAATTGTATTTAGGCAGGGCTGGGATAGTGCCAGGTGGGATAATGAAGTCAGAAAATGGCAAGAGAGTTAGAGTTGTATAGAAGGGAGTGATGATTGTGATTTCTATGAATTTTAAGCCAGATATGGAAAAACTGTAGATGGTGGAAAACAGGGAAAACAAAGTAGAGTCAGTGGATTGTCAGAGTCAGTGGGTTGAAGAATTGTTGAAGTACTAAAGGGAATGCTCTGGAAAGATGGGAGATGGTGTAAGATAGAGGAAACTTACAACTGGATATATGGGGAGTGGTTGCAGTTTTTGGTAGGGCTAACACATAATCATGGTAATGAGTATCTGAGGTTGGGTGAGCACAAGATCATTGGAAGAAAAGAGGTTACAGATTAAGAGATGGAGATACTGAGATGACAATTTACATCAAGGGATGTCAAACCACAGCCCAAAGTGACCCACTGACTGGTTTTACATGGCCCCTGGCCCTGCTAAAGCTGCCTAGCATTGTGAAGCAGAGACAAGCCAGTGCATCTCCCAATCCCATGCCCACTTCCACTCTTAGTGCCAGCTTCCTGGCTGGTGACCATAATTCACCACTACTCAAGACTCATGATGGTCATCACCTACCCATCAGAACCTCCTCTTCTGTCAACTACTGGGCATGAAGCTGTGAAATCTCATCCCTGGAATCAGTGATCCAGTGAGTCACTTCACGTCCTCTGGTCAGCTGCCCAAGCTGAGATGGCTGAGCTCTCTAGGAGGAAAGAGTGTTCTGGAATCTGGGTCACTGGGGCAGATGATGAAATTGACAATGGTGGCATTCAGGGCAAATGGGATGGGTAGGGTGGGGCAGCAGTTTTCTGCTGTTGTGTAACTATCTCATAACATCCTTATTTTTGTGCCAGCAAAGCCTAGAATATTTATTACCTGGCTAGGCACTGATCTACAGAATTTACCAAGAATTGTGATGAAGTAGCGTTGAAATGAGTGACAGTGAGGTAGGAAAAAAAATTTTCAGTAATTACAGAAAGTAAACTAAGGGTTAGTCATTGATTCTATTAAGTTGGTTAGTATATGAAATAGTCTGATGACATGAGATTAAAACCTGGGTCCTGGCTGATGCCCATCACTCTTTTTTTTTTTTTTTAGACAGAGTCTTGCTCTCTTGCCAGGCTGGAGTGCAGGGGCATGATCTTGGCTCACTGCAACCTCTGCCTTATGGGTTCAAACAATTCCCCTGCTTCAGCCTCCCCAGTAGCTGGGACTATAGGCGTGCACCACCACGCCCAGCTAATTTTTTGTATTTTTTTTTAGTAGTGACGGGGTTTCACCATGCTGGCCAGGATGGTCTCCATCTCCTGACCTCAGGTGATCTGCCTGCCTTGGCCTCCCAAAGTGCTGGGATTACAAGTGTAAGCCACTGCACCCGTCCCCCACCACTCTTTTTTTTTTTTTGAGACGGAGTTTCGCTCTGTCGCCCAGGCTGGAGTGCAGTGGCGCAATCTCGGCTCACTGCAAGCTCCGCCTCCCGGGTTCAAGCCATTCTCCTGCCTCAGCCTCTCCGAGTAGCTGGGACTACAGGCGCCCGCCACCACGCCTGGCTAATTTTTTATATTTTTAGTAGAGACGGGGTTTCACCGTGGTCTCGATCTCCTGACCTCGTGATCCGCCCGCCTCGGCCTCCCAAAGTGCTGGGATTACAAGCGTGCACTCTTTTTAAATATTTTTAAAAATCCTGGAGACAGAATGGACTCAGAGTGACAAAGGTTATTGCCAGGAATAAAAATAGAGTTTCAAATGAGCATAAAAAGTCACTGTCATACTATCATTATGGAAATATAAACGGTCATTGTGTTGAAGTAGAATTTAATAGATACTTAAAAAGTATAAAAACATGAAGTGCATAATCAATAGTACTATCAATGTTGAATTTTTAGAAAGTTTTAATGCAATTCTGAAACCAACTTTTCCTATGAAACTATTCATAGTGTCCTTGGTTTCAACTCTAATGTCTTGCACAGAAGAAAACTTGCCGTGCAAATTACTCATTGCCTGAAGAAACCAGGTCCACAGAAAGCTAAAATTAGAACTACCATCCAAGGAATTGTTATTGAATATTTCAAACAACTGATGCCCAACTCCATCATAGCCATGACAAGGAACAGGGGGGAACAATGGAATAATTTTTAATAGATGGATACTTTTCTAGGCTACTTATTTTTCTGAAAATTATCTCCAAGAACTAAATAATCTCCAAGGGCTAAATAGGAGACAGCACAAAATGGTGAAGACCACTGAATATAAGTCAGAATCCCCAGTCCATTTCCTATAATGTGATATTGGATAAGTAACTAATCCTCTTTAAACCAAAGTTTCCCAGACTGTAAAATGGAAATAATACTACTAAAATGCACTGGGGTTTAGCGTAGTGTAATTTAAATGTATGGAGAAGTTCTTAGTAGTGTGTCTGGCATATGCTGGGTACATCTCATGAGATGAGAGTAAACCTGAACTGACTAGGTGGTTCACTGATCCTCAGATAACATTCTTCCAGGGCCTTACCTTTGAATCAGTCAATAGATTCATTAAAAAGAGGCATTTTATTAAATTATTTCAACTGGCTATTATGTGTTGTTTAAGTAATAAGGTAGCTAAATTAGCAGGTCTCTATAGAGGGAATACAAAAGATTATATATAGAAACTTAATTCGTTGCACTCATTTATCCCATATAATAGGTTAGTGAGTGAAAGTTTCAATGAGTGCTGGTAACTGACACATATTGGAGAGTCCATGTTCCATTTAACAGCTTTCAGACTCTTTTTAACAATTTTCTCCTCCTTTCGCTCAAATCACCAGGTGTAGCTGGTGGGCCATCATTCTGTGACTCTGTATGTAGACCCTTCATTTATAGAAATGTCTAGATCTTTATGAATGCTTTCTTAATTCTGTTTTGATTCACCAACTTCCTAAAGTAGCTCTGTGGCTCATAGCTAACTGCATTTTTAACTTTCACTAAAATTTAATCTCTCATGGTATGGCCATTTGTCATAAGGAAACAAAGCTTTATGACCTCATGGGAATTCTGCACACCTCAATAATGAGCCAGAAACAGCAAATGCCCATTGAGATATGACTCCTGGGTTAGTCTGACTTTCAAGCTAAGTGATTTGTTCTCAGAAGCTACCTTCCAAATCACCTGAGACTCAGATTTCTGTTTCAGCAAAATAAAGATTTACTGTAGTATGGCTGAAAGTTTGAGATCCCTGGCTGCAGTCATAGGACCTGGTTCAGACCCTAGCTCCTTTCCTTTTTGGCTGTGTCAATTTGGTTGAATTGACTAAGTCTCTAAGCCTTATTTCTTTTGGGAGTTTCAGCTTGGCCAGGCCAGTGATTAGTGCTAATGGTTAGTGGAGTGAGAGGTCAGGATAAGCAGTAATCCTTATCTAGGGGAAATTGAGTTCAAACCAAGAAAAATAATGCTGTTTATGCAAAAAGCAAGAACAAAGTTGAGAATTGAAGATGTCGGCTGGGCGTGGTGGCTCGTGCCTATAATCCCAGCACTTTTGGAGGCTGAGGAAGGCGGATGGCTTGGGCCCAGAAGTTGGAGACCCGCCTGGGCAATATGTGAGACCCTGTACGTAGCTCACGCCTTTAATCCCAGCACTTTGGGAGGTCAAGGAAGGTGGATCAACTGAGGTGAGGAGTTCGAGACCAGCCTGGCCAACATGGTGAAACCCTGTCTCTACTAAAAATACAAAAATTAGCTGGGCATGGTGGCAAGTGCCTGTAATTTCAGCTACTTGGGAGGCTGAGACAGGAGAATCGCTTGAACCTGGGAGGGGGAGGTAGCAGTGAGCTGAGATTGCGTCATTGCACTCCGGTCTGGGTAACAAGAGCAAGACTCTATCTTAAAAAAGAAATAAGTCTGGGCGCGGTGGCTCACGCTTGTAATCCCAGCACTTTGGGAGGCCGACGCGGGCGGATCACGAGGTCAGGAGATCGAGACCACGGTGAAACCCCGTCTCTACTAAAAATACAAAAAATTAGCAGGGCGTGGTGGCGGGTGCCTGTAGTCCCAGCTACTCAGAGAGGCTGAGGCAGGAGAATGGCGTGAGCCTGGGAGGCGGAGCTCGCAGTGAGCCGAGATTGTGCCACTGCACTCCAGCCTGGGCGACAGAGCGAGACTCCGTCTCAAAAAAAAAAAAAAAAAAAAAAAGAAAGAAAAAAATAAATAAAAAATAAAAAAATTAGCTGGGCATGGTGGGCGTGTGCTTGTAGTGCCAGCTATTCAGGAGGCTGAGATGAGAGGACTGCTTGAGCCCAGGAGACAGAGGTTGCAGTGAGCCAAGATCATGCCACTGCACTCCAGCGTAGGTGACAGAGCCAGATCCTCTCTTAAAACAAACAATCAAACAAGGAAAAAACAAAGAAAAAATGAAGAAAAGAAAAAGAAAATTGGAGACGTTGCCACAGAAGTTGAGAGCCAGGTAGAAGCAGAATTGAGGGAGCAAAGAATGAGGGCAGGACAAAGCAAAGAGAGAGAAGCCAGGCATTCCCAAGAAGCAGGGTCTATTATCTAAGCTTGGTTTTATTGGATGCTAAGTGCTTTCTGAGTTGCGTTTCAGTTGCCATGGTTTAAACTGCAACCTGGAGGCTCACAGGTCAAATTCAGCTTACAAGTCAGAGGTAATAATAAGGTAATGGCTAACATTTACTGAAAACTTACTACACATGAGCCATGCTCCAAATATTTCACATGTATTAGCTCATTGCAGTCACTCAGCAATCCTTTGAGATGGATACTTCTTATAGCCTCAGTATACAAACAGGAAGACTGGGATAACAGCTGTTTAAGTTATAGCATCGGTCTTCAAGCCTAGTTAGACTGGTTCCAGAATTGATGTGCTTCACAACCATCAAAGAATAGGGGCCATGCCCTTTATTTGGGAGAACACACACAGGGCTTAGTGACAGAATAAGCCCATACTCTCTCTGTCTGGTGAAGGAGACAACTCATAAAACAAGGTTCCACCCTTTGACTACCTTCTTTATGCATGTCATGGTCTTGCTTTCATACTGTTTTCTCAAGCGTCGTTTTATCACTGTCTTAACTGTCATCAACATATTACCTTCACAGGTTATTTTAAGATAATATGTCCAATATGTTACTTTAACATTTCTTTGAAAAGACTTTGTTTTCTTTGGCAAACAAGTATTTTACCCAATCAGTGTTTTTTAAAACACTGGAAATAGTTGTCAACATTTTAAATTTGGGAGACTTCACATAAGAATCCTGACTTCTGGCTTTTCTTGATACATTTCAGGACTCAAGTAAGTTTAGAATGGTGTTCCTGCTGATGATCATCATGGCATCTGGATGAGCAGCTGCTCTTTTTGCAGGGCAGGGGCTGCTTCCCACGACCCTGCAGTCCCCACCTATCACCACTGCATTGGCTCATTTATGTCACCTGCCTTATCTTTGAAGTCCTTTGTGATTCCTCATTTAAAGGTCCAGATGGGCCGGTAGCATCAAGAACAGTGGACTGGTGCCAGGATTACACAGAAAGATGTGCAGAAAATGATTTAATTTAAAATTAGAACAGTAGTACTTAAGCAATTGAAACTAACTACCCAGCTAACTATACCTATTTATATGTTTGTAGAGCTTTTGATCCTATATATAAAGCTAACATCTGTTTAACCCTTAATAATGCAGACAGAATGCTATGCATTCACCAGTTTGGCTCATGTTATGTCAGCATGTGTAATATGTGTGCCAGTCCTCTTGTGTCTAGGTGGGGTTCTATGATTTGTTCGGAGGGTAAGTGACACATGCCATTACCCAGCCTGGCCTCTAAGAAAATCTTCCAGATGTAATTTTTCTCTCTTTTCCTCATCCATGGAATCTTGGATATCATACATTAAAGATGATGGCATTACAAGATAGAAAGAACTAGGTCCTTAAGTGACTACCTGGAGAACAGCCATCTGGCAAGAACCATTTTCAATGGAGAAATAACCTTCATTTTGTTCAGCCACCGAAATTGAGGATTGTTTGTTACAACAGCTAGAAGTAATTTACATCATTAATATTCTTGATACTACTCTGTTTTAAGCACTTTTCCTGTAGAAACTCATTTAACCCTCATTGCTACCTTATAAGTTCTCCATTAAGCTTTATAAGTTCTCTGTTACAGATGAGGAAACTGAGGCATCAGGAGGTCAGTAATTTGCCCAAAGTTACAGGGCTAGTCTGTAGCAGAGCCAGGATTTGAACACTGGCTGATGGCGCCAAACTTTTACCATTGCCCATACCAGGTCTCAACAAATTTCTGCTGAGCAGATATGAAAGTTCAGGAACAAAGCCAGGCTCTGGGGATGCAAAGTCAATAAAAACACACAGTTCTTCTATGTAAGCAGTTCACAGTGTGACAGTAGAAACAGTCTCATAAACCAACTCAGTAATCTGACATACTTTTTGAATACATGCTATGTCTCAGACACTGTTGTAGGAGGAAGAGGGTCGTCTATTGTAAAAGACAGTAAAGGGCAAGAAAGGGCAGAGATGCAGAGGAAGGAGAGAACCGCTTCATGCAGGAAAAGCAAGGACATTTCTCATAGGAGATGACAGTTCATTTGGCTCCTGAGGGATGCTTCAGCTTTTGCCAGCATTAGACCAATTCTAAGGGCTCTTCAGGCATGCCCTGTTTCTGTTTCTCCTCAACTATACACAACCTGAAGAACCTGAAGCCCTTTCCCCTTTGACAGCCCTTTTCTTCACCCACTGAAGTGACCCTTACTGCATAGTTATTTTAGGAACAGGAACACAGAACAATTAAAAAATCATCAATTACTATAAATAAACTTGACAGCCAATATTCCTTATGATATCATAAACCCATGCAGCTATTGACTCACTAACAGGTGAATCATTCCCTAGGATCAATGGTGACAATAATGCTTTGCCAAATTTAGAATCATCAAAATAAACATACAAGTACGTAGGGTCAAAACAATTCCTCATATCCACAAGGGAAATTTTCATCAAATTAACGTGCCGTGATAAAGCAAAAACAAGTGGGAAAAAATTCACTTCTTCTTGAAATGTACTTTTTTCTTCCTGTAGAGGATTCTAGAATTATTTTCTTTGTTCCTAAACTTTATGGTATTTTGTGCAACAATGATATTAGCTGAGAAAAATGATGACTAGTCAGCATCAATACAGGGTCACTCCTTTCAAGATATTTGTGAAGAAGTTCAATAACCTTTAACATCCCATGACTTTGGCTTGGTTATTGCAGCAATTATTTGTGTTCCTTAGTTTTTACTGTTTTCCTTGTGTTATAGGCTGTGGTTGCATTTAGGATATTCTCCCCATGAAATGTATAAAATTTCGAAATTTCTCTTTTTGCAGTAGAATTTATACTCACCTGAAATTTTAGATGACCTTATATATTCAAATACTTATTGCCATAACATATTTATGTACATGGATATGTGGAGCTATCCACTGCATTTGAACGAGGCCAGTGAGATCTGAGTTCTAATCTTGTCTGTGCCTGGCTCTAGACATGGCCAACCTTCCTGACTTCCCTGAGCCCGTCTGCTGACTCACAAAGCAGAGTTAACAGAATGGGAAGAGTATAAATGAATGAAGTTGCTGGTTCATAGAGAAAACGTAGATAGGGATGAATAGAATGAAGGAAACAAAGAGACCCAACTTCCTTTGTCATAGTCGGATGCCAATGTCCTATATATTCTCACCCCAATTTACCTTTCTAACTTTATCCTTCTCTAGTAGTCTGAGCTTAGACTTAAAAGAAATGAGGTTTTGCCCAGAATTTAGCATTTATTAACTGTGTGGTTTGAACAGGCCATTGAACCTCACTAAAACCTTGGTTTTTCTTAACTGAAAAATGTAGATGGTGATTTTTGTAATGGTGAGGGCTGAATGAAACACTTAGCATAGAGCCCTATACATTGTATACAATTCTCCCTCTTGTTTGCTTATATGAAAAGCCCTCTGTAAACTGTAAGACATTTGGAAGGGTTACATGTCACTATTATTCTGAAAGAGCAGCTGGCGTGAGGACCCCTGTCTTTATGCAGCTTCATAGACACTGTATACACAAATGCCTGGGTAGAATGCAGATAAATTTCACTTCCTACTGGTATTGAGTTTCTCAAAGTTAACCATGAGCAAAAATCTACTCCAGCAGAATACACATGAGAACGATGCCATTACAAAATGTAATTATGACAAAAGGTATGGAACAGAGATTAAAAATTCCATCATATCGAATATTGCAATTTGTCCAGAAAGTATAGTCAGGAAAAAAAAAAAAAGGAGAATTCTGCAGAGGACAGGTTTTCCATGGGCTTTTCCCCTGGGTGAGACCAGTGGCATGCCTGGAAAGCCCTCCCTGCAGACAACACTTTGGTCTCAGCCCGGGCCGGGCCTGGTGGCTCACACCTGTAATCCCAGGACTTTGGGAGGCCCAGGCGGCTGGATCACGAGGTCAGGAGATCAAGACCATCCTGGCTAACACGGTGAAACCTCGTCTCTACTAAAAATGCAAAAATTAGCCGGCCATGCCTGTGTATCCCCTCTGCCCCACCAATCTTTCTCTCTTGAACGCCTTGTTCAAGAACACTTTGTGTTAAGTCAACTACCCCTTCTTCCTGGACCCAGTAAACACAGTTCTCTACGATCTTTTAGGAAAAAAGCAAATTTGTCCACCATTCAAAGCAGCTTCGGTCTAACCCCATGACTTTTATGGGTGTTGGCCAGACTTCACCCAGTAGCTAATAGACATCAGTATTTCAATTCCTTTTAATTTCCTTTTGGTTCAGTTCAAATGACCGGTGAAAAGTACTGACTGATCTTTAATGAGACAGTCAATTCACCTTTTTATTCTAACATCTAAAAAGTTTTTCATTTTGGTATTTATAAAAATTACTGTGATAAATCATGTTGAGTTCCAGTTCCATTTCATTTCCTATTAGACCCCATGGCAAACTTTGTCAGACCCACATTCAATCTGCCTTCACCTACCAGAAACCTGTGCATCTAAAGAAGGAAAATAGTCTTTATTTTCCTGGTGGTAAAAAAAGAATTGTTCATTCTCATACATGCATCAGGGAAGGCAGCTCCTCTTAAAAATCCTGCAAATTCTCTATAAGAAGGTGGTTTATGTCCATGCTGATAGGTGACAAAACAAAATAAATATAATAACTGTGGCATTAAGAAGTCATGAGACGACTACTTTTGACTATTTTTTAGGCAATTTAAAATGTATGTTCTGTTTTTAAAAAAAATAATAGGTTAAAGAAATATACCACTTCTTAAGTTCAGACCAGGTGTAGGTAATAAGCTTTGTATACTTATGAAATTTATCTAACTTAGTCTTGCCAATTTTATAAGGTAGTGTTGTAGCTATTAAGAAACTTCTCCAAAGCCATGTGCTTGCCAAGTGGTAGAGCTCATTTTGAATCCAGGTCCACTAAATTCCAAAGCCCAAATTATTTTTGATATATTTTGCTAACTATCTCTAACTATAGAAACCTGGAGGCAGTACCAAATTTGCGTTGTAAACTTCTATATCAATCATATTTTTCTGCACAGCTCTCTATTTTTTTTTATTAGGTTGGTGCAAAAGTAACTGCCATTACTTCAAATGGCAAAAACCACAATTGCCTTTGCACCAACCTAATAAAATGGCTTGGTAATCTTTGATTAATTGGAAAGAACATCAACCTGCTTTTGTAATTCAGACTCTGAAACTTGCTAGCTATGTGATCTCAATCAAGCATCTGTAGATGCTCGAATCCTCAATTTTCTTATCTGTAAAGTGGGGATAACAATATCTGCGTTGCAGGGTCATTGTGAATTTGTAAATAATAGATGTAACTCCTCCAGTAGAATGTCTGGTGAATTGTTCAACAAAAGACAGTAGTTTTTTGTTGTTATTGTTGTTGTTGTTTGTTATACTGAGTGGATATTTACCTGGTGGCCCTGAAAACAGTTACACAAATTGATGCTAATGTTTTGAACCAGAAAATTAGAAATGTCACCTTCATAAAAGATCTTATGGCAAAGAAATGGATGATAAATGGTTTCTTCACACACATAACTACTAGCAACCTGCAAGGCAAATAAGTCTGTAAAATGTTGAAATAACAAATGCATTCCTTTTTTTTTCTTAGGCTTAAAACGCTTAGGGTGAAAATAAATTTGGAGTTTTTCCTGAGCCTTCTTATTCATTTTCTTTAAAAAATTTATGCCATAAATTTACCAGGTCCTAAACTATAAGTTAGAGTAATTTTTAAAGTGGTAGACCAAATTGTATGTATGCTACCTAGAAGCATTTTTTTCTGAAAACACTAATATTGCCCTAAGTAGTGTCAAAATGGGCAATTTCTGAAAAAGCAGAGAAGAAATGTTGTGAGCATTTTTTATAGCGTTTGATAGTACTCTGGCTGAAGACTCAAACTGGGATTATTCTGGATAATAAAAATCAGTGAAAGCAAACAAACATCACCTTGTAGGTGTCTTCTCTTTCTTCCTCTTACTCCTTGGTAGCAGCAAATATGCAGAAGACATTGAAAATTTCAACTGCGGCTTTTATTGAGTTTTAAATCACTGGAGACTATGCCTAATGAAAATCATTGCACCATGCAACTATAGGAAATCAAACAGGTCAAACACTCTAACCTTGAATTTTAGAATCTCTTGTGACCCTCAGAAGTATGTTTTCCTGCATTGCTCTATAATAGTACCATGGGGAGGGGTGGGAAGTTGGGGAGAGGTGAGTAGTTCACAGTGATCTCTGTCATTTCAAGTCTAGCACAAAAGTCTATAGCAGATGTTGGCGTTTTAACCATCATCCTCTTTTAAGTTTTCACAAACAAGCATTTGGCATCTTAATGGATAATGGTCTCCCTCTCTCTCTTCCTGTCTCTGAAAAAAATTCTCAGAAACTCTCAATGGACTGAATTTTATATACGAATTTAAGACTGTAATCAAGTAACTTATTTAAAGTTACATAGCATTTAAGATAAAGAACTCAAACCAAGTCTTTTGACCATAAACCCATTCCCTTTCCCTACGTAAAAACCTGAAATAAGAGTTAGTTTTGATAAGAGGATGTGTAAAAGGAGTATGTATACTGGGTCCCTAAGGAGTTGCCAGAAGACTAAAGGACAAGAAGACGAAGCCAGTCCACTTTATCCGCATTCCGCCTGAGCAGCTCAGGCTCTGGGCAAATGAGAGTCAAGGTATGCTCTCTGTAGAGCCTGGAAAAGTAGGGGAGGCTCCTAGGGATGAGCAGAATTGCACCCCTGTGTCACAGTGAGGCTGCAGAAACTCCATGGATGACAGCTGCCCTCTGAGTGTTTCCACCTCTGATGATAATAGTACCTGTCTGTCAGGATTGTTATGAGAGTTAGTTGTCCCATATAAAATGCTTAGAACAGGGTCTGGCACAGGAAAAACTTACCAAATTCAGGGTAATTCTTTTTAAATTTTATCAAAGAAGGTTTATTCCTTCTCATTATAAGAGTGCACAGTCCCTTATTACAGATTTGGAAACACTTATATAGTGCTTAATATGTGCCTCTCACATGTAAACTAATTTCCTAGTAAGCAAGTAAGTATCATTACCATCTTCAATTACAGAGAGGTTGTAAAACTTGTCCAAAGTCACACAGTTGGTTTGAGAACCAAGATTCAATGCCAAGAAAATCCATGAGTCAAACCACTACCTTATGTTGCTTCTCAAATTGAAGGATGAACTAAATATAGCTATAATCCCACCACCCAGAGATTAATTTTGTTTCTGTGTTCATTCACCTTCTTTTCCCCCAATGGTAGTTTATTTTAAAGATAGCTTATTTTTACTTTTATTTGATTTTTTTTTTTTTTTTTACATCATGAGGATCATACTCTATGATTTCAAGGTAGGGGAAGTACAGGAACATCTTGGATTAGTAACCTACTACCTCCTAGCCACCATGTTGAGTGTCCTACGTATATTTTCCAATTTTCTTCCTACTAACCCTGGCAAGTAGGTCTTCCTTTCTCCACTTTTGGATGAAAAAAAAAATTTTTAAGTATTATTCTTATAGGCTTCTCACTCAAAAATAACCATGCAATAGAGATTTATTTTCACAGTAATTTAGAAGCAACAGGCCAGGTGCGGTGGCTCATGCCTGTAATCCCAGCACTTTGGGAGGCCAAGGGGGGTGGATCACAAGGTCAGGAGATAGAGACCATTCTGGCTAACACGGTGAAAGCCTCTCTCTACTAAAAATACAAAAAATTAGCCAGGCGTGGTGGCGGGCACCTGTAGTCCCAGCTACTCGGGAGGCTGAGGCAGGAGACTGGCATGAACCCAGGAGGCAGAGCTTGCAGGGAGCCGAGATTGTGCCACTGTACTCCAGCCTGGGCGGCAGAGCGAGACTCCGTCTCAAAAAAGAAAGAAAGAAAAAAGAAGCAACAAGGACACATGTCTTGCTTCCCTACTGCCTCCCCCACCCCCACCACCAACCTGCATAGTGTTTTAAACAAGGATTTTTTCTTATTTGCTTCTCTTTTCCGTTTATCTCTCTCTAACAGTAGAAGTGGCATAGAGTTAGTGTTTCTGAGCCAATTCGTTCGTTAGTATCCTGCCTTGCAATGCATGCAACTCTCTGTGTGCAAGAGCTTCCCTAACCCTGTTGATCCTTGTGACTGTTTCCATCTCCATGAGTCACCCACATATCAATATCTTTCTCTGGTGGCACCCAATATGCAGAGGGAAATTAACTCTCGGCTACACAAATTGGATTGAGAGGACATCCCTGATCCATTTTAAGTGAATTGGGACTTAAAATTTTAAAAACACAGTGTGATTGAGCATAGACAATATGAAGGAATGTAGTTAGAATTTTGTGGATATAATACAGAAACTACAAGAGAGAATCACACTGGACATCTGACTGACTGATTAGGTTGAGAGTATAGAAAATGTACTTTTTAAACTAATGTGCATAAGGTTATTGAAAATAGGTATGAACAGCGATGTAATAATAATGATAATAATAATAATAATAAATCCCATTTATCTCAAGAGCTTACTATATTACCTATTTTTATTTTTGTAACCACTCTAGGTATAATTATACCCCAGAGGAGGAAGATGAGACTTTTAATTTAAAGCTTAGGTAACTCACAAGCAATTATAGCTTGTAAGTGTCAGAGCTGGGGAAACTTTTTTTTTTTTTTTTTAATGAACACAGTGACCTCTAGAATATAAGCTCCATGAGGGTAAAGATGGTTTTTCTGTTTTGTTCTCTGTTGTGTTCTAGAGGCAAATGCCTATCATGGATTTACAATTAAGAAGCTTTCAGAGACCAGGCATGGTGGCCTCATGCCTATAATTCTAGCACTTTTGGGGAAGCCAAGGTGGGAGGATCACTTGGGGCCAGGAGTTTGAGACCAGCCTGGGCAACATAGTGAAACCCCATCTCTGTAAGAAATGAAAAAACATTAGCCAGGCATGGTGACATGTGCCTGTAGCTCTAGGTACTTCAGAGGCTGGGGTGGGAGTATTGCTTGAACCTGGGAGGCGGAGGCTGCAGTGAGCCATGATCACACCACTGCACTCCAGCCTGGGTGACAGACAGAGCAGAAACCTCATCTCAAAGAAAAAAAAAAGAAGAAGAAGAAGAAAAAGAAAAGAAACATTCACAGTCAGATTTCTGTCATTCAATAGACTGGCCAAGCCCTGTTATTTTTGTTTGCTCTTCAGAGTCAAGGATGATGTAGTTGCCACGTTTTTGAGCCAAAATTATCAGCTACTCTCACTGGTAGCAGTAACTCTAGGGCAGAGATCAAACTCTAGAATAAATTGTATGGACAGGTCCAAACAGCTAGAGAGGCTGTAAGCACCTGAAGGATGTCAGTATGAGCAGAGTTCAGCTGCCGTCACAAAATGGAGGAGCGATAGCAGTAGTTAAACGCATTTGCAATGTGTAGTCTTATGAAATGATAATACAGCACAAATGGCCTCTATGGAGATAATGAGAAAAGCATCTTTTTTACTCATTCTATGTTTCTAGAAATTAGAATAATGGTGATTGCATACAAAATGTTTTGAAGGGTTATTTAATGCCATTCTTCCAAATGAGATTCCTCAATTCTTATTCCTGTGGCTCATTGAAAGGAACACAGATAATGGCCTGTTGTGGAAACTGTGATTGAATGCTTCATGAATCATCCTGGGCTCCTGGACCTTGAACTTGTGCAGACAACTGTCTGGAATTTTTCTACTGAAGCTGTAGCTACTGGGAGAGGGAAAGGAACTGGCATGGTTATTAATAGGATTTTGAGTCCACAGAGGAAGAAAGTGTACACTATATATAACACAGACTAGGAATGATCTTTGGCCAACGATTGGAGAATAGAATTTGGCTCTGAATGTTGAGGTTCCATGACATTTTCTAATTCACTATAAAATTTCATGACTCCTATAGTAAAATAAATTTAAAATTTATATATGAATGGCTGTGGTTTACTGTAAGATATATATCATGACTATAAGATCAATGATAGTCATAAGGCCTATTCAAGCAACTCACAGGGTCACCACTATGTGTCACTTAGAAGTATGATACAACCTGGCCTAGGGATTTCCAACCCTGGCCCAGGGATTTCCCAGAGACAAGGTCACCTTGGCACAGATGCAACTTTCACAATCCTTAGAACAAAGTTTGCCCTTACAAGAATAGCTTAATCTCCCTTTATGAAAGAAACATCTGGTAACTGACCTGAATTGCATACAGGTATAAGAAAGGAAGAAGGATCCCCCCAAACTCTGAGAATGGTCTCTGGACAAAGACCCTACTGGTCTGTCGGTCATCTGCCCCCTGACTGTATGAGGCCCATGATACTGGCCTGCATCTGCTATCCTCTGGTTAGAGTGCTGCCAGAATAAACTGCTTGAGATGCGTTGAAGATTCCTCTTCGATGTGAAGTAAATGGAAGGGGATAAGTCACTTTGGGAAAGCTGCTTAACTAAGACCACCTAAAACCTCTGATCATGACAAGGGCTCATTATTTTCTTTTAGCATAAAATTAGAGTAGAAACATAAAAAGTCATTGAGGCTTTGAACTTTTTCTTTATTCAAGGGAAGGCTGATAAGGACATGGGTTTTGGGGGCAGAAAGTCCTAGGTTCAAGTCCAGCTCTTCAATTCACTTCCTGAGTAAACCTCAGCAAGTAACATCAATTCATTCAGTTTCCTCATCTGTAATTGGAAAGCTTGAATACTAGTTTCAGGCACACATTGATGGGGTGTGTGTATGTATGTGTGTGTGTATATATATATGTATAGCTACACAATCAATATGTATATGTGTGTGTATATATATGTAATGGGTATATATACATGTAATCAATATATCGTCAAATATATATATTTAAATAAATCTATTCCTTTGGGGGTTGTTTTTGAGTATTAGAGAAAATTTTATATAAATTACTTAATCCATTATAGACACATTGCATTTTCTTTTTAACTGATCAAAAGTAAATCACATGAAAGAAAAGAGGACATAAATATATGTATTTATAAATACGTATATACATATAAATATATATATATATTTTCTTTTAGGTGGAGTCTCGCTCTGTCACTCAGGCTGGAGTGCAGTGGCATGATCTTGGCTCACTGCAACCTCCCTCCCTCAAGCGATTCTCCTGCTTCAGCCTCCTAAGTAGCTGGGATTACAGGTGCACGCCACCACACCCAGCTTATTTTTGTAGTTTTTAGTAGAGATGGTGTTTCACCATGTTGGCCAGGTTGGTCTTGAACTCCTGATCTCAAGCGATCTGCCTGCCTCAGCCTCCCAAGGTGCTAGGATTACAGGTGCGAGCCACCACGTTTGGCTGATATTTTGAACTGAATAGAGACAAAAACATAATATTAGATTTCACTGATGTAGGTACCAAAATTTTTGTGATGTTTATAACATGAAAATCTACATTAGAGAAAATTTAAAAGATCTCAAAAAATTAAGCTTTCACCAGAAGAAACTAAAAAAAAAAAAAAAAAACAACACTAAGTATAATAAATCATAAAGATGAGTGAAATCAAGGAAAATTACACAAACAATAGAGAAGATAAGTGAAACTAAAAGCTGGTTTATTGAAAAAAGTAATACAATTGATAAAACTTTAGTTAGAATAATCCAGAAAACAAAAAAACAGAGAAGACACAAATTACTAACATCAAGCATTGAAGGAAGGGATGTCACTACAGAGTCTATAAACATTAAAGAACAATAAAAATTATAAAAATCTTCATGTCAATACATTTGACAGCTTATATAAGATGGACAAATTCTTTAAAAAAGCCAAAATGCCAAGCCTTACTAAGGTTAAATATAGTTAATCTGAATAACCCTATTGTTATTTATAAAATTATATTTACATTTAAATTCTTTCCACAAAGATGACTCCAGGCCCAGATGGCTTCACTAGTGAATTCTCTCAGGATTTAAAGAAAAAAAAAAAAAAAACAATTCTGTATGCTCTTCCAGAAAACAGAAGAGGTGGGGAAACTTCCAAGTTACTTTATGAGGTGAGTATAACCATGATATCAAAACAGAACCAAGTCATCATGAGAGAAGAACAGCACTGACCAATACAATAAAATCCAACAATATCTAAAATAAGTTATCATGATCAACTAAGGTTTATTCTAAAAATTCTAGGTTGGTATAACGTTTGGGAACAAATTAGTAAAATTCACCAAATTAATAAATTAAAAATAAAAGTTTAAAAAATGTGCTAATTTCAATAGAAGAAAATGGTATTGACAAAATTCAACACTCATTCAAAATTCTTTAAAAACTGCAGCAAATTAGAAATTTTAAGAAACTTTCTCAACCTAATGAAAGATATCTATGAAAAATCTGCAAATAGCATCATACTTATTGGTGAAGGACTTAATGTTTTCCCTCTAAGATCAGGTACAAGGCAAGGATATCACACTCACTAATTCTGTTCAACATGGTGCTAGGGGTCCTAGTCAGTACAATAAAGCAAGAAAAATATGCATATTGATTGGAAAGGAAAAAGTAATGCTATTTTTTTCTCTTATGTAACAGTAAGTTTGAAAGTGAAAAATTTTAAAGAATCTACAAAAAGATTAATTGAGGTCACATGCTTACAGGATACAAGGTCAATATACAGAAGTCAATTGTATTTATATAAGCAACACATAATTAAAAATTGAAATTTGAACATACCTTTAATAGCATAAAAACAAAATTATCAGATAAATTTAATAATATCAGTGTTCCTGGCCTGTACACTGAAAACTGCAAAACCTTGCTAAAAAGAATTTAAAAAGATGATCTAAATAAATAGAGAGTGATGCTTCCGATTGCAAAACTCCAATCAACAGAGTTTTCCAATCAACAAAATGAAATCAACAATATGGAAGTATATTAGGATGTCATTTCTCCTCAAATATCTATGGATTTGATGCTATCCCAATCAGTTCCCAGGGGGTGCTTCTATAAAATTAATTTCAAAATTATATGGAAGTGCAAAGGACTTAGAATAGCAGAGACGACCTTGGAACAGAACAAAGTAGGACACAAAAAGCACGAGCCCTAAAAGAAAAGTCGCTAAGTTGTATTTCTTCAAAATTGTAAACTTCTGCTCTTCAAAAGCCACCTGTTAAGAGAATGAAAAGGCAAGCCACAGGTTAATAGAATATTTCTAGTAGACAACTGGTTTGTGATTTGTAAAAGTTAAGTGTAATAAGCTATACACAAAAGCTATGAACTATATGCTTTTATTTATTTGGAATTTTAGAAATGGCACAAACTATAGTCATAAAAACAGATCAGTGGTTGCTGAGGGCTAGGGTGCAAAGAGACACAAGGAACCCTTTTGGGGGTGGTGGATGTGGTCTGTATTTTTATTGGGGTGGTATTTATATGACTATATATTTTGTATACGTTATTGTTAAAAGATATCAAACTGTGCACTTAAAATGGGTGGATTTCATTGACTATAAACTATGCCTCAATAAAACTTATTAAAACAAACAAAAAGCACTTTTATCTAAGGAGAGATATATGGTGATTTTTGAAGGTAAAAACAAAACCAAAAATAAGCATAAAATTAAGGCTATAATCTGATTGTTCCTCTGTAATAGATCATTGAATACATTACAGTACATTAAATACATGTAACAGTATGTAGCTTTTAAAAAAAGTGTTACATCCATATTATTGGTCTTGAGAGAAATTCATGATATTTTGTGGAAATCCAAAGTGATATGAGATGTATATACCCCTTTTATTATTAGGAAAAAATCAACTTTCTAGATAGAAACATAGTTAATGTTTATTACTTTAGAATGCTGAGACTAAAGGTAGACAACAGGGAAGGTTATTACGTTTTTTATTCATGCATTTGTGCATTTTTTTTTTTACAAAATCATATAATACTTTTACAATTCAAGATATTTTAATAAAATTAAGAAAAGTAAAAAACTTGCCTCTTTCTGAAGGACTTCTATTTTTAATATTACTACTACAAGTAGTCATTTATAGTGCTTATGTATCTACATTGTTCTGCAAATCCATTGCATCTTATTTTAGTTGGTTTTCATGACTGACACTTACTAGACCGTGATCCCCGGGAAGGCAGGGCAACTCATATTTATCTGTTCCACTCTGGGACCATTCATTTATCAACACTTTGTTGAGTACCTACAAAGTGCTAGTCACTGGTCACACAGTGGGCATCTTTTTCAGTATGTAACAGATCCTCAATGCTTCTGAATTGCTGAATGAATTCAGATACGTTATTCGATGGGAGCAAAACCAAGGTATTGAATGAATATACCACTTGCCCCTTTAACAACAGTTTTAAATAATGAAAGACTACACTGTAATATCTGTCCACTCATCATCTGGTTTAAAGTGGAATTTGGCTCTGCAATTTGAGTGTGAAAAGGGAATTTGAGAAATGAAAAATTACATAAAAGTCCAATTTACATTGTTTTAAAAAGAAGCCATATGTTCTATATTTGATGCTCACTGCTCCCTCCCACCTCCTTAAGACTGTAATAATTCCCACATCCTTAAGATTTATAATCATAAATCACAAACCTAGTAGAATTTACCTTTGGCAAAGTTTAGGTATATAAACCTATCAATATCCAGGTAGGGGAAGTCTAATCCTTATAAGCCAGTGTGCAAAAATCAAGTTTAACCCTTGAGATGGAACATGAACTCTTTCCAATTCTACAGGCCAGATGGCCCTAAAGATGCCCAACTCACATAGTCACTGTCTGTACCTATAACCTCTGTTTCATAAATGACATTGTATTAGTCTGTTCTCATGGTGCTAATAAAGACATACCCAAGACTGGGTAATTTTTAAAGGAAAGAGGTTTAATTGACTCACAGGTTCACATGGATGGGGAGGCCTCACAATCATGGCTGAAGGCAAACGATGAGCAAAGTCATGTCTTACATGGTGGCAGGCAAGAGGCCTGTGCAGGGGAACTGCCCTTTTATAAAACCATCAGTTATTGTGAGACTTATTTACTATCATAAGAACAGCATGGAAAAACCTGCCCCCATGATTCAGTCACCTCCATGGGGATTATTGTAGCTGCAATTTAAGATGAGATTTGGGTTGGGACAGTGAAACCATATCAGACATGCTG
Source organism: Hylobates moloch (assembly GCF_009828535.3). Taxonomy (NCBI): domain Eukaryota; kingdom Metazoa; phylum Chordata; class Mammalia; order Primates; family Hylobatidae; genus Hylobates; species Hylobates moloch. The sequence goes on along the minus strand of NW_026652287.1, from coordinate 97,782,786 downwards.
TAACGAGGTGAAAAACCAGCACTCCCCACACCTCACAAATAAACATAGCATCGTGGTTAAAGTATGGATTCCAGAGCCTTCCTGGTTTTGGAGTGCAAGCCCCATCATTTACTATCTCTGTGCCCTTGGGTAAATTAATCTCTTTGTGCCTTAGTTTTTACCTCTGAAAACTGAGAATAATGAAAGTATCCACCTCATAAGGTTGTATAAGAGTTAATGAATTAGGCTGGGTGCGGTGGCTCATGCCTGTTATCCCGGCACTTTGGGAGACTGAGGCAGGAGGATCACCTAAGGTCAGGAGTTCAAGACCAGCCTGACCAACATGGAGAAACCCCGTCTCTAATAAAAATACAAAATTAGCCAGGTGTGGTGGTGCATGCCTTTAATCCCAGCTACTCGGGAGGCTGAGGCAAGAGAATTGCTTGAACCCAGGAGGCAGAAGCTGCAGTGAGCCAAGATCATGCCATGGCCTGCCAGCCTGGGCAACAAGAGCAAAACTACATCTCAAAAAAAAAAAAAAGTTAATGAATTAATAGTTGTGAATTTCTGTAAACAATTCTTGACTCATGAGAAGTATGTGACAAATAAAGAAAAATATCACTGTGCCTGGTCAGCCTGCCGGGCCTGATTTATACCTCTGTTAGTGAACATCTTAGGAAAGCCAGCACATGCAGGGGGTTGGGGAATATAATCTTGGACCTAACTTAACTTCTGTCCCACTTAGCCTTGATATTTTTACCTCCCTGCTTGTAACCAAGGGTGTCTACTCTAGAAACACCAATTAAAGAAACTTCTAAACGAAAATGTTCTGAAGAAGAAAATGTAAACGAGGCTGCCCCTTGCCAAATTTCTTCATTCTAGGATTCTGGGGCTGGGACTTTGTCACAAATTTGAGCAGTGGTGTTATAAAACAGACTGACAAGGCTGTGAATTGCAACACTACATCAAGCTGGAGTCCTAAGCTGTTATATATATATATATTTTTTTGCTTTGGGTTTTTACCCCATATGCTTACCATTTCTGCAGATGTACTTTCATGCATTGAGATTCCTATTTCCCAAGGAAAAAAATTACCGAGGCTTAAGTCAGTCAGGATTTTGCTGTCTTAGGGCAAGTGTGTTATGGCATTTGGGAATTAATAGGGTGAGAGCCGCAGGAAGAAAATCTATGTCTCTCTTTGCTCCATTCCATTTCTGAAATCTGCTTGTAGCAGCATTATTTTAACCTATTTTTTATTTTATTTTATTTTATTTTATTTTATTTTATTTTATTTTATTTTATTTTATTTATTTATTTATTTTTTTTGAGACAGAATCTGAATCTGTCACCCAGGCAGGAGTACAGTGGTGGGATCTGGGCTCACTGCAACCTCTGCCACCAGGGTTCAAGTAATTCTCTTGCCTTAACCTCCCGAGTAGCTGGGATTACAGGAGTACACCACCACACCTGGCTAATTTTTGTATTTTTTTTTAGTAGAGTCAAGGTTTCACCATGTTGGCCAAGCTTCTGACCTCAAGTGAGGCCAGAACTTCTGACCTCAAGTGATCCGCCTGCCTCGGCCTCCCAAAGTGCTGGGATTACAGGCGTGAATCACTACGCTTGGCCCCTACTTCAGTTTTTTCATTATCCTGTGAGTCTTCTGAGGGAATTATGCTTTGTTTATCCTTTAATAATAAATGGTAACCATAATAATGACAACAGGTAATATTTACTACATGTCAGATATTGTGCTGAGTTCCTTCTGTGCATTATCTTATTTAACACGTGCAATAATACTAGCGGTTACTTTTACTTCAGTTTAACAGATGGGAAAGCTGAGGCTGAAAAAAAAAAGGCTCAAGATCAGTCATATGGCTAATCGGCAGAGTCAGGTTTGGGACCAAGGTTTGTCCAGCTTTGAAGTGCATGCTGTTGGTTGGTAGGCAACCTGTGGTTCTCACATGGGATACAGCTTTGTGCCAGGTACCCAGTTAAGAGCTCAAAAAAATGAAGAGTCTCTGCTCAGAGGCAACTGGATAGAAAGACCACAATTAAGAGAAGCATATGACAGCAGCTCATTAGGGTAATTTGTGTTCTCCACTTTTAAAGAATATATTCATATGTATGCACTCCTGTGTATCATCTCAAATATTGAAATTTACTAGTTTTATGTTGAAAAGCATTTCAGAATAATGGGGCAACAGGAAGTTTGTTGTATCACAATCACAGAGATTATGAAGAAAACATTTTCAAACCACATTGGCTGGTCTTGCTGACCACATGAAGTTCTATGGTGGATAACTGCAAAGTCATGGGAGGGCCTAGCCTATTGTTCAAAGGACTTGGATTGATCCTGGATCTGCTACTTAAGTTTCATTGTCCTCAGACAAGGGATTCAACTTCTTCGTTCTTAATTTCCTCATCTGTGAAATGGAGGTAATAGTGAGGGCCACACAAATCAGTGTATATGAAAGCATGGTTAGGACATAAGGCACTTTACTCATGTAAGTCTCAATCTGATTCTTTTCCCCTTTAGGTCTAAGGCATTGGGAACAGTGTAGATTCACGTCCTTCCTGAGTCATAGAAAGTAGATGAGAGATACATAAGACAGGTGTACAAGAAGAATAAAAAGAGGCATATTTCACTCGAACAACACAAAATGCAGCTCAGTCACTCTTCTGACACCATACACTGCCCCTTTTCTAACTTCCTGGGTGAGAACTGGCAGTTTGTTGAGAGGAGAAAGGAGGGGCAGAGAACTGGAGCCACTCAGATTGATGCAGGTGTGGCTGAGAGGAGCCAGGGGAGGTTTAACTCCAGGGATGAAGGAGGTGGATTTTTGAAGGATGTTTAAGAGTCTGAAGGTACAAAGGGAAGATTTGCCTAGGTAGAGTTTGTATTGTGATGCATAATTTAATTAAACTTTGATTTTACTGTCTGTTATGAACTGAATGTTGTATGAAGTCCTAACCTTCAGTGTAATGGTATTTGGAGATAGGGCCTTTGGGCGGTGATTAGGGTTGGATAAAGTCATGAGTGTGGAGCCTTCATGATGAGTTTCGTGCCCATATAGGAAGATATACCGGGGTCCTCCCTCTCTCTCTTTCTCTTTTTCTTTCTGTCTCTGGTATGTAAGGACGCAGCAAAAAGGTGATGGTCTACCAGCCAAGAAGGGAGATTTCACCTGAAGCTAGCCACGCTGGTACCATGTCTCAGACTTCCAACCTCCAGAACCATGAGGAAATACATTTCTGTTTAAGGCACTCAGTCTCTGGTATTTTGTTATGGCAGCCTGAGTGGACTAAGATACTGTCACAAAAGTCAGGTAAATTTTGCAGAATATAATCAAGTCGACCACTGTATTCGTTCCCAAATATGGCAGATATGAAGTGGAAGACAACCACTTGTATGAAAATTTGACAAATATGAACTTATCTCTCTTGCACTTAGGATCATCTCTTAAATGGAATCTCCCCTGCTGTTCAATCCCCTTTCTCTGTCCTCTTTTTCACTGCAAATATAATTCACTCTACCTAGTTCAGATTTGCTAATTTTGGATTTTCAGTAAGAAAGAATATTTTTAAACATGAGACCTGCTAAGTCTAAATACCTACTAACCTCCCTACCCCTACAAAGGAGGCTTTCCTGACTACCTATAAGGAATTAGGTGTTGAAAAGATGACTTTAATTTTAAAATCAAAATAACAAAAATAGATCTAATGTTCATTTTACCTTTGAGATCAATAATGAAATAATCTTCTCCTACTTTGAATGTGAAGTTTATCTCTCAACAAAAAATGTGATTGGTGATTTACACGTATTCCAATGACCCTCGCTCATTAGCCTCAGAACAATTGTAAGTTTTCAAAAGGGCATGAGAAAATGCCAGCAGGTCTGATGTATAAGAAATCAACAGTGGTGGTAATAAAAAAGGTATTTCATTGTCTGCAGACTATAAATTATCTTTCACTGCATCTTTCTTCCCATGATTTTTTTTTTAAATACGGTGACTGAGTGTCAGATTCTCAGGAGTGAGAAAGAAAAAGAAGGCTTCAACTAAAATGTCCAGTGCCTCTACCATGTTAAGTTACTTCTGACAGTTTGACATCACTGATTGAGCATGGCTTCAGAACCACCTACTTTCTTGCCTGGAAACTTAACCTTCAGATTTTGGTAGCAATGAAGATTGACTTTGTGCTTCTCATAGCACAGCTGGAGTAACTCAAAGAGGAGAATTGCAGATCTTACCTTATTGTGCTAGTAAAGAAACTGATTTAGAGACCTGTTTGCAGAATGCTATTTTAACCATATTATGGTCCAAAATTGGATGCTCTTTTTGAGACAGGATGAAATTTGATCCCTTTGTCAATGACAGTGTGTGTTCATTGCTCACACAATAGAAGCTTGTGTGTGGTAGGTGATTCCTCAAAATTTCTCAGCAGCTTTAAAGCAAACAAAATCAACTCTCAGGTAATGTGATTATGAGGAGACTCAAGACCATCTGCTCTGCACTCCTCTGCCTTCAGTAAAGAGCCTGACTTGACCATCACAGACATACACCTCTCCTCCAATGCCTCTAATAAGATGACTTTCCACGTTGTGCAGGTCAAGCTCATTCCTTATAGCAGAGCTACAGAAAGCTTCCAGAGGCCATCTAATTGACCACACAGACTCTCACTGGGGCCACCCATTTATCTTGTTGCAATTTAAGCCCAATTTCTCTTTCTTTAGTGTGGAAGACAAGTAACTTTTTCTGTATTATAAATCCCCTTGACCAGAAGGCAATTCTGAAAATAGCCTTCATTTTTTCTTCTTTTTCAGGCTGAGTGATTCTAAATTCTGTAAGCGTTCTTCTCATGGACCCTGCTTTCTACCTTGAATGCAAACAGCCTAATACCTCACTTAAAAGGCACAGAGTGGCAAGTTGAATAAAAAACAAGACCCAATCTTCTGCTGTCTTCAAGAGACCCATCTCATATTTAATGACACCCATAGGCTCAAAGTAAAGGGATGGAGAAAGACCTATAACACACAAGGAAAACAAAAAAGAGCAACTTGGGTCACTATTTTTGTAACAGATAAAACAGACTTTAAACCAACAACAGTAAAAAAAGGGAAAATAAAGTCATTACATAATAATAAAGGATTCAATTTAACAAGAAGAATTAACTGTCTTAAATTATGCATCTGACATTGGAGCACCCAGGTTCATGAAACAAGTACTTCTAGACCTATGAAAAAGACTTAGATAGCCACATTATAATAGTGGGAGACTTCAACACCTCACTGACAGTGTTAGATAGATGATCAAGGCAGAAAACCAGGTCTACAAAGAAGACCTGGTACCAATCTTACGAAAATGATTCCAAAAAATTGAGAACACATTCTATGAAACCAACATCAGTCAGATACCAAAATCAAGCAAAGACACAATGAAAAAGGAAAACTATAGGCCAATATCTCTGAAGAACATAGACACAAAAATCCTCAACAAAATACTTTCAAACTGAATTCAGCAGCACATTAAAAGGTTAATTCACCATAATCAAGTAAGCTTTATTCTTGGGATGCAAGGTTGGTTCAACACAGACAAATCAATAATGTGATTCACTACACAAACAGAATTTAAAACAAAAACTCTATGATCATCTAAATAGACCAGCAAAAGCTTTCAATAAAATCCAACATCCCTTCATGATAAACACCCTTAACAAATTAGGTATTGTAGGAACATACCTCAAAATAATAAGAAGCATCTATGACAGACCCACAGCCAACATCATACAAAATGGGCAAAAGCTGGACGCATCCTAAGAACTGGAACAAGGCAAGGATGCTCACTCTCACCACTCTTATTCAACATAGTCCTGGGAATCCTAGCCAGAGCAACCAGGCAAGAGAAAGAAATAAAAGTCATCTAATAAAAAAGAAGGCAAGAGAAAGAAATAAAAGTCATCTAATAAAAAAGAAGAAGTCAAATGATCTCTGCTGATGATATGATTCTATACATAGAAAACCCTAAAGACTCCACCACAAGGCTCCTAGATCATATGATTCATTCTATGAATTGTCTGTGGCTTTTCAAGACCTTTCTAGAGTTGAGGTTGGACTTAACCAAAGACAGCTATGATGAATGTGTCTCAACAATGAATGCAAGCATAGCTTGCCCAGGAGGCCCTCTTTCTAACTGGACTGCTCAGGCCTGGAGGCCCTTAAATCACTAAAGTTACTCAGTGCTCCTGTCTCTAAAAGCATTCCCTGCTGAAATGCATATGGTAACTGGAAAGGAAGGGAGAGTGTTGTTCATGAGGGCCAATGTGGCAGATGAACTTTTTACATTAACTGGCTAACAGTATGGTTTAGGAGGAAAAAAGCATGGTGAAGTGCAAAGAACACTGGACTGGGAGTCAGCAGACAGGCTGTGGCATCTTCCACTCTTACTGCTCATCAATTGGGTAATCTAGGACATGCATGCATTTAAGCTTTGGGTCTCTTGTTGGCATCAAGAGATAATAGATAATATTTATGATAAATGATATTTATGATCCTACTCAGCTCTGAAATTTGGAATTCCACAACTATTAATATGAAGCAGAGCTCTAAGAGCATGTAGTATAAATTATATTTCCAAAGCAAAAATGGTTGACTAAGACTACAACAGGAGTCACTTGTGTTTACGGGGCTGCCACGGAGGAGAGCTGTGACTATCTGGGCATAAAACGAGGACATTGAATACCTGAAAACTGAGGAGGTGGAGTGAGAGTGGGTTCTCATTTTGTCTAGAGAATCAGCCAGTGTTGAAGAAAATGTCTGAACCTTCTTCTGCTCCCTTACATAAGCACAGCTGTGCTGAAATAGATCTCAATGATACCGAGGACATTTAGTGTTTACCTAATATATGCCTTTGAGGAAAATATTTGTCCAAGGCAAAATCATCTCCTCCTCTAGAGTTACGAAGATGATAAATATCCTGGCAGAAAGGTTGATGACTCTCTATCAAGTTCTATAGTGAACCCAAGAGACAACTAGGATTTATCTTTCCTTTAATTTCAAACACATAACTCCAAAGAGTTTAGCAACCATAGAGGTTTTGACTTTATTGCTTTTGTCAGTGGTATCAAGAAGTGATAGAGGAGACTCCAATGAAACAAAAATAATGTCCTTGAACCTTCAACTCAATGACTTTGTATTCCTTTAATAGTTAAAATCGATATAGCATAGTGATTAGGAATATGCTTTCTGGACTCAGCCAAGTCTGTATTGGAGTACTGACTTTCCCCATTTATAGGAGTCCGATTTCAGGCAAAGCTTAGGCTTTCCAGCTTCTATTTATCCTCATCTTTCAAATAAAGATAATAATAGTATCTATCACATAGGATTGTCATATTGGTTAAATAATGAAACGTTTTAAATCTAATGACTGGCTCAATAAATGATAATCGTGCTCAATAAATGATCATCACCACCATCATCATCATCATGATAAACTTTACCCTCCAGGAGGGTAAAGTGATAACAATGTGGTCTTAAAGTGTGCAAATGTGCCTCTGAGAAAAGAAGTGCAGCCTTAGAATATGCTTCCCATTTCTGGCTGCTGGACCAGGCTCTTGAAAATAAGCTGAAATGTGGCAAATATAAATCTTGCAGAAATAGGTAGAGAACTGCTTCGAGCTAGATTCCCAAGCCAGGCCAATGTCTGATATTAAAGTTTCCCTGCAGTCGTATAGAAGTATTATTACTTTATATTCCTTTGGAAACAAAAGCTGAGACCTGTGTCCTCAAAATACCTTTTAGGTTATGTTGATTGGTCCAGCTAATCATCTCATTTTCTGATGGAACCATTGTTTTAATCATTGTGAGGCAAAAGGCTGAGAATAGAGAGATGACCAATTGGCCTGTGTACCAATACCCTAGCTTGTTTCCATTTTACAAAAACCAATAGAAAAAACAAATTTCACCATGGTTATGAATCCAGTCCTCTGCAGAAAACACCACTGTAATTATAAGGACATACAAATAATTACATCAGATGCCAACATATCAAAAAAGTAAAGTACTTTATTTAGTGGAGGTTGTGATAAGTTGAAATATTGTGTTGTTGAGTGAAAGATGAATGTATAAGAGTTGGGCTTATGCTTTTCATTCTTACTACAATATTTCTCTCTGTCAATTCAAAATTCATATTTTTTAAAAATTTTGTATACTTAAGTTCTAGCTGCAAAAATGACATCTGTGTTTGTACAAGACAACAGACATCATTTGAATTTATTAATATAGAGCATTTTACACCTAGAAGAGACTCAAATAACCAATCTAGTAAGCAGCTGGGAAAATATAATAAATAATCTGTCTTTCAATGACATTTATAGCTCTTTTTCATTCAGCAATGGCAGACTAAATAGGAAAATGGACTTTTTTATAGTTATAGTCTAGAAGCTGCTTTGAAACTGCTTTTATTGGAAGCTCTTTTTAAATACACTGGATTGAATATCATCTGATCAAGTGATCTGCATTTTATGATGGAAAAGTTTTAAGCCATTTTAGAAAAAAAAAAATCCCCAGTTTACAAGCACGTTTAAATGTAAATAAAAGCCAAAAGTGTTTTCCAAAATGGAGAACATTTTAGTAAAACTATTTCAGCCTAAAGCATTTAAATCTATATTTCGCTTCCAGATCTACATGTTCCAATACACATAGCAAAAGAAATACAAGAGCAAAATATTAAAGAGGCTAGAAGTTTTCAGCTTGAAGGGAGGAAAATTAAGGAAAAATGTAATTGAAATTATTGCATTTTAAAAAGTTTTGACCAAGAGAATGGAGACACATCATTTTATTTCTTCATTTACTTCAATAATACTTTAGAACTTTAAGAACGTAAAGAATCTATGAAATTACAACATGGAGGTCTTCAGTCGAATAGAAGGCATTTGCTGTTGGTGAGAGTTTTTAACATGGGTTAGAGAGTTGACAGGAATTTTAAATCCTCTCATGAAGTCTTTCGAAATATGACAGATTCGTTTTTTCCAATTGGCTAGAGTTACTCAGTTGTAATATCTCCAAATCCGTTCCCATCCTCTTCAAATTCTTCTAGCTCAATTTGCTGTTTGGCAAAGTTTGTTAATTTCTCCAAAAAGTGAGTTTTCAGCTTAAGGGAGGATTAGTTGGAGAATAATTCTTCCTATTTCTTATGTCTTGTGGTCAGAGGAAAATTTGGTTATCCTTCAAATCCATTGAAATCCATCACAATCAAAAGAAACATTGGCAAGTGGTTGTGTTTCTCAATACTTCCTGTACATTTTTGGGGGGATGTATCTCATAAAAACAATTCTCTCATTGCTCATGGCCTTATTTTTTTTCCCCTGTCCATAGATAAACTGAGATAAAAAATCAGCCAGGGATTAGGGAACATCATGCAACTGATGACACTGTGCAGAAGATCCAGACTCAACCAAAATAAAAGATAACCTGGATCCACACAGTGTTTTCCTTTCATTCAGCTACCAATATAAAATGATTTGCACATTTTTTCAAAATGATGCTTAATTCAAAATAGGAGTTCATGTAAGTTCAAATGTAGGCTTCCTTTCTGTGAAGGACAGATGCCATCATTCAATGTCCAGCTCGGATCCCTATCTTTCATCTTATCTGATTCTGTTGTTCTAGGGATAGCTGTCCTTGTGTACAGTCATGATGAATCTTTCCCTGGGGGATACTTGTTCAAATGGCAAGGGGAAAAAAAAACGCAAAATGGATGGGAGAGCAGAAACTGAAGTTTTTTTTTTAACAGAAAGTTATGAGCAGGCAAAATAGGCCTTTAGAACTATTATCCAGGACTCACTGATTACTTGATGACAGTAAAATATCTGATAGCCCATGTTCATCAAGTATCATTTAAATTGAAATCTGGAAATGTTAAGGGTGGTCTTGGTTGTAGGCAGCTTGATGGATGCTTATGGGATAGAAGATTAAACATGTCTTTCAATTTTAATAAATTTCTTCAAATCAGAAAAAAAAAAGCTATTACCCAGTACAGTGGGAGAAAGTGAAAGTGACAGAAGTGGGATTCAGAGTCTAGTGAAAACCACTCTAAAAGTTATAAAATCACAAATCGAGTGGTCATTGAAAAGAGACAGAAGGTGCTTTATTATGCATGAATCAAACTTATAGTTATTTTCTAAAACTAAGAGGGAAAGAGAGCTTTGGAGTTTGAGATAAGACTTTGCCATTTACTTAGCAAGTTATTTAACCTCTTTATGTTGAATTTCTTTATGGGTAAAATGAAGATGATAATAGTATCTATTCATAGGGTTGATGAAAGGATTAAATGTAGTAATGTATATAAACAGTGTGTTGCTCTGAGCATAGTAAGAGCTTAATAGATATTAGCCATTATTACACTTAAGAAGTATTTAGTGAAGAAGGAACTGTAGATGTAAACAAAATGCAAAATATCTGTAATGACCCATCTAACATGTATAAAATGTCGAAATATTCTCTTTATAAAGTGTGCTGCCTTTATAGTTTCCTTTTAAAGAAGGTAAAAGTCTTCAAAGGGTAAATATTTGTAAGATATTTATATAATAATGACAGAGACAGGAGGCAGCCAAATGCCACCCAGGTCACACAGGGGGCTTGCCTAAACATGCCTGCAATGAAAAATTCCGTCCGTTAACACATGTGCAGTAAAGAAAATAAGTCAAGGTAGAGTTGCTCAGACTATGGGCCCGCATGCGCACTGGAAGAATGGGGGGGGGGCCACCAGGAATTCATGCCTTATGCAGTGGGAGGAGCCAGGCCTCTTGAGCTTGTGTGTGGAGCTCATGTGTGGTGGCCCGGTATTCAATCTGCGATGTGGGATCCTGTTGGCAAGACCCCCTCTATTTTGCTGAGCACTTTCTTTTAATAAATTCTGCACTCCTCACCTCTCAATGTGCCTGCATGCCTAATTTTCCTAGTCGTGACACAAGAACCTGGATTTTAGCTGAGCTGAGGAGCAAAAATTCCTGCATCAGTAAGTTTACATCAGAGCTCCTGACATTTCCTCTTAGTACTATATTTACAGAAATATAAAGTTGACCCTTGAACAATGTGAGGATTAGGAGTGCCAATCCCTGTGTGGTCAAAAATCCATGTGTGACTCTTGACTCCCCGCAAACTTCACTTCTAATAGTTTACTGTTGACTGGAAGCCTTACCAATAACATAAAGCTGATTAACACATATTCTGTATGTTATACATATTATGTACTGTATTCTTATAATAAAGTGAGCTAGAGAAGAAAATCATAAAGAAAATATGTTTCCTATTCATTAAGTGGAAGCAGATCACCATAAAAGTCTTCATCGTTATTGTCTTTACATTGAGTAGGCTGAGGAGAAGGAGAAAGAGGAAGGGTTGGTTTTGCTGTCTCAAGAGTGGCGGAGGCAGAAGAAAATCACACATAAGCGAATCCATGCAGTCTGAACCTGTGTTGTTCAAAGGTCAACTGTATATCATCATAATTTATGGTTGTGTGGAAATATAAATGTTTAGGTATACAGCTATCATTTTGCTTACTACTTAGAATTTCGGGATGATAACTCTGATAGCTGGAGTGGAAATTCACACACTTGAAGGACCTAACAGCATTTTTCAAAACACCACGTTTTGAAATGGATCTCTAGTGCTCTAGAAGATGTAAGGCAAGACATTACAGATCTCCAATGAGTGCGAGTGTGAGTGTGTGTGTGTGTGTGTGTGTGTTTGAGTGGTTAGGAAGAGTTAGAGTAGAACTGAGGAAGGAGAATCAAATCTGGAGCAAATATATTAAATAGGTTACCATTAGTTCATCACAATAAATTTTTTATGAAATCTAATTAAAAACTCAGGAGCAGTGGCTTACTCCTATGATCTCAACACTTTAGGAGGCTGAGGTGGAGGATCCCCTGTGCTTCGAAACCAGCCTGGGCAACATAGCAAGACCTTGTCTCTACAAAAATTAAAAAGAAAAAGAATTGGCTAGGTATGGTGGTGCACACCTGTGGCCCCAGTTACTGGAGAGACTGAGAAGAGGTATCTCTTGAGCCTGGAGATTAAGGCTGCAGTGAGCTATGATTGCACCAGTGCATTCAGCCTGGGTGATAGAGTGAGACACTGTCTCAAAAAAAAAAAAAAAAAAAAAAAAAAAAAAAGAAAGAAAAAAAGAAAACTCTTCCACACACTTAATTGATAGAAGATTTTATTTTGAGTTTGGCCTCAACATCAACTAAAAATATATTAAATTGCAAATCAAGCCCAAATTCCAATTAAGCTTCTTTAAGAATATGAATCATTTCTTAATTTCTATGACAACCAACTGTCACTTCTATTTCCTGTGAAGCTTGAAATGACACTGACCCAAGCCAGTGCCACTTTAACAACAATAACTTAAGTTGTTCACACTCCCTCTTGTAGTTTATGTGTTAATCTGTGTCTTAAAAAGTTAAAAAAATAGCGAAGGGCAGTGGCTTATGCCTGTAATTCCAGCACTTTGGGAGGCTGAGGCTGGTAGATCACCTGAAGTCAGGAATTCCAGACCAGCCTGACCAACAAGGTGAAACCCCATCTCTACTAAAAATACAAAAATTAGCCGGGAATGGTGGCAGGTGCCTGTAGTCCCAGCCGAGATCATGCAACTGTACTCCAGCCTGGGCAATGGAGCGAGACTCCATCTCAAAATAAATAAATAAATAAATAAATAAAAATAAAAAGTTAAAAAAATAGTTCATAACCTGAGGTCAACTGATTATGAAGACCAAAATTTCAGTGGGATGATATATACATTTTATTGGGTTTTTATTCAATGAGTTTTCTCTATGCTAATTTATTTCTTCTTTAATTTTGACCCTTTCTATGCCTCTACATTTCACCCCTCATAAATTCCCTTTAAGCTGTGTAAGCTGAATTGATTCAATTTGATAATAGTTATTGAGTATCTATTATGCACTAGGCTCTATAGAGGTTTTGGAGATGTCTGTGTGAAAAGACAGAAACCATTTCTGCTGTCACAGAGCACATAGTAGGTAGGTGAGGACTAATAAAAGAGGAATTACAGGTAACAGGGTGATGTGATTCCACCAAATCTCTTGTTGAATTGTAATCCCTAATGTTAGAGATGTGACCTGGTGGGAGGTGACTGTATCATGGGGGTGGATTTCTCATGGCTGGTTTAGCACCATCCTTTTGGTGCAGTCCTCAGATCATGAGTGAGTTCTCATGATATCTGATTGTTTAAAAATGTGTAGCATCTCCCCTCTCCCTCTGTCTTGCACCTGCTTCCACCATGTGAAACACCTCGCTCATCCTTTGCCTTCTGCCATGATTGGAAGCTTCCTGGGACCTCCCCAGAAGCAGAAGCTTCTATGCTTCATGCAAAATGATAAGCCAATTAAACCTCTTTTTTTTAAATAAATTATCCAGTCTCAGGTTTCTCTTTATAGCAATGTGAGAGCGAACTAGTACACAGGGTCAGGGCTCTGGCAGGGAAAACACAGCGCTACATTAGGGCAGTACCACTCAAGTCTTGCTTCTCTGATGAGGTGGGATCAGATGAATGTGTTGGAAAGAACTTCCTCCCTTCTTACTTTAAAACCACAGCATGAAGACATGAGCAGTTTTGGATCCTGCTCTTACTTATTAATTGGCTTCAGGACCTTAAGCAAGTTGATGATCTTGTGTGTTTAAGTGCAGGGGATGGTAAAGTGGGGTAGAGAGAATGGGCTGTTGCAGGAAGCCATCTTGCTCTCTAAAATGATCATCGTCCTGCATGTCAAATAGCTTGCCAAAAAAGTATTATTCCTGCATGACAGCACTTCTTTTAACTCAACATCTGAAGAGGAGAAAACTGAGTTTGGCTTAGTCTCATACATCACCAACAAAATTATCAACATCCTGTAACCCTCACCCTGTAACACTCCCCTATGAGGGAAGTTGGAAAAAATGGAAAGTTAACTCCTTTTAAAAAAATACTTTAATCTATTTTGAGCAATGTAGAGGGCAATCTGCTAACACAACTTCACCTGAAAATTTACCTTTGAATCCAATAAAATGGGTTACATGTAGATGCACATATGCAGTTTGCTTACTGATAAGCAAACAATATAGCACATAAGTTATTGGATTAGCACGAAGATGTCTGTCTAGAACTAGTGGGACTCCAACAGTTGTTAATGGAGTATTTTAGAAGTCCTTTGGCCAAAAACACCTCAGTTTACAAACACAGAATGCCTTAGCCTCTCATTACTTCTGAGCTGCCTCTACTTCTTACTCGATAACCCTGTGTGAACGACATGGATGTTCTGACCATGTATATACTCATTTTCCCTCTCCACACATGATGTCTGTGGAAAATCATCAACAACGCAACAGTATGAGAAAACGTTTCATGGAATACCGGTAGAACACAAAACCAAAAGTTTTGGCCTTCATTTTGACACTTAAATAACTCCCACATGCGTAGTGTTCCAATAATGGAAAACTCATTTATGCCTAGTGTTCCATTATTGGAACGCTAAGCACGTGAGAGTTATTTATATCCTACAGCTCGAGGTCATCACCAAGGTCTCACTGCAAAAATTCAAACAATTGCAACCTCAGGCATAAAAGGGTTAATGGGCTTTGTGCCCTAGAGCAAGTGTCACTTTCTTGAGCATTAGTTTGCTGATATGCATAGCACAATGTCATTTTATATCTATATATAGTACAGATATAAATTATATATGTTTTTCAGAAGACACGATGCATGCTGTCTTCACAGTTTTATCTTAGTGAGAGTAAACGTGTGTATAAGGTTTACATGAGCTCAATTAGTGAGTGCCCTCTACAGTGGAGGCTGTCAATTGTCTCACAATATCTATACGTCCCTCCTTCCAAGTTCTAGTCTGGTGTATGCAACATTTCCCAGCTTCCCAGGTAGATCTTACCATGTGTATAAATGCTGACAAATGAGATTCCTTCTTTCATTCAACAAATAGGTACTTAATAATCTGAGTCTGAGCACAGTGGCCCACACCTGTAATCCCAGCACTTTGGGAGGCCAAGGTAGGAGGATCTCTTCAGGCCAGAGCTCAAGATAAGCCTGGGCAACATAGCAAGACCTTGTCCCTACAAGAAATAAAAAATAAAAATTAAATAAAATTTAGAAAACAATCTGGTCTTTAGGGATATAGCAGTAAATACAATTTAAAAAATTTAATAATCTCTGCCCACTCTCAACCCCATGGATTTTATAATCTACTGGGAGCAAATAGACAAGTTGAAAATACATTATTTCAGGTGATGACAAGTGCTAAGGAGACAAATGAAGGACAATAGCAGGATAGAAGAGTGATGAAGAGCTGGACATTGCCTTACTCTTCATAAAGTTGTGCAGAAATTGGAGTCCTGAGAACGAAGACTGGCCTGGAATTCAAGGGTTTCTGTGGTGACTGATGTAAACAGGGACAAAGGCATACTGAGATAATGGCAGAGCAGATAGTGGTAGTGACATAGCATTGACAAAAGGGCAAGGGGGAGGTTTAGCTAGGAGCATTGCATTCTGGAGCACCCGGTCTTTACTCCTGCCAACAGTTGCATGAGGTGAAGGCAGGAGCAGAGTCATCTGGAGCACATTAAACTTCTCTCTGACTCCTCCTACTACAGGCTTGAGTGGCAGGTGAAGGCGGGCATTCTTGTCCAGGTGTTATTAGGCAACTTCCACAAGCTTGCTTTAACCCACATCTGAGGGATGCCCTTTGTCCTTGATTTTTTCTTTTCCTTTCTCCTTATGCTTGGAATAGAGATTTGATAACAGGATTTCTAGCAGCCACCTTGGATCATGAGGACAAAACCATACTCCAGGGAATAGGACGACTTTAGACAGTAGAGTCACCATGCTAACTCTGAACCACTCATCTCATTTACTTGAGAGAGAAATAAACTTCCTTCTTGTTTAAGTCACTATTATTTGGAGCTTTCATTACTTTCGGTGAAATCTCATTTTATCAAATACAGCATGCAGGTACAAGACCTAACATTTATCCCTGGAACCTTTTTTTTAAATACTTCAAGTTCTAGGGTACATGTGCACAATGTGCAGGTTTGTTACATATGTATACATGTGCCATGTTGGTGAGCTGCTCCCGTTAACTTGTCATTTACATTAGATATATCTCCTAATGCTATCCCTCCCCCCTCCCCCCAACCCATGACAGGCCCCGGTGTGTGATGTTCCCCACCCCGTGTCCAAGTATTCTCATTGTTTAATTCCCACCTATGAGTGAGAACATTCGGTGTTTGGTTTTCTGTCCTTGTGATAGTTTGCTCAGAATGATGGTTTCTAGCTTCATCCATGTCCCTACAAAGGACATGAACTCATCCTTTTTTATGGCTGTGTAGTATTCCATGGTGTATATGTGCCACATTTTCTTAATCCAGTCTATCATTGATGGGCATTTGGGTCAGTTCCAAGTCTTTGCTATTATAAATAGTGCCACAATAAACATACGTGTGCATGTGTCTTTATAGCAGCATGATTTACAATCCTTTGGGTATATGCCCAGTAATGGGATAGCTGGGTCAAATGGTATTTCTAGTTCTAGATCCTTGAGGAATCACCACACTGTCTTCCACGATGGTTGAACTAATTTACACTCCCACAAACAGTGTAAAAGCATTCCTATTTCTCCCCATCCTCTCCAGCACCTGTTGTTTCCTGACTTTTTAAAGATCGCCGTTCTAGCTGGTGTGAGATGGTATCTCATTGTGGTTTTGATTTGCATTTCTCTGATGGCCAGTGATGATGAGCATTTTTTCATGTGTCTGTTGGCTGCATAAATGTCTTCTTTTGAGAAATGTCTGTTCATATCCTTTGCCCACTTTTTGATGGGGTTGATTTTTTTCTCGTAAATTTGTTTAAGTTCTTTGTAGATTCTGGATATTGGCCAGTTGTCAGATGCATAGATTGTAAAAATTTTCTCCCATTCTGTAGGTCGCATGTTCACTCTGATGGTAGTTTCTTTTGCTGTGCAGAAGCTCTTTAGTTTAATTAGATCCCATTTGTCAATTTTGGCTTTTGTTGCCATTGCTTTTGGTGTTTTAGTCATGAAGTCTTTGCTCATGCCTATGTCCTGAATGGTATTGCCTAGGTTTTCTTCTAGGGTTTTTATAGTTTTAGGTCTAATATTTAAGTCTTTAATCCATCTTGAATTAATTTTTGTATAAGGTGTAAGGAAGGGATCCAGTTTCAGCTTTCTACATATGGCTAGCCAGTTTTCCCAGCAACATTTATTGAATAGGAAATCCTTTCCCCATTTCTTGTTTTTGTCAGGTTTGTCAAAGATCAAATGGTTGTAGATGTGTGATATTATTTCTGAGGGCTCTATTCTGTTCCATTGGTCTATATCTCTGTTTTGGTACCAGAACAATGCTGTTTTGGTTACTGTAGCCTTGTAGTATAGTTTGAAGTCAGGTAGCATGATGCCTCCAGCTTTGTTCTTTTGGCTTAGAATTGTCTTGGCAATGTGGGCTCTTTTTTGGTTCCATATGAACTTTAAAGTAGTTTTTTTCCAATTCTGTGGAGAAAGTCATTGGTAGCTTGATGGGGATGACATTTGAATCTATAAATTACCTTGGGAAGTATGGCCATTTTCACAATATTGTTTCTTCCTATCCATGAGCATGGAATATTATTCCATTTGTTTGTATCCTCTTTTATTTCCTGGAGCAATGGTTTGTAGTTCTCGAAGAAGTTCTTCACATCCCTTGTAAGCTGGATTCCTAGGTATTTTATTCTCTTTGTAACAATTATGAATGGGAGTTCACTCATGATTTGGCTCTCTGTTTGTCTGTTATTGGTGTATAGGAATGCTTGTGATTTTTGCACATTGATTTTGTATCCTGAGACTTTGCTGAAGTTGCTTATCAGCTTAAGGAGATTTTGGGCTGAGACTATGGGGTTTTCTAGATATACAATCATGTCACCTGCAGACAGGGACAATTTGACTTCCTCTTTCCTAATTGAATACCCTTTATTTCTTTCTTTTGCTTGATTGCCCTGGCCAGAACTTCCAACACTATGTTGAAAATAAGTGGTGAGAGAGGGCATCCCTGTCTTGTGCCAGTTTTCAAAGGGAATGCTTCCATTTTTTGCCCATTCAGTATGATATTGGCTGTGGGTTTTTTATAAATAGCTCTTATTATTTTGAGATAATTCCCATCAATACCTAGTTTATTGAGAGTTTTTAGCATGAAGGGCTGCTGAATTTTGTCAAAGGCTTTTTCTGCATCTATTGAGATAATAATGTGGTTTTTGTCTTTGGTTCCATGTATATGATAGTTTACATTTATTGATTTGTGTATGTTGAACCAGCCATGCATCCCAGGGATGAAGCCAACTCGATTGTGGTGGATAAGCTTTCTGATGTGCTGCTGGAGTTGGTTTGCCAGTATTTTATTGAGGATTTTTGCATCAGTGTTCATCATGGATATTGGTCTAAAATTCTCCTTTTTTTGTATCTCTGCCAGGCTTTGGTGTCAGGATGATGTTGGCCTCATAAAATGAATTAGGGAGGATTCCCTCTTTTTCTGTTGATGGGAATAGTTTCAGAAGGAATGGTACCAGCTCCTCTTTGCACCTCTGGTAGAATTCGGCTGTGAATCTGTCTGGTCCTGGTCTTTTTTTGCTTGGTAGGCTATTAATTATTGCCTCAATTTCAGAACCTGTTATTGGTCTATTCAGGGATTCAACTTCTTCCTGGTTTAGTCTTGGGAGGATGTATGTGTCCAGGAATTTATCCATTTCTTCTAGATTTTCTAGTTTATTTGCGTAGAGGTGTTTATAATATTCCCTAATGGTAGTTTGTATTTCTGTGGGATCAGTGGTGATATCCCCTTTATCACTTTTTTATTGCATCTATTTGATTCTTCTCTATTTTCTTCTTTATTAGTCTTGCTAGTGGCCTATCAATTTTGTTGATCTTTTCCAAAAACCAGCTCCTGGATTCATTGATTTTTTGGAGGGTTTTTTTATGTCTCTATCTCCTTCAGTTCTGCTCTGATCTTAGTTATTTCTTGCCTTCTGCTAACTTTTGAATGTGTTTGCTCTTGCTTCTCTAGTTCTTTTAATTGTGATGTTAGGGTGTCAATTTTAGATCTTTCCTGCTTTCTCTTGTGGGCATTTAGTACTATAAATTTCCCTCTACACACTGCTTTAAATGTGTCCCAGAGATTCTGGTATGTTGTGTCTTTGTTCTCACTGGTTTCAAAGAACATCTTTATCTCTACCTTCATTTCATTATGTACCCAGTAGTCATTCAGGAGCAGGTTGTTCAGTTTCCATGTAGTTGAGCGGTTTTGAGTGAGTTTCTTATTCTTGAGTTCTAGTTTGATTGCACTGTGGTTGGAGAGACAGTTTGTGATATTTTCTGTTGTTTTACATTTGCTGAGGAGTGCTTTACTTCCACCTATGTGGTCAATTTTAGAATAAGTGTGATGTGGTCCTGAGAAGAATGTATCTTCTGTTGATTTGGGGTGGAAAGTTCTGTAGATGTCTATTAGGTCTGCTTGGTGCAGAGCTGAGTTCAATTCCTGGATATGCTTTTTAACTTTCTGTCTCATTGATCTGTCTAATGTTGACAGTGGGGTGTTAAAGTCTCCCATTATTGTTGTGTGGGAGTCTAAGTCCTTTTGTAGGTCTCTAAGAACTTGCTTTATGAATCTGGGTGCTCCTGTATTGGGCGCATATATATTTAGGATAGTTAGCTCTTTTTGTTGAATTGATCCCTTTACCATTATGTAATGGCCTTCTTTGTCTCTTTTGATCTTTGTTGGTTTAAAGTCAGTTTTATCAGAGACCAGGATTGCAACCCCTGCTTTTTTTGGTTTTCCATTTGCTTGGTAGGTCTTCATCCATCCCTTTATTTTGACCCTATGTGTGTCTCTGCACATGAGATGGGTCTCCTGAATACAGCACACTGATGGGTCTTGACTCTTTATCCAATTTCCAGTCTGTGTCTTTTAACTGGAGCATTTAGCCCATTTACATTTAAGGTTAATATTGTTATGTGTGAATTTGATCCTGTCATTATGATGTTAGCTGGTTATTTTGCTCGTTAGTTGATGCAGTTTCTTCCTAGCATCAATGGTCTTTACAATTTGGCATGTTTTTGCAGGGGCTGGTACTGGTTGTTCCTTTCCATGTTTAGTGCTTCCTTCAGGAGCTCCTGTAAGGCAGGCCTGGTGGTGACAAAATCTCTCAGCATTTGCTTGTCTGTAAAGGATTTTATTTCTCCTTCACTTATGAAGCTTAGTTTGGCTGGATATGAAATTCTGGATTGAAAATTCTTTTCTTTAAGAATACTGAATATTGGCCCCCACTCTCTTCTGGCTTGTAGAGTTTCTGCTGAGAGATCAGCTGTTAATCTGATGGGCTTCCCTTTGTGGGTAACCCGACCTTTCTCTCTGGCTGCCCTTAACATTTTTTTCCTTCATTTCAACTTTGGTGAAACTGACAATTATGTGTCTTGGAGTTGCTCTTCTCGAGGAGTATCTTTGTGGCATTTTCTGTATTTCCTGAATTTGAATATTGGCCTGCCTTGCTAGGTTGGGGGAGTTCTCCTGGATAATATCCTGCAGAGTGTTTTCCAACTTGGTTCCATTCTCCCTGTCACTTTCAGGTACACCAGTCAGACATAGATTTGGCCTTTTCACATAGTCCTATATTTCTTGGAGGCTTTGTTCATTTCTTTATATTCTTTTTTCTCTAAACTTCTCTCCTCACTTCATTTCATTCATTTGATCTTCAAACACTGATACCCTTTCTTCCACTCCATCAAATCGGCTACTGAAGCTTGTGCATGCGTCATGTAGTTCTCGTGCCATGGTTTTCAGCTCCATCAGGTCATTTAAGGACTTCTGTACAGTGGTTATTCTAGTTAGCCATTCATGTAATATTTTTTCAAGGTTTTAAGCCTCTTTGCGATGGGTTCAAACATCCCCCTTTAGCTCGGAGAAGTTTGTTATTACGGATTGTCTGAAGCCTTCTTCTCTCAACTAGTCAAAGTCATTCTGCCTCCAGCTTTGTTCCATTTCTGGCGAGCAGCTGCTTTCCTTTGGAGGAGAAGAGGCACTCTGATTTTTAGAATTTTCAGCTTTTCTGCTCTGGTTTCTCCCCATCTTTGTGGTTTTTATCTCCCTTTGGTCTTTGGTGATGGTGACGTACAGATGGGGTTTTGGTGTGGATGTCCTTTCTGTTTGTTAGTTTTCCATCTAACAGTCAGGACCCTCAGCTACAGGTCTGTTGGCAATTGCTGGAGGTCCACTCCAGACCGTGTTTGCCTGGGTATCACCAGAAGAGGCTGCAGAACAGCAAATATTGCAGAATGGCAGATGCTGCCTGATCCTTCCTCTAGAAGCTTCATCTCAGAGGGGCATCTGGCTGTATGAGTTGTCAGTGAGCCCGTACTGGGAGGTGTGGTCAGGCACCCACTTTAGGAGGCAGTCTGTCCGTTCTCAGATCTCAAACCCTGTCCTTGGAGAACTACTACTCTCTTCAAAGCTCAGTTGGAAATGCAGAAATCACCTGTCTTCTGTGTCGCTCATGCTGGGAGCTGCAGACTGGAGCTGTTCCTATTTGGCCACCTTGGACCCTCCCTATCCCTGGAACATTTTATCTGAGGCTGATAGTATAGTATGTTTGGACAAATTAGTGATTTTGGAAGCAAAATATCTCTGCTGTGTCCTGAGGTGCATTCTGAACCTCATTTTCCTGTTTATAACCTGAGAATAATAATATTCAGCATTCCTGTTAGGAAAAAGAATAAGTAGCAAGGCCTAGAGATGCATTTGAGCATGCCCAGTTTGAAGAGGCAAAAGTAGTTCAGCACAACTGGGCGATAGATTGAGGAGGGGAGAACATTCTGATGGGCTTGGAGAGACAAGCACTTATTGAGTTTTTGCCTAAATTACAGTTCCTTTCTTTTGTTTTTCTTAACTTAATGTACATCAACTGTTAAACCACACTGATTTTACTTCACCAATTATTTCTCACATCTGTCCCCCTCTTTATATCTTAACTCCTGTTATACTGGTTGAGTGCATATCACTTTCAATGTCAATTCAAAGGGTTCCTGACTGATCCCCTTGCCTCTACTCTTGCTATCTTCCCCTATCCATCACAAATATAAAAATAACCAAAGGAATTTTTTTTAAATAAGGAAAGAAAGAAAGACAGAAAGAAAGAATGAGGAAGGAAGGAAGGAAGGAAAAAATAAAAAATAAAATTTGGTTCTGACACTTAAACATGATCTAATTTTGAGTACTAGATGTCTGGAAAGCACGCTTGACAGGATCAGGTAACTCCAAGCATAATTAAATAAATCAACAATAACAACAAAATACTCACTACTCAACTATACAATGTCTTACAGTATCTACAAAAACCCCACAGGTTTTCTTTTCAGCACCATGTTGCTCTCCAAGTAGAAGTATTCACTGCCCTCACCATATCCTCCTAATACTCACAGTTCTTGGTAAACATACCATCATGCTGGTGGCCAACATGACATCTTGGCACAACATTATGTTACCCCTCTTATGTCAGAAAGATTGTTTGACTTCACTCTGCATCACTTCACACCCTCCATCTAGTTCAACCTTTTATGGAATGTATGCCCTTAACACCCACAATGTTGACAAATACAAGTTTTGCACTTCACCTACAAGGTCTATATTTTGACCTATACACTGATAGTTCACCAAAACTCCATGGCAAACTAGCTAAGAACTGTTGACCAGCAGGATCGAAGGCTACTCCGTGGCACAGCACTTAAGCCCACTGTAGGTTGGCCACCTCCTTGGTTTTCAGCTTCTTCTTTCATGCTCCTCTCTGCTCACACTGCTCTCCAGGCACACTGAGATGTTGATGTTGTTTTATATTCAATTATTGTCTTTATGCTTTAGCTCATGCTACCCTTCTGCCTAAAATGAAGACCCACTGTCCCAATGTTGCCTCTGAAACGCCTCTATTTTCTACATATCATTTCAAATGCAACTCCAAATCTCCCCCCTCCAAGTAGGCTCTCTGATTGCAACTTCACTATTTTACTATTCATCCATATTACCTGTAGTAGATTGAATGGAGGCCTCTAACATATACTATCAACATATACTGTCATCATGTTGACAGGTACTACATCCTAGTACCTGTCAACATGATTTTATTCAGACAAAGAGTCTTTGCAGTATGATCTCATGTCAAGATTATAACCTGTAAATAAGTTACAGATCTTGACATGAGATCATACTGGATTATCTGGTGCCCACCAGATAATCCAATGACAAAGTGTTCTTATAAGAGACTCACAGAAGAGAAACAGACAGGAAGAGGAGAAGGCCATGTGAAGAGGGAGGCAGAGATTGGAGTGATGCTGCCACAAGCCAAGAAACACCTGGAGCCACCAAAAGCTGGAAAAGTGGAAGATTTTTCTCCTAGAGCCTTTGGAAAAAGCACATCTCTGCTGGCACCTTGATTTCAGCTTCTAAGTTTCAGAATTGTGAGGGAATAAGTGTATTTTGTTTTAAGACAGCAAATTTTTTGTAATTTGTTACAGCAGCCCTAGGAAACTAGGATTTTAGAGTTATATAAGAGACATTGCCATACTATCCAATTACTTGTTTATGGCTATCTGTCTTAGTCCATTCAGGCGTCTATAACAAAATGTCATAAACTGGGTGGCTTCTGAACAACAGAAGTTTACTTTTCACAGTTCTAGAGGCTGGGAAATCCAAGACCAATGTGCTTACAGTTTCTGTGTCTAGCGAAGGCTTTCAGGTTTATAGATGGTGTCTTCTTGCTGTGATATCACATAGTGAAAGGGCAAGGCAGTTTTCTAAGGTTTCTTTTATAAGGGCATGTATTTCATTCATGAGGGTTCCATCCTCATGACCTAATCACCTCCCCAAAATTTCCGTCCGTTAATACAAATTGAGCATCCCTAATCTAAAAATCCAAAATCCAAAATGCATCAAAACCCAAAACATTTTGAAAGTCAACATGATGCTCAAAGGAAGGAAGTGCTCACTTCCTTCCTTTGGGTTTTGAATTTGGGATGCTCAAATGACAAGCATAATGCAAAAATCTCAAAATTTAAAAAAAAGTCTCAAATCTAAAACACTCTGGTCTCAAGCATTTTGGATAAGGGATACTCAATGTGCACTAATACCCTGGGCATTCAGATTTCAACACATGAATTTGGGGGACAAAAACATTCAAACCATCGCAGTGTCTCTCCTGTATAATAGGGTGAAGCTCCTTGAGGAGACATGTCTTTGTCACCTTTTACATCCTGTACCTAGATCAGCATATGGTAGTTTTTATTTGTTAAATAAAGAAAGGATGAATACATAAAGAACTAAACATTTCAGTGTCTCGACTACAAAGTGTTAAAAAAAGATTGGATTTTTCTGAAATATGCTTGTTCATAAACAATGGATCACTCCTTCCCCCTCTGTATCAGTGTCATCCTGAGTACACTGGCTCTTGCTGTGTTTTATTTAGCATCATACCAAATCAAAGGAAATTAGATGTGCATACCTTTCCTTGCTTCCTGGGGTTTAACCTTCCTTTTCCAATAAGTCCTTCCTGGCTCTCACAGCAAGGCAGTGCCTACATGCACCCTAAAAGTGCTGTATTCTGAACCATAGGAGACCAAGGTCCAGACAGCTGTGCTGGGCTTCTCCCTGCTTTCCCTTCTACTTTACCTTCTTTTGCTTTAA
Source organism: Hylobates moloch (assembly GCF_009828535.3). NCBI lineage: Eukaryota > Metazoa > Chordata > Mammalia > Primates > Hylobatidae > Hylobates > Hylobates moloch. Next base: position 97,758,038 of record NW_026652287.1, on the reverse strand, counting down.
AGCTGAATGCAAATGTTCAGTTCTGGCACTGACTCAATGTAGAGATGGATACATGCTCACTCTAATGTGTTTTTCCAATTGTGTGACATTATCACTGCATGATGAGTGAAGGGACCTTGAAACCACACCCTGAGAGCCCAGCCATGAGGTTTTATAATTAGGTTCCTCACCTGTTGACTCAAATTAGCTCAGACTAACTCACCAACTGTGGTATTTGCTTAGAATTGATGCTTTCTGCCGGGCGCGGTTGCTCAAGCCTGTAATCCCAGCACTTTGGGAGGCCGAGGCGGGCGGATCATGGGGTCAGGAGTTCGAGACCACCCTGGCTAACATGGTGAAACCCTGTCTCTACTAAAAATACAAAAAATTAGCCAGATGTGGTGGCGGGTGCCTGTAGTCCTCCCTACTTGGGAGGCTGAGGCAGGAGAATGGTGTGAACCCGGGAGGTGGAGCTTGTAGTGAGCCGAGTTCACGCCACTGCACTCCAGCCTGGGTGACAGAGCCAGACTCCATCTCAAAAAAAAAAAAAGAATTGATGTTTTCTGGGACCTCATTTTTAGCCATTTGAAAAGCCAGACACAGAGATGAAGAGACAACTGAACACACCCTATGTATAAAGAAGCATGTCAATTGTTCATCAGGAGGAGGTGAAGAGGCACAGCGTCCTCTTTCAGTTCTGCCCGTGGTTTGCCAATTTCACTGCGGGCTGTGCTTAGGCTGCCACTTGGTTTTCCAGATCATCTACAAAACTCATTCAGTATTCATTGAGCACCTACTAGATGACCAGACACTAGATTAAGTGCTGAGGTCACAGAAGTGAGCAGAGAAAAAAGTCCTGTCTCTTACAGAGTTTACTTCTAGTGAAAGCAGGTGGCAAAGGAATACGATTGCCATAGTGGAGATGAGGCTTTACACTCTTTCTCCCAGTGTAGCTGTTTGGCTAAGGTAAGATAATGTATGTGCATGTGACTTGTACAGTGTAAAAAGTACTGACTATTTTCCATCCCCTCTTCAGGTATCAGTAGCCCACTAGGCTTCTTTCCAAATGGAGTCATCAGTGATTTATAAGGGGCCATAAGGACAGAAGGAGAGAAGCTCTACCAAAGCATCTGCTTTTCTTTCTTAACAATTTTACCTGGGCTTTCTGGAATTCTGTTTCTAATAGCAGAATGTATTTCGCATCTGTAGTTTCTGTGCTTGAGTCCCTGTAATGAGGACTATTATCATTGGTTTCTATTTTAATACCTGCTTACCTTAGTTGGAGTATGACACAATTTGAAACATAGAATTAGAAGAGTCACCAAGAGGTTTTTGTTTTGCATTGCCTATGAGGACTGAAGTGTAGCTAAAAATTTATAGGCATTAATTTATGGGTGGTTCCATTTTCTTGATGATAAGACAATGGGAATAAAATGCATAAGTTACATTCTCCCATATACAACATTAAAGGGAAATAATCTTGGTTGAAGACTAATTTGGGGATTAATATTTGAGGGGGCACTGGCTGTACATATGAAATAACCAGGAAGGTCAAGAAAAATCAGAGTAGTAAATACAATAAGTAAAACGAAACAGCAATAACAAAAAAGCCAGACACTGAATTGGAAAACATGCATATGTGTTCATGCCAATTTATATCATAAGTACCCTGAAATTGGAGTCAGCATGATAGAATGGAAATAGTTTGCCTGTGGAATCAGACAAAAAGCATTGCAATTTCTTTATCTGAAAACTAATAGTAATTAGCATGCACTAGACACCATGCTTAGCACTTCACATTCATCCACTTGGTTCAAACTCACAGCCCCTCTGTGAGGTAGGTACAATTTGCAAAGCATAAAATTAATTTTATGATTAAATGAGAAAAGATACACAAAAGCTTCTATAAAAGCACATTGTAAGCTTGTATGTAGTTATGAAGTACATGTGATTTTTTGATATGTGCAGACAACGTGTAATGATCAAATCAGGGTAATTGGGATATACGTCACCTCAAACATTTATCACTTCTTTGTGTTGAGAACAATCCAAATCTTCTCTTTTAGCTATTTTGAAACAGTGACTAAATTACTGTAACAATAGTCACCGTACTATGCTATAAAACACTAGAACTTATTTCTTCTATGTAACAATATTTTTGTACCCATTAGCCAGCCTTTCTTGATCCTCCCCTTCTCTCCATTTCCAGCCTCTGGTAACAATCATTCTACTCTCTACGTCCATGAGACTGACTTTTTTTTTTTTTAGCTCCCATCTATGAGTGAGAACATGCAATATTTGCCTTTCTATGTCTGGCTTAGTTCACCTAACATAATATCCTCCAGTTCATCCATGTTGCTGCAAATGATAGCATTCCATTCTTTTTTATGGCTGAATATATATAATATTCTTATATTCCGTTATATATATATATATATACATATGTATACCACATTTTCTTGATCATCTATTGATAGACCCTTAAGTTGATTCATGTCCTGGCTATAGTGAATAGTGCTGCAATAGAGTGCAGATATCTCTTTTGTATACTGATTTCCTTTCTTTTGGATAAATACCCAGCAGTGGGATTGCTGTATCAGATGGTAGATCTATTTTTAGTTTTTGAGAAACTGCCATATTGTTTTCCATATTGGCTGTACTAATTTACATTACTAGCACCAGTGTACCAACATTCTCCTTTTTCCATATTCTTGCTAGCATCTGCTATTTTTTGTCTTTTCTATAACAGCCATTTTAACTGACATGACATATCATTGAGGTTTTAATTTGCATTTCCCTGATGATTAGCGATGTTGAGTAATTTTTCATATACCGGCTGACCATTTGTAGGTCTTCTTTTGAGAAATGTCTATTTGGATCCTTTGCCCACTTTTTAATGAGATTATTATTATCATTTTGCCATTGAGTTGTTTGAGTTCTTTAAGTATTTCAGTTATCAATCCCCTGTCAGATAGATAGTTTGCAAATATTTTCTTCCACGCTATAAGTTGTTTCTTCACTCTGTTGATTGTTTCTTTTGCTGTGCAAAAGATTGTTTCTTTTTAGCTTGTTATAATCCCATTTGTCTATTTTTGTTTTTGTTTCCTGTGCTTTTGAGGTCTTACTGCAAAAATATATTTGCACAGATCAATGTCCTGAAGTATTTCCTCAATGTTTTCTTCTAGTAGTTTCATAGTTCCAGGTCTACATTTAAGTCTTTAATCCATTTGAGTTGATTTTTATATATGGTGAGAAATAGGGTTTTAGTTTCATTCTTCTGAATATGGATATCCAATTTCCTGGCACCATTTATTGAAGAGACTTTCCTTTTCCCAATGTATATCCTTTGCACCTTTATCAAAAATGAATTGACTATAACTGTGGATTTATTTCTGGGTTCTCTATCCTGTTCCATTGGTTTATGTGTCTGTTTTTATGCCAGTACCATGCTTCTTTGGTTTATATAGCTTTGTGTATATTTTAAAGTCAGATAGTTCAATGCCTCCAGCTTTGTTCTTATTGTTTAGTATTTCTTTGACTATTCAGGGTCTCTTGTGGTTCCACATGAATTCTAGTATTATTTGTTCTATTTCTGTGAAGAATGTCATTGGAATTTCAGTAGGAATTGCATTCAATCTGTAGATTGCTTTGGAGAGAATAGGCATTTTAACAATATTATCTATTCTAATCAATGAGCATGGGATTTCTTTCCATTTGTGTGTTCTCTTCAATTTCTCTCAGTGTTTTATAGTTTTCATTGTAGAGATCTTTCACTTCTTTGGTTACCTATTCATAGATATTTTATTTTTTGTAGCTATTATAAATGCAATTGCTTTATTGGTTTCTTTTTCAGATCGTTTATTGTTGTCATATATAAATCCTACTGATTTTTATATGTCGATTTTGTGTCCTGTAACTTTACTGAAGTTGTGTATGAGTTCTAACAGTTTTTTAGTGGAATTTTTAGGTTTTTCTAAATATAGAATCACGTTGCCTCTGAACAAGGGTAATTTGACTTTTTCCTTTCCAGTTGGGATGTCCTTTACTTCTTTCTCTTGCCTAATTGAGCTGGCTAGGATTTCTATTACTATATTGGATACAGGTGGTGAAAGTGAGGACCCTTGTCCTGTGCCAGATCTCAGAAGAAAGGCTCTCAATTTTTCCCCATTCAGTGTAATGTTAGCTGTGGGTTTGTCATATATGGCCTTTAATGTTTTGAGGTACGTTCCTTCTATACCCAGTTTGTTAAGAATTTTTGTCCTGAAATGATGTTGAATTTTATTGAATGCTTTTTCAACATCAATTGGAATGATCATATAGTTTTTATTCTTGATTCTGTTCATGTGATGTATCACATTGATTGATTTGGATATGTTGAACTATCCTTGCATCCCTGTGATGAATTTCACTTGATCATGATGAATGATCTTTTTATTGTGTTGTTGGATTTCGTTTGCTAGCATTTTGTTGAGGATTTTTTGTATCTATCATCAAGGGATATTGATCAATAGTTCATTAGGGATATTGGTCTATAGTTTTCCTTTTTTTGTGTCCTTTTCTTGTTTTGATATCAGGATAATACTGGCCTTGTTGAATGAGTTTGAAAATACCCCTCTTCTTCAATTATTTTTTTAAGAGTTTGAATAGAATTGTTATTTGTTCTTCTTCAAATGTTTGGCAGAATTCAGCAGTGAAGCTGTCAGGTACTGGGCTTTTCTTTTATGAGACTCTTTTTTAATTTTATTTATTTATTTATTTTGAGACGCAGTCTCTGTTGCCCAGGCTGGAATGCAGTGGTGGGACCTCGCCTCACTGCAACCTCCACTTCCCGGGTTCAAGCGATTCTCCTGTCTCAGCCTCCTGAGTAGCTGGGACTACAGGCACCCACCACCACGCCTGGCTAATTTTGTATTTTTAGTACAGATGGGGTTTCACCATATTGGCCAGGCCGGTCTCAAACTCCTGACCTTGTGATCTGCCTGCCTTGGCCTCCCAAAGTGCTGGGATCACAGGCGTGCGTCACTGTACCCGGCAGTAAGGCTCTTTTTATTACTGCTTCAATGTTGTTACATGTTTCTGCTCTATTCAGGTTTGCTATGTCTTTCCGATTCCATATTGGCAGGTTGTATGTGTCCAGGAATTTACCCATTTCTTCTAGGTTTTCAAGTGTGCTGATGTATAGTTGTTCTTAATAGTCTCTACTGATCCTTTGCATTTCTGTGGTATCAGTTGTAATGTGGGTTTTTAAATTTTATTTATTTGTATCTTCTTTCTTTTTATAGTTAGTGTAGCTACAGTTTTGCCAATCTTGCTTATCTTTAAAAAAACAGCTTTCATTTTGTTGACTATGTTTTTAGTTGCAATTTAATTTAGTTTTGCTCTGATTTTTAGTATTTCTTTTCTTCTACTAATTTTAGGTTTTTATTGTTCTTGCTTTACTAGTTACTTAAGGTGCATTGTTAGGTTGTTTATTTGAAATCTTTCTGCTTTTTTGATGTGGGCATTTATTCCTATAAACTTCTCTCAGTACTGCATGTGCTCTATTTGATAGCTTTTAGTATATTATGTTTCCATTTTCATTTGTTTCAAGGAATTTTTAAATTTCCTTTTAAGTTTTTTATTGAACCATTTATTGTTCAGGAGTATGTTATTGAATTTCTATTAATTTGTACAGTTTCCAATGTTCCTTCTGTTATTGATTTTAGCTTTATTCCATTGTGGTCAGAAAAAATACTTGATATAATTTTGATTTTTAAAAAATTTGTTCATACTTGCTTTGTGAACTAACATGATCTATGCTGGATAATGTACTATGGCTCTTGGAAAAAAAAAAGGTTGTTCCATAGCTGTTGGATGGAATGTTCTGTGTCTGTTATGTTTATTTTTATCTGAAGTGCATTTTAATGCCAGTGCTTCTTTGTTGATTTTCTTTCTTGATAATACGTCCATTGCTGAATGTAGGGTGTTGACGTCCCCTACTACAGATATATTTGGCAAATATTAAATATTAGCAAATACTAAATATTAGCAACTATTAATAGACATAAAGGGAGAGGTTGAATTGCACTCTGTCCTGGCCTGCAGGGTTTCTGTTGAGAAATCTGCTGGAAGCCATATTGGGAATCTGTTGAATGTGATATGTTTATTTTCTCTTGCTGCTTTGAGCATTTGTTGTTTGTCTTTGATTTTTTGCTAATTTGATTGTGATGTGCCTTGGGAATTTTCTCTTTGGGTTGAGTTTGATTGGTAATCTCTTGAGCTTCCTGTACCTGGATGGTATTGTCTTCTTCCAGATTCGGGAAAATTTCAGCTATTATTTTCTTAAATATGCTTTCAAAGTCTTTTTCTGTCTCATATTTTTTCAGGAATTCCTATTATGCAGAGGTTAGTTTGCTTTATGCCGTTCCATAGTTCTTTATTTTTTATTTTTTTTTATTTTTATTTTTTTATTATACTTTAGGTTTTAGGGTACATGTGCACAATGTGCAGGTTTGTTACATATGTATCCATGTGCCATGTTGATTTCCTGCACCCATTAGCTCGTCATTTAGCATTAGGTATATCTCCTAATGCTGTCCCCGCCCCCCCCACCCCCCACCCCACAACAGTACCTGGAATGTGATGTTCCCCTTCCTGTGTCCATGAGTTCTCATTGTTCAATTCCCACCTATGAGTGAGAACATGCGGTGTTTGGTTTTTTGTCCTTGCGATAGTTTACTGAGAATGATGTTTTCCAGTTTCATCCATGTCCCTACAAAGGACACGAACTCATCATTTTTTATGGCTGCATAGTATTCCATGGTGTATATGTGCCACATTTTCTTAATCCAGTCTATTGTTGTTGGACATTTGGGTTGGTTCCAAGTCTTTGCTATTGTGAATAGTGCCGCAATAGTTCTTGTAGGCCTTCTTTACTCTTTATTATTCTTCTCTATCATGAGAAGGCTTCATAGGAATACTGGGCTTTGTGAAAAACTGGACCAAGGATTTGGGGTCTTCCCATGGATTGTGCCCCCTGCAGCACTGTGGCACCAGCCAGCCTCTTCAACATGGCATCCCTGCTGATCAAAGTGCAGAGTGGTGGCCAAGATCTGCATGCCGGACAATATGATTAGTGCCCTGCTCTTTGTTTTCAACTTACCTCTCGTGGCTCAGCCCTCTTGGCACTCCCAGTTTCAGGAGTGGGCTTCTCATGAAGGGTCTTAGACCAATGTGGAAATCAAGTGTCTACCTCCAATTTTCTCCTCTCATCTCAGAAACTGTGGATATAGGGAAGCTTTCTGTGAGTCGCATTATGCCAGCTTAGGGTGGGGGCAGTGCAGTCTGAAATGACTATTTCTTTTTTGAATCATGGCTTGTCTTGATTCTGTGGACCTAGTGAATTTTTCTGTTTTCCCCCGAGCTCTGGTGAATTCAGAGTGAAATCTTGTCTTTGAATAGTTTCTAGTTGTATATTTGTGAAGGAAATGATGCTGAGAGATAGTCTATTCTGCCATCTTGCTGACATCACTCCTACCATAGATCTGTTTTTTAAAAATATTATTATTACCATTCTTTCGAGATAGAACTCTGCTTAAACCTAGGCTGGCCATTTCTTAGCTGTGTGATTTTGAGAGTCAGATGCCTAATCTTTGTAAGGCTCAGTTATAGTTCCATCACAAAGTTCTCATGACTACTAAGCAAATTGACACAGGTAAAGAACCTAGAATACTTTCTGGAGTATGGAAGGTGCTTAACAGAAGTCAGATTCCCCAGCATTAATATGAACATGATGGACTAGAGAAGAATTTATTTTATTTTCCACACTCTCAAGCTTGATCGAGAGCAATGTTGTCTGAGAGAAATATAATTTGAGCCACATATATAATTTAAAATTTTTAGTGGCCACAAATAAAAAGCAAAAATAAGCAAGTACAATTAATTTGAGTAGTATATTTTAATTTATACAAAATAATATTTCTTTACTTTTTTTTTTTTTTTGAGACGGAGTTTCACTCTGTTGCCCAGGCTGGAGTGCAGTGGTGTGATCTTGGCTCACTGCAAGCTGTGCCTCCCGGGTTCACGCCATTCTCCTGCCTCAGCCTCCTGAGTAGCTGGGACTACAGGTGCCCACCACCACACCTGGCTAATTTTTTGTATTTTTAGTAGAGACCGGGTTTCACCCTGTTAGCCAGGCTGCTCTCGATCTCCTGACCTTGTAATCCACCTGCCTCGGCCTCCCAAAGTGCTGAGATTACAGGCGTGAGCCACTGCGCCCAGCACAAAATAATATTTCAATATTAAATAAATATAAAATCATTGATGAAATATTTTATACAGAACATCTCAATTTAGACATTTAATTTCCATCTGGAGTACTTGATCTGTGTTTAGATTTCACAAAATTAACAGTTGACCATGAAAGTCACATACACAAGTTGTTCCTTTCAAGTTTTTCAATAACAAAATTGAGTGTCAGTTCCTAAATTTAACTTTTTTCTTAATAAAAGTGAAAATTCTAGCTCCCCGGTTAGAGTAACTATATTTCAAGTGCATGATAAATAACTATGTGTCACTAGTGGCAACCCTATTAGATGGGGCAGATCTGTACCTCCATGTATAATTAGCCAAGAAAAGGAGTACGATAGGAACTTTCTGCTCCCTCTGATTCCAAGGAACCTCTGGATTAGCTTTCTTAGTTCAGGTTGAGAGCTGTAGATGTCGCTGGAACTGTTAAAGGTGGAACATGGAATAAAAATGCCTATTTTTATGAGAATCTTGAGACTAGAGCTAATGTTGGAAGTAGTCCCTGATCTCACTGGATTAGTGCTAACAAGAAGAAAGCTTTAGGCTGGATGAGGCCTAACCAAAATTCAAGAGATTCAGAATCAGATGCAGTCTGTCATTCAGCCAAGTGGACTGCTGTATAGAAAGCTGAAATTCATTTGTTGGACTGTTTACTAAATATTTTGTTGGTAAGAAATACGGGAATGGCCATAGTCCTGAAACACAAAAAAAAATTGGGAATAAACTACGAGTTTTTTAAATCTTATTTTTAGATAGAAAAAAAATCGAGAGAGCTTTGGAGACATATGGAAAAACAGCTAATTCAGGGAAGGCAGCAGAAGTTGTTCTCTGGGACAGTGGTGAGATGTTACTTGAAATCCTAATCAGTCTTTATCCCTTCTTATACTAACTGGTGGGTGGAATCCAAAGAGAAAGATACTTAGAAAGTGTCTGGCTGGGATAAATGAAAAGATCTGCAACTTGGAGCCTAAAGATGTCATACTAATCCTGCACAAATACAAGACAGGTTTAATTATGGGGCAGAAATGTAAATACTTGACATAAAAGAGATTTGTGGTTTGGAGTAATAATAGTCAATGTTTTCGTCTGATCTCCAAAAGGCCTAATGTTAATAAACTTTTATTTACGTAATGAAGTTTCAAGGACAAAAGGAAAGAATGGTAGTCCCACCCATTGTTCCCCTAAAATTGAAAGAGAAAGACATATGGCAGCTCTATGCATAGTAGAGTACACAGAATATAGTCCACTGCATATAAGCAACATCAGAGATCAAATTAGAATTCTACCCTTTGGCATTTTTATGATAACTTGAGAAAACAGGTAGTTAAATATGTAAATAATTTGTTTCTGCATTGAATATGTAAGTTTACATAAGCTTTCATAGACTTCTATCATTTTAGGTAGGCATTTTTCTTAAATGCTGAAGTTAGTCGTGGCTCAATGACTATCTAAGATACAGACAGGGTTCAACGATTTGCCCAAGACCAAACATATACCTAACGGCAGAGCTGGAACTAGAATTCAGGTCTTCTGTGTCTCTTATTTATCCCATGCTTTTCCCAATAGAGAAAACCTGTGCTTTCTACAATTAAATGTGGTAATATATACATTTAAAGATAGATCAAAAGCCAAGATTACTACCAGAACAAATTTGAAATTTGTGTTTATGGAAAATTTCCTACGAATATATACTCCCAAGTTATTCTGAATATGTAGTCTAGAAATCTGATTGCTATTTAAAAGCCCTCATAGATTGCATTAATACATAATGACTTTATAATCTGTTTTAATTAGGGCAGCAGAGTATAGTGAAAAGAGATTATATTCTATCAGTTTCTAATTGGGCGATCTCTCTGAAACTCTCTTCTTACATTTTACATTTATTTTTCCAAAATGTTCCTTTCAAATTTTTTCTATAGTACACTCCACATTCTAGTGTGGCATAAAATTTACATATTTATTATGTTTCTTGTTTTTTAATCTATTCCTCAACTAAAATGTAAACTCTACAGAACAGTTATTTTTTTGAAAGACTCTCAAATAACTTTATTTCACACATTCTAATACTCAGTTTGTGAAGTGAAACATCTCTTTGACTAGAAGAGAAAAACAGAAAAGGCTGAAAAAGTGTGGCAGAACACACTACGATGGTAGCCTTATATTGTCTATGTCAAAATAAAATATCTCAGTTAAGACAGTGCATATACCAACCCTCCCTGCTGCCTGAGTGGAGGTTTCCTTTCTCCTTTCCTTTTTTTTTTTTTTTTTTAAATTTTACTTTATGTCACGGATACAAGTGCAGAATGTGTAGGTTTGTTAAATAGGTATACTTGTGCCATGGTGGTTTGCTGCACCTATCAACACATCATCTAGATTTTAAGCCTTCCATGCATTAGCTATTTGTCCTAATGCTCTCCCTCCCCTTGCCCCCCACCCCCCATCTCCCGACTGGCCGTGATGTGTGTTGTTCCTCTCCCTGTGTCCATGTGTTCTCATTGGACCAGTTATTTTCTGAGTGCTTGTACTAAGCACTGTTCATGTGAAATACTTGATTTGTGTTTAGATTTCATAAAACTAACAGGTGAAAAAGTAGATTAATGTACACACATTTTTCCAAACATACTCAGAAAATTTTTGTCCAATTTAACAAAAGAATGAGTTTTCTTTTTAGCAGAATGGTTAGAACTAGAAAACAAATTCACATTTTAGAAGTTCCCTGGCACTGTGTAAAGGAGTTGGGGAACAGTGTGGGAAACTGATGGTGTAGACAACCTCCTGTTTCTGTCTTTCCTAGAGAATCACTGACTACATGGCAGGATAGCAGAGGGCCAGTTATCTTCTTTTGCCTGGAGATGAAAGGGCTTAAGGAAGAAGTAGGGAAGAAATCATCACAAGAGGGTGGAAGCCAGGAGATGGGAAGCAGTTGGAGGAGAGAGGTTGGGAGTGAGGAGTCTGAAGAGAGGAGTCTGGAGAGAGGAGTCTGGAGAGAGGGAGACTTCAAGCTGTTATGGTGTACAAAAGATGTAAGAGAGGAGAGAAAACAAAAAAGGAGATATTTTAACATCTAGGACTCTAGATTACAATTAGAATATTTTACATTCTCTTTGAGAGAGAGCAATGATTGGAATTTCTATTTAATTACTTTGGGTAGGTTTTTTCTATATGCAAATTGGAGATAATTTCTGCAAGAAGGTGGTGATGAGGATTAAATTATTCTTCTCTACTTTTTCTCCACCACTTCACCTCACCAAAGCCCTGCCCCATAACTGTTGCCTCCAAAGTATCCTACTGGCTATTGTCCATGTACTTATAACACTGAATAACAATTATTTGTTTGCCTTTGTGATTGTGAGCTCCTTACAGGCAGTGTTGTGTCTTCTTTGTCTTCATGTTTTCAGGCCAGGCAAGGGTCTGATACATCCTACATCCGCAATACATGTCTGATAAATGAAGGAATAAGTAAATGAATGAATGGGAATGGCCAACATTAACATAATAAATGAGGACTCCCTTCTGTTTTCTTCAAACCAATTAAAGCCAAATCCTAATATATTGAATTGCTTCCAACTATTTCTTACAGTTCTGGTTTACTTAATTTAATAAATTCGCCCATCAGCCACAGATACTCACTGAATTCCCATTCTGCCCTGTCATTGTGATAGATGTAAGGTATACAAAGTTAAAGACAGAGCTTCCCTCCTCAGACAGCTCACATTCCTGAGAGAACCCAGACGTGCAAACCAATATCTTCAGGACAGTACTGCAATTGCTATGATGGAAAATGTACTAAAGGTGGTGAGAGCAAAGGAAGAAGGCTTGAGAATTCTGGGGGGGATTGGGGAAGGCACCTCCAAGGAGATAGTCTCTGTGGTGAGATGTGAAGGTGGCATAAGAGTTTGACGTATAAGCAGGAGGGACCATTTATACACAGAGAGCAATGAGCATAAAACATAGAGCCTTAGACAGCAAGGAGTATTGTGCAGCTACAAGATGTCATGTTTGGGAGCTTGATATAAGCTCCTCATGACCTTACCTGCACCAGCTCAAGCCTTACCTCCTGCCACTTTTCATATATAATATTTTCAATATATAAATTAAATATATAAAATATTTATATAAGTATATAAAAACATTTATATACGTATATAAAAATAATATTTATATATTTATATACAATGTATAAGTAATTATATATTTTCAATATATAAAAATATTTATATTGAGAATTTTGTATTTTATCCTCAGGGCAATAAGCAGGCACTGCTGGATTCTGAGCAGAGGAGATCAGATTTGTGTGCTTGAAAAGGTTATTCTGACAGTGATGAGGAGGTTGGACTGGAAGGGGTCAATAAGATTAGGAGACCTGTGAGTCAGGAGATAACTTTGATAGTCCATCTATGACTGAAATAAAGACTTATGAGTGATATTCTGAAAACAAAATAAAAAAAGAATTAATGATTAAATATAGCCTGGAAAGCATAGGAGAGGAAAAAATAGCTTGTCTGATTTCCAGCTTTCTTACTTTGGAAATTTGGGTGGTATTTTAGTTTCTTTGGTTGCCTGAACAAAGTGCCACACTGGGTGACTTCAAACAACACAAATTTATTTTCTTACATTTCTGGAGGCTACATATCTAAAATCAAAGCATCAGGAGGCAAATGATCCCTCTGAAATCTATAGAGGAGAATCCTTCCTTGCCTCTTCCTAGTTTCTCATGGTAGGTGTTGATCTTTGGAATTTTTGGACTTGCATCTGGATTACTCAAGTTCCTGCCTCTGTTGTCACAAGGTACTTTCCAAATGTGTCTCTCTCTTCACTTGGCTGTCTCCTCTCTGGGTCTTTCTCCTCTTCTTATAAGGAGACTAGTCTTATTGGATTAAAGGGTCCATTCTATTCTAGTATAACTTTATCTTAACTAATTATATCTGCAATGACCCTCTCTCCAAATAAGGTCACATTCTGAGGTGTTGGAGGGCAACATAACTTTTGGTGGAACACAATTCAAACTGTAACAGGTGGTTACCAAGATAAGGAACTCAGAAGAAGGAGTTGATTGGTTCAGAGTAGTGATGGGAGAAAGAGAATGTGTTTGCCTTTGGACACATTAAATGTAAATTACCTGTGGGGTATCTAAGAGGCATTGTTAGAACATAGTTGATTAAATGGAAATGGAGTTCAAGAGTGGGTATAGGTTGTAGAGATACATGTGAGCTTCGTGATAATTGACAATGTGCACAGGGGTTAGACAGAAAATGTAGATGAGATGGTGTGAGGGACAAGTAAAAACAAGGGAGATCCTGATGCTTAAAGCAGAGCAGAAAAATGAGAAAACAAAAAAGTCCTGAGGAGGAAAGACCGGAAAGGCAAGAGGAAGGTGATGGAAACAATGTCAGGTGGAACTCTCTCTTGAAAGTGATCATAAGGATGCTCAAGCCAGGTTAAGCAAATGAAAGGAATATGTTGGCTTGACTAATCAAAAAGCCCAGAGATAGAATTGAGGCAAGGCTAAATATAGAGATAAAATGATTGCAACAGTCTTTCTCCTCTCATTTCGACTTTCCTCCATGTTGGCTTCATTGGTAGACTCTAGTCAGTGTTAAACAGTTGCCAGCTTGTATAATTCTGCTGAAAAAAAAGTGTGTCTTAATTGTCCCAGTGAAAATCCTGGGATTGCCACTCACTGGCTTTGGTTGGGTCATTTGCTCATCCCTGAACCAATCACTGTGGCCAAGGACAGAGGATACTCTAATTGGTGAGGCCTGAGTCATGTGCCCAGTCCAGCCCCTGGCGGGGAAATTCAGCATGGCTGAAAGTGAGGGAGGTGTAGCTCCCTAAAGCAAAGCCAGGTGCTCTTACTAGAAAAAGGGAGAATACAATTCTGGGTGAGAAAATGGCAAATGTTCACCACAAAATCCAAGGAAAGAGGGAGTTTCAAGAATAAAAGGCTAATCAACAGTAAGGAATGCTAGGCCGGGCGCGGTGGCTCACGCTTGTAATCCCAGCACTTTGGGAGGCCGAGGCGGGCGGATCACGAGGTCGGGAGATCGAGACCACGGTGAAACTCCGTCTCTACTAAAAATACAAAAAAAAATTAGCCGGGCGTGTTGGCGGGCGCCTGTAGTCCCAGCTACTCGGAGAGGCTGAGGCAGGAGAATGGCGTGAACCCGGGAGGCGGAGCTTGCAGTGAGCCGAGATTGCGCCACTGCACCCCAACCTGGGTGACAGAGCGAGACTCCGTCTAAAAAAAAAAAAAAACAGTAAGGAATGCTACCGATAAGTTAAAGAAAGATAGGATTTTGACAATGGGGATGTCATGGTTGGCTTTTGCTAAACTATGATGGAATGATGGTAGGGGCAGATAGCAGGCAGCAGCAGGTTAAGATTTTAAAATTGGAAAAAAGAAAGATGCCTTGGAGGCAGTCAACATGGTTTGTGTGCCTAGTCACTGGACACTGAATGGGCAGAGCAATAAAGAACAGTACTTAGAGGGAGATTCAACACCAATAGGGCTTTTATTTATTTATTTAAACCATGGATGAGACTCAAATTTGTTTATATGCTGATATATAAAGTCAACATAGGCACTTGCACATAAGGTGCAGAAAATAATTGTTGCAATGAGAGCCATCATGGTGGCTGAATAATTCCCTCCTCCCATAAGAATATCCCTGTTCTAATTTCCGGAGCCTGTGAGTATGCTAACTTATGTAGAAAAAGAGACTTTGTAGATGCAGTTGAGCTATGGATCCTATGGCGGGGATATTATCTTGAATAGTCTGGGAGAGTCCCATGTAATCACAGCAATTATTATAAGAGGGAACTGGAGATGGAAAAGAGAGAAGATGCTGCATTCTGGCTTTGAAGATGAAGCCATGAGCCAAAGAATTGCAGATGGCCTCTAGAAGCTGGAAGAGGCGATGGAAGAGATTTTCCTTGAGAATCCTCAGAAGAGTCTTCAAGTAGACCTATTTTTAGAGTTCTGGCCTCCAGAACTATAAGATAATAAAAATGTGTTGCTTTAAGCCAATACGTTTATGATAATTTAGTATGGCAACCATAACACATCAATACAGCCATAGAAATAAATTCCTGAAATCTACAAATATAACTTGGCATACACATTTTAAATATGCAAGTGGCTTCTTCTCTTGCAGAGCAACCAGTCAGGTTTAGATAAGTTTCTAGAGACAATATAGGGCAAACATATGCGCTGCATGGTCAAATGTAAATATATTATGCAACAGTATACTCAAACATATAGCAGGCCCTGTGATTCACTAAGAGATTTGCTAGTTTTGTTCTTTTCAATCTTCTAAATTTAAATAAAATTCTAGTACTCAGCTAGAACATTATAGAACTAAGCAGATTTCTGTATTTTTATACATGGATCCTCTGAGAATAGTTAGATATTTCTGAAGTAAAAAATAAAATCAGCCTGATGATGTAAGTAGGGCTCCTGCTTTAACATTATGTATAAGATCACTAAAGTTCAGGGAAAGCTGATTGACTTAATCTTTTCTTATTACTGGTAACCATACAGGTATTTCTATTGCAAGAACATCCTTTTGTAGAGCTGTAACGAGATTGTCTTGCTGTCTCTTTTAATCTCAGAGCTTAGATTGTCCTGTATCATTTTCTTGTTTTGAGGGTCATTTTTTAACACAGGAGCATAACTTCGTGAGAGCCCTCCTTCTTTGGAAATACAAAAATAGCACAACTTCCCATTATATCTCAATCTCATTATAGGACAATTTTAGGCTGACCCAGGCTGTGTGATTCACTAATGTCCAATCATCATATGCAGTGGTGATAGCAGTACTAAGAGCCAGCCTCGCCTTCAACTGGAAAATGTGTAGACAAATGTTTATTTTATGAGGATGCTTCTTCTTCCCCCATTGAGTCTATAGCATATAACTAATGCTGGCTGAATTGAGCACTAAAGGCAATATCCAGAAACCATTCACATTTCCTGATTTTTATTATTTACTGTGGGTACATGCACCACATTATTTCTTGCATCCACATTTCATAGATAATTGCACCATTGTAAATTCCTAAGCCACCAAATATATGGCCATCAAGGCCGCACATTTAAATTATGTAGCCCTTCCCCACAAAAATATGTACAAGAGTCCACCTCTAAAGCCAGCAAACTCACGCATAGCCTGGAAATACTCTCTGAGAAGTGTCTCTGCCCCAAATGCTACAACAGCACCATTATTACTCCTATAACCCACCTAATCTGTCCTGCTAGTTGGGCTCTAAGTTTTTCCTGCCTGTTTTTGCAATTTTTGTTTAGAACTCGTTCTCCATTTCAACTCATAATCTTGCAGAGGTCAGAGATCATGTCTGAAGATTTTTCCCTCACCTCCCAATAATAATGACTGGTATTATAACCAGTGCATACTAATAATGGCTTCCATGTTTTAAATGCTTGCTATGTGCCATGCTCTGTAGACACTTTATCTCTTTGTCATTCTCACCTCAGTACTTCGAGTTGGATATTACCACACCCATTTTACAGATGATGAAATGGAGGCTCGTGGAAAGGTGGTATCTTGCCCAAGGCCATAAAGCTAATACGTTTAGGGACTGGCACTGAAAATCAATTAATCAGAACACTTTGCATTGCCTTTCACAGTATTACTAGCATCGAATAAATCATGAATGGGTGGTAAACTTTTTCAAATTCACCTATACAACTTTTAAAGAAGGAATAAATGTTTCATGTGAAAAATAGTAGAATAATTCAATGTTGGAGGATCGAGCCCAGTAGTATTTCCTTAATGTGCAGTAATATAGATGATCCAGAGCTAAGGGTTGTCTTGTTGGAGACTAATTCAATCTTTGCTTAATTTTTACAGCAGTTTAGGGCCATGTCTTTTTTGGTGAAAAAGATTGGAAAATGCTGGACAAGAGCAGGCAGAAGGGCTCTGGCCTTCTGACCAAGAGTTTGACCCTTTACGAAGTATCTTATAGTGGAGACTTCTAGGCCTTTTCCCTCCAGCAAATGATGAAGCTTTCAGGGATGGCAGGGCCAGCTTCATGGAGAGTGTGTGACCCGTGCAGTCACACAAGTCCCATACTCAGAGGGGGTCCCCACTCTTGGGGCTTAATGTTCTGTGATCACCATCTCAAAATTCTTAAGAATTGTATCTTGGAATTTGTGTGTAGTAAGAAGACTGATAACAGTGGTGTGTGTGCTGGGGCTTGGGACCTTGGCTCACAAATAGGTTCCCCAGATGGGGGCTTGGCCAGTGACCCTCTACCCTGGGGATGGAGTTGGGGGAGCTTCTGCGCAGATTCAAGGAGAGTCAGGGTCCAGAGTATGCCCCATGTGTCTCAAGTGCTGAATTATGTGTGGGACCCCCTGGTGACTGTGAATGTATGTACTTGTCTTGTGAGTGTCCCCATGACCAAGACAATGTGAGGCTGAATAGCAAATTAAGAAAATACCATGACAAGTCAAGGAAACTTATAAAAAGAAGGCAAAACCATTTTACCTGATTTTTGTCCAAGGGGCCTCACACTTTCATTTTGTATTAGAGCCAAAAAATTGTGTAGGTCTGCCTGAAGAAGCATTCATAGCTTTTGGAGGGAAAATATGGCTGCCAAAGTTGGCTGAATGGGTCATTTTTTTACTTGTCAGTCAATGTTTTGACAGACATTGTATAGATGTCCATCAATCCTCATTTCTTCACTGGGGACTTTTGCAGGAAGTTATTGTATTTCCCAGCTTCTTCTGTAGTTAGGTTTTGGCCAATAAAACGTGAGTTAAAGTGTGGCCAGGTCATGAAAAGTCTCACATAGTCCTTACTCTCACTTTTCATTCAAGTAGTGGTTGGACCCCAAGGAGCAAAGGACCCCAAGGAGCCCCAGAAGATGGAACTGACACAAGATGAAAGAAGACAGGTGCCCCAAACAACAAGTAGAAGGCTGCCTACCAACTGTGTGTAAGAAATACAAATTGATTCTGTTAAGTCACTGAGAATTTGTGGTTGTTACAGATGTAGTGTAATTAACCCAGTTAATTTTCAACAATAGGGCATTTTTTGCATGTAGGGTCTTCAAAGTACAACTCTCAAACCAAATATGACAAACATCTGCTTTTGTTAATAAAGCTTTATTTGGAAAACAGCCATGCACATTTAAAAAAAATGAATTGTCCTTTGCTGTTCTCACGCTTCAATGGCATAGTTGAGTAGTTGGGACAGAGACATATGTCTCACAAATCTTAAAACTATTTACTGTCTGGTGTTTTACAGAAACAGTTCATAAATTGCTGGTCTTATACATGACTGAAGAGGTGGTTGCATTGACTTCCATTAAATGGTCCTTGCAGATTCGAATGATGCTTTTTAAGATAAACAATAATATATTCTGGACAGTTTGCTTTTGATTCTTACTCTTTCCTCATTTCTACAGTTAGAGCAAGTTGTTCTGCAAAGAGACGTAAGGTTAAATTAAATAAGATTCTTGCTATTGTGCAGTTGATCATGATAATGACAACAATAATAATATGAATAATTATAATAACTACTACAACATTTATTGAGCTATATGCAATGTGTTAAATGTTCTATAAGTGCATTGTTTGACTTAATACTCACAATGTTCTATGAGATAGGAATTATTCCATTTTATTGATAAGAAAACTGAAGCTCATAGAGGTTAGTGACTTGTCCAGTATCACTTGGGCAATAGGAGAGGCTGGATTGATACAACGCCTATGAGTCCTGGATGGCCTGTGTAGCACCGTTATCTCAGTGGCTGAGTGCCTAAGATGATTCCTTTATAATCATGAGTATCTCTTTTTGAGCCACTAGAAACTGGTTTTTCAGATCTGTAAGTGAATAAAAAAAGTTAAACCTCCCAGAGACAATAAGCAAGACCATAGCATTTGACAATATAAACAGTTCTTTAAAACAGAAAGTAAATGGACAAGCGAGAATTAATTTAGCAGCATGAGAAAACAGAAACCTAACTACTCTCAGGGGAGAAAAGAAGAAATCTATTATTGTCACCAATCCCCAAGAAGGCTTAGAATTAGAGATACCATGTACCTGTAAACGTGGAGTTAAAGATGGGACTGAAAAATAGCAGGAGTGGTTTTAAAAAGATGAGTTAGATCCCTCAGATTCATTTTCTCACCCCAACCAGCCAAGTGACTACCCCTGTTCTACCCAGCCAGGAGACATTTAATAGGAGACGCTTAGTTCTCAGTGATGTAGACACAATGGAGTTAGTAAAGGAAGGAGTTGAAATCAGAAAGATCAGGTGAACACATACTCAGTGGTGAGAACAGCAACAGGCTGCTTCCCAAGCTCTGCTTGCAGAATCCTGGTATCAAGGCTTTTACCTTCCAGGCAAGATAATTAGAGTTCCTTTTTGGGGAAACAGAATCTCCCAAGAATAAAAACCTATAGACATGGACATTAGAGAGTCATCCAACACAACTCCCAGTAACCTTACAGTGAAACTCACTAGTCATCAAACTGGCCTATAGAAATATAGTTTTTTAATGCTTCACTCATTTATTTATTTTATTTACTTATTTATTATTAAAATTATTTATTTTTTTTAAAGACAGGGTCTCACCCTGTCACCCAGGCTGGGGTGCAGTGGAGTGATGATAGCTCACTGCTGCTTCAAACTCCTGGGCTCAATGATCCTCCTTCTTCAGCCTCCTGAGCAGCTAGGACTACAGGTATGTGCCATCATGCCTAGCTACATTTTTGTTTTTTTGTAGAGGGGAAGTCTTGCTATGTTGCCCAGGCTGGTCTTGAACCTCTGGCCTGAAGAGACTCTTCTTCCTCAGCCTCCCAAAGCTCTGGAATTACAGGCATGAGTCACCACTCCCTGCCTTGCTTCACACTTGGGTATAAAAAATAGACTATGATTACTATATTCTTAAGAGAGTTCTCTAAATTATAGAGATCAAAACAAACAGATTAAAAGAAGATTTGAAGGAAACAAAGACAATGAAGGGAGCAACATAAAAAACAAATTAAAAACTATAAATGATTTCCTTAAATAATAAAAGAAGAACAGGATTCTATTTTGAAAATTAGAAAACCAGAAGGAGCCTTGCACATTAGAAATAACACAACACTTTTAAAAATAAATAGAAAAATAAAGATAAAGTTGATAAAATCTCCCCAGAAGAAAAACAATCACAAATCAAGGTTGGAGACAAAGTTCAGGAAGTTTTCAAGATGTAAACGAGAACACAAACTAATATGTTCAACTTTTTCTCAATAGGAGTACTAGAATGAGAGAACAGAAATGCAAGGGAAGAAATTATAGAGGAAACAATAACGATGAAAATTTCGAGAAATTTGTGTGTATATAGAAGGACATGGGTATACCTATTGAAAGAGCCAAATGAATGCCAAGCTCACAGAACAGAAAACAAAACAAAACATGAATTTCAGAACATTGGGAATTAAGAAGATCAGGGACAAGAATAGAATTGAACTTCGCCATAGCAATATTTCAGGCCAAAAAGAGCAGAGCAGCACCTTCATGATTCAGAGAAAATGCTGTCCAACCTGTAAGATCTCAAAAAATATACTTCCTATACTTCCTTTTTCAAGAAGCTACTGGAGATATTAATATGTCCACAATAATAAGAGGGTAAATCAAGAAGGAGGAAGCTATGGGATCTAGTTAAGTGGGAATCCAACCCAGGAGAGGAACAAATGGAATTTCCAGGATAATACTTGTGCAGTAGACCCAGAGATGAATTGGTCCAGAAAAAGAAGGTGGAGGAAATTTTGGGAAGAATTTCTCAAGGTTATATACTTATATGTTACAGATGGTTTACTTGAGATGTTTGATTAAACTTTCCGCTATGTCGGAGTGTTTGAGGGAAGAATTTTTGATAAATCCATAGAAAACTAGCCAAAAAATAAATAAAAATAATTAACTCCAGGCGGAAAATTGTGTCAAAAAGAAAAAATATATAGATTGCCACATGTCTTATCTATAAACAATTTTCATGTAGAAAACAATGTAAAAAGTATTGACTTCTTAGAAATTGCTATATAACTATTGAAAATATGGGGGAAGAAAGTATGTGTATGTTTTGATAATGGTATAATAGAAATAAACCTTCCTCTTTCTAATTAGTCACTAAACAATGTCTAAAATAAAAAATCATGAAAGTTCCATATAAAATTACAATTTAAATAAGGATTTAGTAACAGAAAAGATAATAATAACTTAAAAATAATAAACTTTAAAAGGTCAACCTATTGTCTCTGGAAAACCATACTAAAGGGTAGAGAGCGGTGAGGCGGGAAAATGATAGTTTCTACTATAGATATTGTAGAATCATTTGACTTTTTAAGTTATGTATATATGTTATTTAGAAAAACTAAAATTAAATTTAAAAAAACAGCTAGTGGCCAGTAAATGAATAAAATATTTTCTTTATTAATAGACAAAAAGATTTAAACTATAGCCAAAATGAGAGACTTGTTTCAAGCTGTAATAGAATGGCATGTATCAGATCAACTCTTTACTGATAGAATTCAAAATAAAGCTGTATAAAAACATTAGAGAGTGCTGAAGGCAGTCAAGAGTCCACAGAACAGATAAACACATTTGGGTAGACCTGGAATTCTCTGCTGTTTTTCCCTCCAGATACTTGTTGATCCATAAGCTACACATAGTAAGGTCAAGAAGTCAGACACAAAGTGGGAACTAAGAGGCTAAAGTATGATGCCAAGCTTTTGGCGTTTTTACAATTCTGAAAAGGTTAAAAAGTTAAACATTGGCGTCCAGGGCCTACCAAGAAAAAAAAAAAAGCTTTTGTTGAAAACTTGGGATTTCTCTTGAAACATCTGAAAGGTTAAGCCCTTGGATTAAAGACAGCCAGAATAATAGGCCAGCTGTCACAAAGACTGATATCTGGCCTGAAATCATCTCAATCTATGACTGCATCAAGACATCTAACTCCTATAAATACCCACCAGAAAAATCATACATTTTTCTCTAAAGAAATATATTATTCATAGCCTCTATAATATTTCTGATATGATATCTGGCATTCATGTAAAAATTTACCAGCAATGCCAAAGGTGGGACCAAAAGTGATCAAAACCCAACACAAAATACCAGCAATGGAAATTGACCAACATCCAGTTGATCTAGATATTGGAGTTCAACACAACACAGAGTTCACAGAGTTTAAAATAAATGTAACAACATTTATTTTAGTATGTTTTTTTAAAAAATGGATGACAATGTAAACATTTTACCAGAAAGCTGACATCTATAAAGAATCATATTGAAATTATAGACTAAGATAACAAAATTAAGAACTCAATATTTAGATTTAAGTACAGTTTAAATACGTAAGAAGAGAGAATCATTCAACTGAGATATAAATCAATGGAAAATTTCAAACTGAGGGATTGAAGGAGAAAAAGAAAAACCAATGGAAAAAATATAAACAAGCATAAAAGATAAATAAGGTATACTGAGATATTCTAATGTATGACTGAAGCTAATACACATGTAATTGAATTTCCACCAGAAAAAGAGAAACAGCAAGTTGTAGAAGTTAACATTTAACAAGATAAAGGCTAGAAATGCTAGAAATTTCCCACAGTTAATCATACTAACAAGTTTTCCAAAAGTAATGATGGCTTATGAGGTTCAAGATGCACTATGAATCTCAAGAAGAAAAAAATACAAAGGAAATCACAGATGATAGCACACATTAACATTTCTGAAAAAAATGCATTACCTTCAAAAGAGCAATGAAATAATGATAGCAGACTGATTAAAGGAAATGAGGGATACCAAAAGACAGTAGAATAACATTTTTGAAATGAAAACAAAAACAAAAACCTGTCAACCAAGTATTCTCTATTTGGCTAAAAAAAAGCTTTATTTACGAGACAAAAGGAAGATAATTTAAGTCCATTAAACTGATAGAATTTGTTGCAAGCAGTTCCAACCTAAAAAAAACACAGAAAGAATGGAAATTAGTTTTATGGAAAAAAGAAAACAAGAAGGAAGGCAGAGCAATAAGCAATAAAAAGAGTGAATATGTGGGGGCAAATCTAAATAAATACTGAATATGTAAAATGATAAGTCATGGAGGATTCACAGATTCAAATATATGTAGATTGCAAATACATGTTAGCACAAAAAGTGGAAAGGGGAGTAAATGAAGTTAGTGTCCAAAGGTTTTTGAGGAAAAAGACTCAAAACAGCTTATATAAACAATATATCCAAATGGTCAATAAATTGATGAAAAGATGATCAACATCATCAGAGAAATGCAAATTAAAACTTCAATGATATATAAATACATACATTTGAATGTCAAAGGCAAAACAAATTCAAAAATTGAGAATTCCAAGTGTTGGTGAGATTGGAGCACCTAAGTACTCTCACTGCTCATGGAAATATAAATGGGTGCAACCACATTGTCAGTTTCTCCTGAAGCTGAAAATATGTGTATTTAGCGATCCCACCAAAAGGCACATGCCAATACAGAAGCATAGCTGTGTGCACCAAAATAATAATAAAAAGAGTGTTGTTTTATCATTATTAGTAATAACTCAAATTGAAAACAACCCAAATGTTCATCACAAGTAGAAAAGGGCATTTATTTTTAAATGGTATAATCGTGCAACAAATGACAAAAATTTTTTGCTTGACAGGAGTCAGGCTCCTGAACCTTCTCCTGGGCCCATCTGTGCACTTCCTTGTAAAATTCAGTTTTTGCATGAACCCTGCTAAGTCAGTTTAGCAAGATCGCCCCCACCCTTGATACCTGATCAGGTTTCTCATCCCCACCACCCTCCAGGTGATGTCTGATCACCCTAGGCTGTTTTTAGCAAGAATCCAGTTAAATCAGTTTAGTCAGGATCTCCCCTATCCCTGATGTTTCCTTTTAGTAATTTTCCACCCACTGATCCCTACCCTGCTCCTTGGCTATAAATTTACACTTGCCCAGACCCTATTCAGAGTCGAGCCTAATCTCTCTCCCCAAACTGCAAAATCTCATTGCAACGTTGCTTATACCTATTGCTAAGAACTGCATAAAGCCTTCCTTACTGTGGTTTAACAAGAATCACTGAATCACTTTTTTTCTTTAACACAATATAGCAATATAACAGTGAAAATGAACAGAGCACTGCTGCATGCAACAATAGGAATGATTCTGTTGAGTGAAGAAAGCAGATACAAAAAAACACTTACTGTATAATTTCATATATGTAAACTTCAAAACCAGGCAATATTAATCTATGGTAATATAAGTGACTATAATGGGTATTTTGATGGGAGAATTTGGTGACTGACAGGGAGATCAAGGGGCATTTCTGGCAGAGTAGTGGAAGTTGGGGTGGTTGGTAATGTTCTGTTTTTTCACCTGGGTAGTAGTTACATAGGTGTGTTTAAAAATTCATTGATCATGATTTGTAAACTTTTGTCTGTATATGTAAGCTCTACAATTAAGAAGTTTACTTGGAAAAAGAAATAACATAAAAACATGTTGACGGTATGATCCCAATTTTATTAAAAAATATTATAGACTAAGGAAAAT